>NC_084744.1:11860782-12035782 GCF_033978785.1 Entelurus aequoreus
CTTGAAATATAAAGTATAGTATGAAGGATATTTTCTTTATTATATTTACATAATTCCACTGTTTAGTTAGTTGGGGTTTATTTTTAACTTCAAATCTGCTATAATAACTCACATTTATTTGACTAGTAAGGCAAAATTGAAACTAAAAATGTTACTGTGTGCTTTAAAAGGGGGGAAATTGCTCTATCTGGTGGACAAAACCAGTAGTTCAGAATGAAATGAAAAATAATTGAATTACAAAAAAACTTGGTCGTGAGGAACAAATGTGTCGCTTTATCATTTTAGGTTTTCGTAAAGGAATAAAAATAATAATAAAAAATAATATTAGGTTAAATGGAAGTATTTCATTTGTTTTCATTCAGTGTTGGCAGACACCCGTTCATTTCTTCAGGCTTTTTAAAATACAAACACACACAAAGCTCAAAGAGTAATACTCTCATTTGCACACGTTGATAAAATAGAGTATTTGAACACGGTAGAGAGAAAAATAAAGCTTCTGTGTATCCAAACATAGACTGAACATGGTGGTGGATAATAATAATAATAATAATAATAATAATAATAATAAGGATCATTCTGGAAGATTTTCAACTTTTCTTAGCAGGCACAAAATTAAAAAGACAGAAAAAGCCCTTTTTTTTAGTTATCTTGTCTGGCAATGCCCAGGGCTATTTTCAGCCTGCAGCGCAGTCTGTTTTTGGCCCTCGGCATTTTATTATAAAGATTCAAGTAATTCATTGTTAATGTGACCTATTATTAGATAGTACACTCATTTGCGAGATGTTTTGTTCGGATAGCTTAGCTCAAACTGTGGCACGAGCTCCATCTAGTGCAGTGGTTCTTAACCTGGGTTCGATCGAACCCTAGGGGTTCGGTGAGTCGGCTTCAGGGGTTCGGCGGAGGTCAAGACACACCCGACTCATTGTGTAAAAACAAACTTCTCCCTATCGGCGTATTACGGATACGGCAACAGCTGACTGGTTTGCAGGTGTGTAATTTGTTGTGAGTTTATACACTGTGTTGGTTTTGTTGTTTAAACAAGGTGATGTTCATGCACGGTTCATTTTGTGCACCAGTAAAAAAACATGGTAACACTTTAGTATGGGGAACATATTCACCATTAATGAGTTGCTTATTAACATGCAAATTAGTAAAATATTGGCTCTTAACTAGTCATTATTAAGTACTTATTAATGCCTTATTCGGCATGGCCTTATTATAACTCTAACCCTGACCTTAACCAAATAACTCTAAATTAAGTCTTTATTACTTAGAATATGTTCCCCTAGTGCAGTGGTTCTCAAATGGGGGTACGCGTACCCCTGGGGGTACTTGAAGATATGCCAAGGGGTACATGAGATTTTTTTTTAATATTCTAAAAATAGCAACAATTCAAAAATCCTTTATAAATATAAATAAAAACCTATCTTTTTTTCCAAATAGTTCAAGAAAGACCACTACAAATGAGCAATATTTTGCACTGTTATACAATTTAATAAATCAGAAACTGATGACATAGTGCTGTATTTTACTTCTTTATCTCTTTTTTTCAACCAAAAATGCTTTGCTCTGATTAGGGGGTACTTGAATTAAAACAATTTTCACAGGGGGTTGAGAACCACTGCCCTAGTGTCCAAATAACTCTAAAATAAGTCTTTGTTACTTAGAATATGTTCCCCTAGTGTCCAAAGAACTCTAAATTAAGTCTTTGTTACTTAGAATATGTTCCCCTAGTGTCCAAATAACTCTAAATTAAGTCTTTGTTACTTAGAATATGTTCCCCTAGTGTCCAAATAACTCTAAATTAAGTCTTTGTTACTTAGAATATGTTCCCCTAGTGTCCAAATAACTCTAAATTAAGTCTTTGTTACTTAGAATATGTTCCCCTAGTGTCCAAATAACTCTAAATTAAGTCTTTGTTACTTAGAATATGTTCCCCTAGTGTCCAAATAACTCTAAATTAAGTCTTTGTTACTTAGAATATGTTCCCCTAGTGTCCAAATAACTCTAAATTAAGTCTTTGTTACTTAGAATATGTTCCCCTAGTGTCCAAATAACTCTAAATTAAGTCTTTGTTATTTAGAATATGTTCCCCTAGTGTCCAAATAACTCTAAATTAAGTCTTTGTTATTTAGAATATGTTCCCCTAGTGTCCAAATAACTCTAAATTAAGTCTTTGTTACTTAGAATATGTTCCCCTAGTGTCCAAATAACTCTAAAATAAGTCTTTGTTACTTAGAATATGTTCCCCTAGTGTCCAAATAACTCTAAAATAAGTCTTTGTTACTTAGAATATGTTCCCCTAGTGTCCAAATAACTCTAAATTAAGTCTTTGTTACTTAGAATATGTTCCCCTGGTGTCCAAATAACTCTAAATTAAGTCTTTGTTACTTAGAATATGTTCCCCATACTGAAGCGTTATCAAAAACATATAACTTTGTCTTGAATTTGAAAAAAAAAACATTTTATTTTTCACTGAAGAAGGGTTGGGTGAATGCGCACATTAAACTGGTGGGGTTCGGTACCTCCAACAAGGTTAAGAACCACTGATCTAGTGGTACGCCAAAGAATGACTTAATTAAAAAATAACGATTTGATTTAATTAATTATTAAAGTACAGTGTTTTATTTTCCTATATTCAAACACGGTGTTACTGTTCGAACTGTGTGTAATGTTACAGTGGCCAAAAATATTAAATGGACTTGTTAAATAAAACATCTGCCTGTTTTTTTATGAATACTTAAGCCCACTACGCTACTGTGTTTTAATGTTGGTCATTATGGTGGTACTTGGAGAGCCAAGAGTTTTCTGAGGTGAAAAAGGTTTGAGAACCACTGGCTTAGCTTATATCATCCTGAGAACCAGCGTCCTCTGCAGTGGACATTTTTCTTCAAAAATGTGTGTAACAAGGACAAAATAAATCAAACGTCCACTCCAGAGGACGCCGGTTCTTTCTGAGCTCCATTGGATTTGTCGAAGCATCTGTAATGCCCAAAATCTGTACGGCAACCAGTGAGGGTTTGACGAGAATCGGCTGAGTTTTGGTCTTTGAAGTAAATACCAGCGAGGGCGACAACATTCCAGCTGTGAGACGAGTTGGATTTTGGGATGTTTGGACATGGTTCAGATCATGAAAGACTGAGTTTGTTTGTAGTTCATGGGCTGCAGGCAAAGAGATAGAGACGTGTAAACAAACACGTTCAATTAGGCAGAGTTATCGCGCCAACACTCACGTTGTGGATGGGAGGAGGAGGAGGAGGAGGAGGGCTGTAGGACTTGCTGCTGGGAGACAAAGTGGACATCTTTGCTTCAAAGTCCTCTAAAAGGAAGTGATGTCACTGAAGGAACACTCACCCTTTGGCCTTCTTCTCTTCTGCTTGGAGAAGGAAACATGGAGATCGGTTAGGCAGCACAGACCATCCTAGGTCACACTTTCATGCTAGTTGGTGTAGGACAGGGGTCGGCAACCCGCGGCTCCGGAGCCGCGTGCGGCTCTTTGACCACTCTGATGCGGCTCAGCTGCATATTTGCCGACCCCCCCGATTTTCCCAGCAGACTGCCTCTCCTAGAAATCTCCCAGGGTAAAAATTATCCTATTTTCACTCTAATTACTTAATCAAGGGCGTGCCCTAATGGCACTGCATTAATTGTACTCTATAGCATTTGCAAACAGCGTGCCGGCCCGGCCACATGTTATATGTTGCTTTTACTTGCACACGTAGGCATACTTGTTCAACAGCCACACAGCTTACACTGACGGTGGCCGTATAAGTTCAAGTTAAAAAGTTAACTTTAACACTGTTACGTTACAAATATGCGCCACACTGTGAACCCACACCAAAAAAGAATGACAAAAACATTTCTGGAGAACATCCGCACCGTAACACAACACAACAAATACCCAGCATCCCATGCAGCCCTAACTCTTCCGGTCTACATTATACACCCCCGCTACCACCAAACCCCCCCACACATCAACCCCCCCCCCCTCTCCGTGCGTCGGTTGAGCGGAAGAGTTAGTGCTGCATGGGATTCTGGGTATTTGTTGTGTTGTGTTTATGTTGTGTTACAGTGCAGATGTTCTCCAGAAATGTGTTTGTCATTCTTTTTTGGTGTGGGTTCAAAGTGTGGCGCATATTTGTAACGTAACAGTATTAGAGTTGTTTTTATACGACTACCGTCAGTGTAAGCTGTGTGGCTGTTGAACAAGTATGCCTTGCTGGCACTTTCGTGAGCAAGCAAAAGCTACATTCAACATGGGGCCAAATAGGTACGCTGTTTGGGCAGGCTGTAGAGGGCGCTAAAAGCAGTGCCAGCACATCCTGAAATTTGGGAGTCTCCCGGAAAATTGAGAGCGTCGGAAAATTGAGAGCGTCGGCAAGAAAGACGCTATCAAGCGCCATTCAATTAAAAGTCGCGGGCCGCACTAACATTACATATCCTTATTAAGATGCGTGTGTCAGAGACCCCTGGTTAACATAGCGCAAAGCAATTTAAGCTTTGCATGCGGTGTTTTTCATTTTAAATTTTCAAAAATTTTTTGTGGCTCCCATTGTTTTCTTTAATTTGTGAAACTTTCCAAAATGGCTCTTTGAGTGGTAAAGGTTGCCGACCCCTGGTGTAGGAAGTTCCCAAGTTCTTTATGCACTTCCTGTTTTCCAGTATGGGCCACACCCTGTAGTCCTCTGTACCCAGCAGGCATATCCCAGCTTGTCTTATGTTCCCAAGTGTTGCACACGTGTTCCCATCTTCCACTATTTTGACCAAGTGAGGGTAAGCCTTCGTGCCTGAGCTCAACGTCATGTTCCCCAGTTGGTTTATGTTCCCAAGATTTATTCTTATGTTCCATAATTCTCCTGTTTTTTTAGTGTTTCATGGTAGCCATCAGTGTCAAAGGTTAACGTTAAAACTACAAAATGGATCATGTTCCCAGGTTGTCTTAATGTTCCCAAGATTTACTCATATGTTCCCTGGTTTTCCCATTTTCTAGGGTTTTTTACAATGTGTGGCCCTTTCTTTTTCATGTTCCCAAGATGTATTATTATGTTCCATAATTCTCATGTTTGTCGAGTGTTTCATGGTAGCCATCAGTGTCAGTGGTTAATAGGGGTGTGGGGAAAAAATCGATTCGAATTCGAATCGCGATTCTCACGTTGTGCGATTCAGAATCGATTCTCATTTTTTAAAAATTGATTTTTAAAATTGTTTAAATGTATTTTATTTTTTTTATTTTTTTTATTTTTTATTTTTAATTAATCAATCCAACAAAACAATACACAGCAATACCATAACAATGCAATCCAATTCCAAAACCAATCCCGACCCAGCAACACTCAGAACTGCAATAAACAGAGCAATTGAGAGGAGACACAAACACGACACAGAACAAACCAAAAGTAGTGAAACAAAAATGAATATTATCAACAACAGTATCAATATTAGTTACAATTTCAACATAGCAGTGATTAAAAATCCCTCATTGACATTATCATTAGACATTTATAAAAATGCATCTCATAAGCTTGACAACACACTGTGTCCAATATTTTCACAAAGACAAAATAAGTCATATTTTTGGTTCATTTAATAGTTAAAACAAATGTACATTATTGCAATCAGTTGATAAAACATTGTCCTTAACAATTATAAAAGCTTTTTACAAAAATCTACTACTCTGCTTGCATGTCAACAGACTGGGGTAGATCCTGCTGAAATCCTATGTATTGAATGAATAGAGAATCCTTTTGAATCGGGAAAAAATCGTTTTTGAATCGAGAATCGTGTTGAATTGAAAAATGTTTTGATTCTGAATCGAATCGTGACCCCAAGAATTGATATTGAATCGAATCGTGGGACACCCAAAGATTCACAGCCTTAGTGGTTAACGTTAAAACTACAAAATGGATCATGTTCCCAGGTTGTCTTAATGTTCCCAAGATTTACTCATATGTTCATGAATTGATTTACGTGGACCCCGACTTAAACAAGTTGAAAAACTTATTCGGGTGTTACCATTTAGTGGTCAATTGTACGGAATATGTACTGAACTGTGCAATCTACTAATAAAAGTTTCAATCAATCAATCAATCAATTTTCCCATTTTCTAGGGGTTTTACAGTGTGTGGCCCTTTCTTTATCATGTTCCCCAGTTGTCTTACATTCCCAAGATGTATTCTTATGTTCCCTAGTTCGCTTATTTTTCCAGTGTTTCACGATAGGTCTTGGCGTCAGTGGTCAATGTTTAGCTACAAGATAGAACGTTTCCAAGTTGTCTTATGTTCCCAAGATGTACTCCTATGTTCACATGTTCTTTTTAATTTACCCAATGAGAGTTTTGCATTGGGTAGCCCTTAGTGCCTGGGGTCAACGTCATGTTCCCAAGATGTATTCTTATGTTCCATAATCCTCCTGTTTTTCGAGTGTTCCATGGTAGCCATCTGTGTCAGTGGTTCACATTATAACTACAAGATAGATCATGTTACCAGGTTGTCTTAATGTTCCCAAGATTTCCACATATGTTCCCTGGTTTCCCCATGTTCCTAGTGTGGTCTTTGTTGCCCAGGATTAGTCGTTATATCATGTTCCCTAGTTGTCATACGCTCCCAAGATTTATTCTTATGTTCCCTGGTCCTCCTATTTTTCCGAGTTTTTCATGGTAACCTTCGGTGTCAGTGGTCAATGTTTAGCTACAAGATAGAATGTTTCCAGGTTGTCTTATGTTCCCAAGATCTACTCACATATTATCCTATTTTACCCAATGAGAGTTTTACATTGGGTAGCCCTAAGTGCCAGGGGTCAACGTCATGGTCCCCAGTTTTTTTATGTTCCCAAGATTTATTCTTATGTTGCATAATTCTCCTGTTTTCCGAGTGTTTCATGGTAGTCATCAGTGTCAGTGGTTAACGTTAAAACTAAAATGTATATCATGTTCCCAGGTTGTCTTATCCTCTCAAGATTTAATCATCTGTTCCCTGGTTTTCCCATTTTCCTAGGGTTTTACAATATGTGGCCCTTGGTGCCCAGGATTAGTAGTTATATCATGTTCCCTAGTTGCCATACGTTCCCAAGATGTACTAACATGTTCTCCTATTTTACCCAATGAGAGTTTTACATTGGGTAGCCCTTAGTGTCTGGGGTCAACGCCATGTTCCCCAGTTGTTTTATGTTCCCAATATCTACTTATATTAGACTTAGACAAACTTTAATGATCCACGAGGGAAATTGTTCAACACAGTAGCTCAATATATGTTCCCTGGTTTTCCCATTTTTTGAGGGTTTTACAATGTGTTGCCCTTGGTGCCCAGGGTTAAGTCGTTATATCATGTTCCCTCGTTGTCATACGTTCACAAAATGTATTCTTATGTTCCCTGGTTCACCTATTTTCCGAGTGTTTCATGGTAACCCTCAGTGTCCGGGATCAATGTTTAGCTACAAGATAGAACGTTTTGAGGTTGTCTTATGTTCCCAAGATTTACTCACATGTTCCCTGTTTTTCCATTTTCTGAGGGTTTTACAATGTGCGGCCCTTGGTGCCCGAGGTTAAACCAATAGCTACATAACATATAATGTTCCCAAGTCGTATTTTTTGCTCAAGTGTTGCAGAATGAGTGACCCTTGGTACTCGGGTCAACATAATAGCTACAAGATATACGGTATAATGTTCCCAAATGAGAGTTTTACATTGGGTAACCCTTAGTGCCTGGGGTCAACGTCGTGTTCCCCAGTTGTCTTATGTTCCCTAGTTGTCTTATGTTCCCTGGTTTTCCCATTTTCTGGGGGTTTTACAATATGTGGCCCTTGGTGCCCAGGGTTAAGTCATTATATCATGTTCCCTCGTTATACGTTCACAAGATTTATTCTTATGTTCCCTGGTTTCCTATTTTCTGAGTGTTTCATGGTAACCCTCGGTGTCAGTGGTCAATGTTTAGCTACAAAATAGAACGTTTCCAGGTTGTCTTACATTCCCAGGATTTACTCACACGTTCCCTGTTTTTCCATTTTTTGAGGGTTTTACAATGTGCGGTTCTTGGTGCCCGAGGTTAAACTAATAGCTACATAACATATAATGTTCCCAAGTCGTATTTTTTGCTCAAGTGTTTCAGAATGAGTGACCCTTGGTACTCGGGTCAACATAATAGCTACAAGATATACAGTATAATGTTCCCAAATTAGAGTTTTACATTGGGTAACCCTTAGTGCCTGGGGTCAACGTCGTGTTCCCCAGTTGTCTTATGTTCCCTAGTTGTCTTATGTTCCCTGGTTTTCCCATTTTCTTGGGGTTTTACAATATGTGGCCCTTGGTGCCCAGAGTTAAGTCATTATATCATGTTCCCTCGTTATACGTTCACAAGATGTATTCTTATGTTCCCTGGTTTCCTATTTTCTGAGTGTTTCATGGTAACCGTCTGTGTCAGTGATCAATGTTTAGCTACAAAATAGAACGTTTCCAGGTTGTCTTACATTCCCAGGATTTACTCACACGTTCCATGTTTTTCCATTTTCTGAGGGTTTTACAATGTGCGGCCCTTGGTGCCCGAGGTTAAACCAATAGCTACATAACATATAATGTTCCCAAGTCGTATTTTTTGCTCAAGTGTTTCAGAATGAGTGACCCTTGGTACTCGGGTCAACATAATAGCTACAAGATATACGGTATAATGTTCCCAAATGAGAGTTTTACATTGGGTAACCCTTAGTGCCTGGGGTCAACGTCGTGTTCCCTAGTTGTCTTATGTTCCCTGGTTGTCTTATGTTCCCTGGTTTTCCCATTTTCTTGGGGTTTTACAATATGTGGCCCTTGGTGCCCAGAGTTAAGTCATTATATCATGTTCCCTTGTTATACGTTCACAAGATTTATTCTTATGTTCCCTGGTTCTCCTATTTTCGGAGTGTTTCATGGTAACCCTCGGTGTTGTCTTATGTTCCCAAGATTTACTCACATGTTCCCTGTTTTTCCATTTTCTGAGGGTTTTACAGTGTGCGGCCCCTTAGTGCCCGGGGTTAAGCTAATTGCTACATAACATATAATGTTCCCAAGTCGTATTTTTTGCTGAAGTCTTCCCCGCCCCCACGAGTGTTTCAGAACGAGTGACCCTCGGTACTCGGGTCAACATGATAGCTACAAGATATACAGTGTAATGTTCCCAACTTGTCTTAGGTTCCCAACATGAATTCTTACTGTGTTCCCTGGTTCTCTGAATTTACAAGTCTTTTACAATGTGTGGCCTTTAGTGCTCGGAGTCAAACATCTGGGGCCGTACTTATCAAGCTTCTTAGAATTACTCCTAAGAAGTCTGCTAAGAGTTGACTTAAGAGTAAATAAATTATTCGCTGAAAGCTGCACTTAAAAGTTAGTTATCAAGCGTCTTACTCACACTTTCAGCGAAGTGTAGGACTGAATCTTAAGTGTCACACTCAGAGCTGAATTACGACATTACTATGTGCCGTAAACGGAATTTTAGGTGACGTCATTTCTGTGTCCATAGAAATGACCAATCACGGAAGGGAATCCGTTGTCTAAGAATAAAGAAATATCTTGGAAATATTTAAGTGGACAATGGGAGTGTATATTTTGACAATAAACTACAAAATAATACAAAACAAACTAGTCCCCGCCCGCACTCACGCTACCGCTCCCTCTCTTCTATCGCCCACACACTCACTGACGTCACTCACCTCACATGCTGTCACCTATTAAAGGGCCACACACATACGCTACTCTCATAACATTTTCTTTCCAATTCATTAATTAGGCAACTAATTTGAAACTGGTGTGGGTGGCTCTATATATACTAGCCCACTGCAGACACATACAGAAATCAACAAGGAATCGAAAATTATTAAATCTGTGACAAAAATAATACCCGCTCTGTCTAAACGATACCGTTTGATCAGCTGCTCGTCATCAAACAAAGCCAGGACATCCTTCCCACGTCTCTCTCGCATCAGTGCCATCCCCCGCTGGCAACTCCTAACCACTTAGGACACCTCTGAAGGTCTCTTAAATATCGTGGAGAGTAGGAGTGATTCTTAGACTTAAGAACGTTGATAAAAAGCTTTTATTCTTAAGTTTGAGAGTAGGACTAAATTTCGCAAATTCTCAGGACTTAAGTGTAAAATGGCACTCTAAGAAGCTTGATAAGTACGGCCCCTGATCTCCAACATACAATCCTTTAGTATATTTAATCCTTAGTTCCCATGTTGTGCGTCCATTCTGTAGATCTCTATCAGTTCCTATTGATCCATGTATACGGTATACCGCATTTTTCGGAGTATAAGTCGCTCCGGAGTATAAGTCGCACCGGCCGAAAATGCATAATAAAGAAGGAAAAAAACATATATAAGTCGCACTGGAGTATAAGTCGCATTTTTGGGGGAAATGTATTTGATAAAACCCAACACCAAGAATAGACATTTGAAAGGCAATTTAAAATAAATAAAGAATAGTGAACAACAGGCTGAATAAGTGTACGTTATATGAGGCATAAATAACCAACTGAGAACGTGCCTGGTATGTTAACGTAACATATTATGGTAAGAGTCATTCAAATAACTATAACATATAGAACATGCTATAGGTTTACTAAACAATCTGTCAATCCTAATCGCTAAATCCCATGAAATCTTATACGTCTAGTCCAGTGCGGCCCGCGAGTTTTGAATGAATGGCGCTTGATAGCGTCATACTTGCCAATCCTCTCATTAATTCCAGGAGACTCCCGAATATCAGGTCGTGATGGCACTGCTTTTGGCGCCCTCTACAGTCTGCCCAAACAGTGTACCTGTTCGACCACATGTAGAATGCAGCTTCAGCTTGCTCACGTAAGTGACAGCAAGGCGTACTAGCTCAGCAGCCACACCGCTTACACTGACGGTAGCCGTACAAAAACAACTTTAACACTGTTACGTTACAAATATGCGCCACACTTTGAACCCACACCAAAAAAGAATGACAAACACATTTCTGGAGAACATCTGCACTGTAACACAACATAAACACAACACAACTAATACCCAGAATCCCATGCAGATCTAACTCTTCCGCTCAACCGACGCATGGAGGGGGGAGGGTTGATGTGTGGGGGGGTTTGGTGGTAGCAGGGGTGTATAATCTAGACCGGAAGAGTTAGGGCTGCATGGGATTCTGGGTATTGGTTGTGTTGTGTTACACTACCGTCAGTATAAGCTGTGTGGCTGATGAGTAAGTATGCTTTGCTGTCTCCTGTGTGTGCAAGTAAAAGCTACATACAACATGTGGCCGGGCTGGCACGCTGTTTGTAAATGCTGTAGAGGACAATTACTGCGGTGCATTTAGGGCACGCCCTTTATTTAGTAATTAGAGTGAAAATAGGATTATAATTGCCCTTGGAGTTTTCTTAGAGAGGCACTGAGATCCACAAGTCTCCTGGGAAAATCGGGGGGGTCGGCAAGTATGCAGCTGAGCCGCATCAGAGTGGTCAAAGAGCCGCATGCGGCTCTGGAGCCGCGGGTTGCCGACCCCTGGTCTAGTCTCTTACGTGAATGAGCTAAATAATATTATTTGATATTTTACGGTAATGTGTTAATAATTTCACACATAAGTCGCTCCTGAGTATAAGTCGCACCCCCGGCCAAACTATGAAAAAAAAACTGCGACTTATAGTCCGAAAAATACGGTACTATAAATATAATTTTTTCCTGTACTCTATGTAACTTTGATTCAATGTTTTCCCAGTATAGTCCGTATGAATGTTTCCAAGATCTCTGGTAAGTTCCCCAATGTGTGAGTGGTGCTAATAATATACTCACTGTTGCAGCATCCTCGACGGTAGCAAATACAGACGCAGATGCAGCAGAGCAGCGTGACAACCACAAACGTTGCAGCGCCGGCTATCAAAATGGCCGCATCTGCTTGATCTAGAAGAAGAGTCCTTATGTCAGGAGAGAATATGTAGTACTATACTAAGAATGGATACTAACTCACAGTCGATAACTTTTAGTTGTTGCGCCACGCAGCTCTTGGGCGCCCCCACACTGTTGGAGGACTCACAGCGATACATCCCCGAGTCCACTTTGGAAACACTTTTCAACTTCTGCTCCAGGAAAGAAGAAGAGGAACAGCCATGTCTGCACTTGTGCCTTCTGCGTGAGGTCATGTGCTCCGAGCATCTGTTAGCACGTGTTAGTTAGCACTCACCAGCGTTCCTTTGTGAGAGTCCATGCTGTACGCCATGTCGCTGGAGGACATCAGGACCTGGTTGTCTTTGTACCAGCTGTACTTGGCGGGGGGGGACACTCAGCTGGTCTTTGCACAGAAGCTCCAAGTCCGAGCCCACGAACACGGACTGGGGAACCTCGCATGAAGGGATGTGAGGAGGCACTGGTTGACGGGAAGGACATCGATCTTACTAACGGCCAAAAGGAGCAGGAACACAAAGTGTGTCTCCGCTTCGTCCATGCAAATCCTATTTTGTTTGTATTGAACACACAAAGTCCATGTCATGAAAAATATTCAATTATTCTGACAAAATACAATCATGTCAAACTGGTTTAGAGGAAATACCAATAGAAATATATACTGTATATACACAGTATATATATATATATATATATATATATATATATATATACACAGTATATATGTATAATATATACAGTCGTGGTCAAAAGTTTACATACACTTGTAAAGAACATAATGTCATGGCTGTCTTGAGTTTCCAATAATTTCTACAACTCTTATTTTTTTGTGATAGAGTAATTGGAGCACATACTTGTTGGTCACAAAAAACATTCATGAAGTTTGGTTCTTTTATGAATTTATTATGGGTCTACTGAAAATGTGACCAAATCTGCTGGGTCAAAAGTATACATACAGCAATGTTAATATTTGGTTACATGTCCCTTGGCAAGTTTCACTGCAATAAGGCGCTTTTGGTAGCCATCCACAAGCTTCTGGTTGAATTTTTGACCACTCCTCTTGACAAAATTGGTGCAGTTCAGCTAAATGTGTTGGTTTTCTGATGTGGACTTGTTTCTTCAGCATTGTCCACACGTTTAAGTCAGGACTTTGGGAAGGCCATTCTAAAACATTCATTCTAGCCTGATTTAGCCATTCCTTTACCACTTTTGATGTGTGTTTGGGGTCATTGTCCTGTTGGAACACCCAACTGCGCCCAAGACCCAACCTCCAGGCTGATGATTTTAGGTTGTCCTGAAGAATTTGGAGGTAATCCTCCTTTTTCATTGTCCCATTTACTCTCTGTAAAGGACCAGTTCCATTGGCAGCAAAACGGGCCCAGAGCATAATACTACCACCACCATGCTTGACAGTAGGCTTGGTGTTCCAGGGATTAAAGGCCTCACCTTTTCTCCTCCAAACATATTGCTGGGTATTGTGGCTAAACAGCTCAATTTTTGTTTCATCTTACATCACATGGACAAAGATAATACCTTCTGGAGGAAAGTTCTGTGGTCAGATGAAAAAAAAATTCAGCTGTTTGGCCACATATATATACATACATATATATGTATATACATATATACACACACATGTATATATATACATATATAAATGATAAATGGGTTGTACTTGTATAGCGCTTTTCTACCTTCAAGGTACTCAAAGCGCTTTGACAGTATTTCCACATTCACCCATTCACACACTGATGGAGGGAGCTGCCATGCAAGGCGCTACAAACCCATCAGGAGCAAGGGTGAAGTGTCTTGCCCAAGGACACAATGGACGTGACTAGCATGGTAGAAGGTGGGGATTGAACCCCAGTAACCAGCAACCCTCCGATTGCTGGCACGGCCACTCTACACACGTGTAAATATATATATATATATATATATATATATATATATATATATATATATATATATATATATATATATATATATATATATATATATATATATATATATATATATATATATATATATATATATATATATATATATATATATACAAGTGTGTGTGTATATATATATATATATATATATATATATATATATATATATATATATATATATATATATATATATGTATATATATATATATATATATATATATATATATATATATATATATACAAGTGTGTGTGTATATATATATATATATATATATATATATATATATATATATATATATATATATATATATATATATATATATATATATATATATATATATATATATATACACATATATACAAGTGTGTGTGTATATATATATATATATATATATATATATATATATATATATATATATATATATATATATACATATATATGATTATATATATTTATATATATTTATGTTCAAAACTTTTTACTTTACAATTAAGTAAGATGACTACTTTTTTCTCGTAAACTTATGAGCTTTTTCCTTATAAAATGATGACTTGTTTGTAAAAACTACACATTTTCTTCATAAACTTACATCTTCCGGTTTTTAGAATTTTCTTGTAAAATTATAAACTTACTAAAAAATACATTCCCCTCAAAAGTTTTTCTTGTAAAGTTACGACTTGTTTATTGTAGCGTTATTACACCCCCCTACACACTCCCCCAAAAAATCAACATAATTTTTACTTCATAAAATTACATTTTCAAAATTTCTACTTTTTAAAAAAAAATACTACTTTTTTGGGTAAAACTACATTTTCCTACTAAAATAATTACTTTTTCTTATTGCTAATTGACTTGTAGACATTTTCCCTTTTTTACTTTTTATTCATAAATTACTTATTTTTTCCTGTAAAATTACAATTGTATTCTCGAATTTTTTGTAAAAGGAAATGTTTTTCTAGAAAAAACACGTTTTTCCTCATACAATTGTTACTTTTTAACACATTTTTCTTTATAAAACTTTTTAGCCAAAAATTGACATTTCGCTTCATAAAATAAAGTCACTTTCTCATCAAATTATGACATTTGAAATGCCAATGTTTACCAAAAAAATGATTTTCTTTTAAACTAAAATAATATGAAAACATAGGATAGGATACATAGGATTTTTTTTATCATTTGAGAGGCATTTTTAATGATCATTTTCACTCATTATTTTTACTATTACAAACTTTTTTGGTCATCTGCAGGGATGTTTTATTAATGGGGAACTGCACTTTTTTTTTTTGGAATTTGACCTTTCATTCACAATCCTTATGTAGGACAAGACCATATGTTTTCTTTCTTTTTTATTCTAATTTGTGGCTAACGATGCAGCTGGTAGGAATACACTATTCCACCCATAAAACCCTCTTAAAAACATCCAAAAAAAACCAAAATACTTACAAATTATTAACCAGGTATTAGCGATGTTGTTGTTATAAGTGGATCACGGAGAGCCAACTAGCTTATGCTGCTATATTGACATACTGCACTGCAAAAAGTCAGTGTTCAAAAACAAGGAAAAAAAATACAAAAATTAGGGGTATTTTATTTGAACTAAGCAAAATTATCTGCCAATAGAACAAGAAAATTTGGCTTGTCGAGACTTTCCAAAACAAGTAAAATTAGCTAACCTCAATGAACCCAAAAATACTTTAAAATAAGTATATTCTCACTAATAACAAGTGCACTTTTCTTGGTAGAAAAAAAAGAGACCTTTTTGCTCAATATGTTGAAAAATATTCTTAAATTAAGTAAATGCTAGTGCCATTATCTTGACATAATGATATGTGCTTGGCATTACATTTCTTGAAACCAGCAAACTTATACTAAAAACTAATTTATTGTTCTTAATGGAAAGGCAACAAGGCAACCGCTTGTTACTCTCGAGGTCTCCTAGCCGCTCAGGCAAATCATATGGTCTAAAAATGCATTTTTCCATCGGTAACATGACATCATCGCGCCAAGTGCATGCTCTTTCAGTCATTTAGTGCGCATATATACAGCCCGGCCCCCGGCCAAAAATGTTTTAATTGTAATTTTGAGGAATTTATCTGAATGTGCATGAACTATTTCTGTTCAAAATTGTTTGAAATGTCAAATGTTTAAATATTAACTGTCAGTTTACTGTCCTGTGCCAACTGTACTACTATATGAGTACGTATTTTCTATTGTTTCATTGAAAATAAAACAGCAAAGTCCATTTGGCTGTCATCTGTTTTAATTAGGAGACACAATTGTGTCAAAATCAGGATTTTTTTTTCATGCTTGAAATAAGAAATGATTACTTTAAAAAAGTAGTTTTATACTTGTGAGTGTTGATGACACAGCTTTGCAACAGTTGATATTCTAGTTTTAAGCATGTTTTACTCAATATAGCTCATCAAATCTCAGCAACAAGCTGTAATATCTTACTGAGATCATTTAGGACCAAAACCCTTAAAACAAATAAAACACTCTGACATAAAATCTGCTTAGTGAGAAGAATTATCTTATCAGACAGACAATTAGCAAATATCACACGTATTTCAGATATTTAATCTTACTTAGATTTCGGTTTTGGCAGTGTGAGCCAAGGAGCTGCTGCATCACCTCCGAGCTGGTGAAAGTTAGTTAGAAGGGTGTGGACATAAACCGAGAAGTTGACAATCAACTTATACCCGGAGATGGCGCGAAAGACACGAAAAGACGCTCGTTTGCGGCACCTTCTTTTTTTTTTTTAACCCTTGGTGAGGATTATGATTAATTCTTCATCTAAACGGGAAGATACAAACATCCCATCAGCTGGCATCCCACTGAGAGCAGACATTGTACAGTAAGGGATTGTTTTACTACGTACGTAGTGTGTGTATCTTGTTTAGCACTTAACAATGCATGTTACATACATTACAAAAATATTAAATGTTATTATGCTCCATTTTGCTAACATTAATTTACGAGATAGAATGTATGAAAAAAAGAAGGTACCAAGAACGTGAAGGTTGACGGTGACCTCTCCAAAGTTGACGTGGTCCTGGCTGGCGGTGACCTCACAGCGATACTCTCCCGAGTCCTTCTGACTCACCGAGTGGATGGTCAGCGTGGCTCCCTCCATCTTGGCCCGGCCTGCGTAGGACCCTGGTTGCCACGGTAACAATGAGCACGGATAACGTTGGGAGGAAGCGCAACCACGAAGGTCAGAGGTTGTCGTCACTCACCAGTAAATTTGTTATTAAAGTAAACAAAAGTGACAGCGTTTCCCTTCTTCTTCCATTCGATGCGAGGGTTGGGATCCTTCTCAGTGCCGAACTCGCAGGACAGGACAGCGTCTGCCAGGACGGGACCAGAACTTTATAGTCCAGTTTGGACCAGACCTCATGACAACTAGTCTATTGTTTTCCTGAAGTCAGCTTGTTGGCTTCATGATTTCAATAAATATATTTCCATACTCAATTACCAGGGTTTTTTGTTTTTTTTCTCACATTGCAACTTTTTTTTCCTCATAAAGTTGCAACTTTTTTTGTCATAAAATGTTTTATTCTTGTCAAAATTACAACTTTGGTGGTATTTATATTAAAAGGTGATTTCTCGTAAAATAACTTTATTCTCGCAAGAACTCAACTTTTCGTATAAATTACAACTTTACAACTTTACAATGTATTTACAGATTTCTTTCTTGTAAAAGTAGAGCTTGTAAAAATGGTACAACTGCATTGACTTTCTCATAAAATTACAACTTTTTGTGTAAAATGATATCATTCGCATACATTACAACAACTTTATTGTCATAAAATTAGGACTTTTTTTCTCAGATAACAAAAACTATTGCAATATAAAACTTTGTTGGAAAATTAAGACTTATTTCTCAGATAAATACACAAATATTGCAATATTACAACTTTGTAATACAAAACCAGTGAAGTTGGCACGTTGTGTAAATGGTAAATAAAAACAGAATACAATGATTTGCAAATCCTTTTCAACTTGTATTCAATTGAAATGGTGAACTTTGTTATTTTTTGCAAATATTAGCTCATTTGGAGTGGGATGCCTGCAACATGTTTCGAAAAAGCTGGCACGAGTGGCAAAAAAGACTGAGAAAGTTGAGGAATGCTCATCAAACACTTATTTGGAACATCCCACAGGTGAGCAGGCTAATTGGGAACAGGTGGGTGCCATGATTGGGTATAAAAGCAGCTTCCATGAAATGCTCAGTCATTCACAAACAAGGATGGGGCGAGGGTCACCACTTTGTCAACAAATGCGTGAGCAAATTGTCGAACAGTTTAAGAACAACATTTCTCAACGAGCTTTTGCAAGGAATTTAGGGATTTTACCATCTACGCTCTGTAATATCATCAAAAGGATCCGAGAATCTGGAGAAATCACTGCACATAAGCGATGATCTTATGAACCTTCGATCCCTCAGGCGATATTGGATCAAAAAGTGACATCAGTGTGTAAAGGATATCACCACATGGGCTCAGGGACACTTCAGAAAACCACTGTCAGTAACTACAGTTCGTCGCTACACCTGTAAGTGCAGGTTGAAACGCTACTATGCAAAGCGAAAGCCATTCATCAACAACACCCAGAAACGCCACCGGCTTCGCTGGGCCTGAGCTCATCTAAGAAGGACTGATGCAAAGTGGAAAAGTGTTCTGTGGTCTGATGAGTCCACATTTCAAATTGTTTTTGAAAATTGTGGACGTCGTGTCCTTCGGAACAAAGAGGAAAAGAACCATCTGGATTGTTATAGGCGCAAAGTGTAAAAGCCAGCATGTGTGATGGTATGGGGGTGTATTAGTGCCCAAGGTATGGATAACTTACACATCTGTGAAGGCACCATTAATGCTGAAAGGTACATACAGGTTTTGGAGCAACATATGTTGCCATCCAAGCAACATTATCATGGACGCCCCTGCTTATTTCAGAAAGACAATGCCAAGCCACGTGTAACAACAGCGTGGCTTCATAGTAAAAGAGTGCGGGTACTAGACTGGCCTGCCTGTAGTCCAGACCTGTCTCCCATTGAAAATGTGAGGCGCATTATGAAGCCTAAAATAGCACAACGGAGACCCCCGGACTGTTGGACAACTTAAGCTGTACATCAAGCAAGAATGGGAAAGAATTCCACCTGAAAAGCTTCAAAAATGTGTCTCCTCAGTTCCCAAACGTTTACTGAGTGTTGTTAAAAGGAAAGGCCATGTAACACAGTGGTGAACATGCCCCTGTGACATTTTTTTTGTAATGTGTTGCTGCCATTATATTCTAAGTTAATTATTGTTTGCAAAAAAAAAATAAAGTTTCTCAGTTCGAACGTTAAATATTGTGTCTTTGCAGTCTATTCAATTAAATATAAGTTGAAAAGGATTTTCAAATCATTGTATTCTGTTTTTGTTTACGAATTACACAACGTGCCAACTTCACTGGTTTGGGGTTTTATAAAATATAATTAGGGCATTTCTTGCAATGTTACATCTTTGTCACAAAATTGGACTTTATTCTTGTAGAAAAATGTCCAAAAAAAAAAATACTTTTTATAAACGACAACCTATTTCTTGTAATAATTACAACTTTGTTGTTATAAAATGACAAAACATTTTGTAAAATGAATTCAATTAGTGAAAAATGAAAACCTTTTTCTCGTCATTTTAAAATGTCGTCTTCATAAAATCCCAGTTTTTTTTCCAACTTCATTCTTGCAAAATTATGACTTTTTCCTGTAAAAACTACAACTGACCTTAAAATTACAACTTTTTTTCTGTGCAGTTACCTTTTTTGTTATATTACAACTCAACTGTCATAAAATGAAGACTATATAAAAAATATATTACAACGTTGTCGTATAAAATTATGACTTTTCTCGTAAAATCACAACTTTTCTTACAACATTACAGCTTTGTCGTAAAAATTATGACTTTTTCGGGTGAAATTGCAACTTTTTTTTGGGTCATAAAGCCAACTCACCTGTGTGCTCGTGGATTTCCACTTTGGCTTTTCTGGAGCTTACTGTCACTGACACGCCGCCAGGACCTGCAGGAGCAAAAATAATGACGTTTAAAAAAAAGCAATATGTCTTAATGAAATATTATGGGATGGGTAATTGTAAAGGTGTCAACATCAATTGTTTTGGAGGTATTTTGTATTTGTGCAACAAAAATGACTATTTTGGGTTGCAAACAAAATGTTTAGCTCAAATATGCAAATACGCAAGTCTGTGTGTGTGCGTGCGTGTGTGTGTGTGTGTGTGTGTGTGTGTGTGTGTGTGTGTGTGTGTGTGTGTGTGTGTGTGTGTGTGTGTGTGTGTGTGTGTGTGCGTGTGTGTGTGTGTGTGTGTGTGTGTGTGTGTGTGTAGCCTGGTGGTACCAGGAGCAGTGCCGCTAAGGAATGCAAGTGATGGATGACTTTCAGACGGGGGTCTTTATCTTGAATTGATAACCTCCTTTGTCAAATCAAAAGAAAGTATTTATACGTGTACCAAAAATGAAGAAATAATGGCAACCAATACAAAACCTGGTTCAGAAAAGTAGGGATTTAACAGCAAGTTAATATTGTGATTGCAGCATATAATATTGTAACAGAATAGAGATATAATCATATTCATTTACAGCAGAAGGCCGTGATATGAAAAACATCTCACAGTATAGACAACATCAAAAATTTTAAAAATGGTGACATTAAAACTTGTCAAGACAACAACAATATACTTTCTTTAAAATGTTACTTTTTCCGGTACAAGTCTGGCATTGGCTGTCAGATATTAAGATGGCAGAAGGCACTCATGCTATGGAGGCCAACATCAAGTGTGTGTGTGTGTGTGTGTGTGTGTGTGTGTGTGTGTGTGTGTGTGTGTGTGTGTGTGTGTGTGTGTGTGTGTGTGTGTGTGTGTGTGTGTGTGTGTGTGTGTGTGTGTGTGTGTGTAGGGGGTCTTGGGTATCTTCCCGCTCATCAGGAAGCACATCTCGCCTTCAAACAGCATCCGAGCCGACTTGAGTGTAAACAAGCAAGCAGCATGTAAACACTCCTTGCCTGCTTTCCTGCACTATCTCAAGACCCTGAACGCATCACGCCTCTTTTTTTTCAAAGGATAGTTCATTCAAGTGACATCATCAATGCATGGATATTTAATGTTGCACAATGAATTGTTGATATTCTGCACTTATAGAGATTAGCCAACAATCCATAAGTGTACAAAAAAGCTATGAAAGTATCGCTTGATGGAGCATTTTTGCACATTTTAAACGTTTCCGTTAGTTTAACAAACAAAATAAGAGTTTAATTTGGAGCGTAAACAAGAATGCAAATAAAACTTTAATTGCTTTTAAAGACTTACAGTGCATGCAGAGCAGAAGAAGAGGCAGCAGGAGTGGAAACAACATCTTCTTCATCTCGTCCAACGCGCCTGGTTTGGCTTTTGGATCTTTCTCTGGTGTGTGTGTTTGAGTGGGAGTGTGTGTGTGGGGGCGTGTGTGTGTGTGTGTGCGTGTGTGTGTGTGTGTGCCCATTGGAGTTTCATGCAGGGGAAAAAAGAGGGGGAAAGGCGCCTGTCGTGGAGCAAATGGCCACACGTGACCATGACGACAATTTGTTTTGTTTGTTTCCTCTTCATTCAATTATTACATTTTCTAATAAACAAGTTGCTTTTTTTTAATCAGACAAAAGGCCTCATTTTGCAAGAAGAAGTTTGGTCATTTTGCATAAAAAGTGTTTCACTTTCTGAAAATGACAGTAAGTTGCAATGTTATTAGAAATAAGTTATGTTTTTCCACAAATAATTATATGAGGGAAAAAATGATATAAGAAAAAAATACAATCTTATGATTAAAAAGATGGTAATTTTTTGAAAAGATTTTTGGAAAATTGAAATGCGACATCGGTGATTGTGATGTCAGAAAATATTATTGTGAGATTCAAGTGGCCATATTAACATAAAGTTGTTTTTACAAAAAAAAACATCATTTTATACGAAAAAAGTTTTAAAAGTACTGTATGAGGAAAACGTTAGTCATGGCAGTTAAGTTATGACATAAGAAAGTTGTAATATTACATATAAAAAGTCAAAATATCACAAGAAAAAATGTCATTATATAAAGGAAAAGGTGGTGTTTTTGGTACAAAGAAATGCATACATTTAATTTTTATATTGTTAATTATGATTTCAGAAAATAATATTGTGAGGTCAACATGTGGTATGAGGGGGGAAAAATATTTTGTGAGAAAAAAAAGTTGTTTCAGAAGAAAAAAAAATTAAGCAAAATTTTCCCCAAAAAAACATAATTTTATATGTGAAAAAATTAATAGTACTGCATGAAAACAAAAGTTGCAATATAACGAGAATAAAATTATGATATAAGAAAGTCAAAATATGTCGAGGAAAAAATGTCATTTCATGAGGTAAAAAAATGCTGCTTTAAAAAGGGGGAAAGGTCATGTGAATAAATTGCTGTGATGAGCAAAGTTGTAATTTTACAAAAATAAAGTAAAACATTTCCATGAAAAAAAACAGTTTTATAAGGAAAAAACAATAATTTTGCTATAGTGCTGAAATATTACAAGCAAAACAATTTTTATTTAACAAGAATAAAGTTCAAGTCTAAGTACTGAGTCCTAAAATTACAGGAAAAAAGTAGTCATTTGTGAGGAAAGAGTGGGGATAAGAATAACAATAAAGTTGTGAAAAATGGCATTTTTCTATACAGTATTTATAAAAGTTTACATGACAGGAAAATAGGTGTACTTAAAAAAAGTTTTTTAGTAGGGGAGTCCGATACAACTTTTTCACTTGTGATACAATACCAATATAAGTATTGCTGGTAGCAATTTTAATCCAACATGATATCAGCATGAATCATAGCACATACTTGTATTATTTTGTAGTGTGGAATGTTGACAACTGCACTCCATGGCAATATTTGCCTGTACTCAATTGACTGACACATCTTTTTTTATGTATTTTAATTTTTAGTATAATTTCTGTGGGTTACTTGTTTGGTGGAAAAAATAACATTTGGCATGTGTTTAATTGTATTTCTGGACTGCATATGTAAAAAAAAAAAAATCAATGAGCAAAATGTTTAAAATAAAAAAACAATGGTAGTTATGAAAAACACTCACCTAAAGACAGATTTATGATTTTTGAAATGGAGTTTTAATTTGTTTTTGACGACACCTTGTGGTCACACGTTAGTTGAATTATGCGGACACTTTTGTTACTGAATACTTTGTAATACGCTTCTACCTGCAGACTTTGTATGTGTAAGTAGTATGCAACTATGATTATATGATTATACAATATAGTTCATTTGAGTACACTTATAGGTATGTCTAGCTTGTGTGCTATTGTGTGCTTAGCTGCCGTGTAGCTGCTAGCTCCTACCAGCCTTTAGCCTACCATGTTTAGCTTTTTTATAAAGACTTTACTAAAATACAAGAAAAAAACAACCTTGTGTGGCTATTGGAGGACATTAAATAAATAGACAGGCTGTATCGGAGAGTTTACATGCAAGCCGATATCATCTGATACCTGCTTTTTTGTGCTGATATTGGGTGTCGGCTCTGGACACCCCTAAAAAACATATACAGTACAAGTAAAAGTTGAAAATGTACCCATAAAAAAGCCAGAATTGTAGGAGAATAAATGTTAGTAGAGGCTAAACGTGCAACATGACAGATATAAAACTGTATGAGAAAAGTTATGAGAAAAGGGTCCTAATTTTATCTTATTTTTTTATAGTTATAATAACCCGAGAAAGATGTTGCAATACCGCAGGAGGAACAAACGACTTGAATAATAACATGACTGTATGAGAAATAAAGGTGTGTATAAGATGCATGATAACATGATTGTATGAGAAATAAAGGTGTGTATAAGATGCATGATAACATGATTGTATGAGAAATAAAGGTGTGTATAAGATGCGTGATAACATGATTGTATGAGAAATAAAGGTCTACACAACATGCATGATAACATGATGATTGTATGAGAAATAAAGGTGTGTATAAGATGCATGATAACATGATTGTATGAGAAATAAAGGTGTGTATAAGATGCATGACAACATGATTGTATGAGAAATAAAGGTGTGTATAAGATGCATGATAACATGATTGTATGAGAAATAAAGGTGAGTATAAGATGCATGATAACATGATTGTATGAGAAATAAAGGTGAGTATAAGATGCATGATAACATGATTGTATGAGAAATAAAGGTGTGTATAAGATGCATGATAACATGATTGTATGAGAAATAAAGGTGAGTATAAGATGCACGATAACATGATTGTATGAGGAATAAAGGTGTGTATAAGATGCATGATAACATGATTGTATGAGAAATAAAGGTATGTATAAGATGCATGATAACATGATTGTATGAGAAATAAATGTGTGTATAAGATGCATGATAACATGATTGTATGAGAAATAAAGGTGTGTATAAGATGCATGATAACATGATTGTATGAGAAATAAAGGTGAGTATAAGATGCATGATAACATGATTGTATGAGAAATAAAGGTATGTATAAGATGCATGATAACATGATTGTATGAGAAATAAAGGTATGTATAAGATGCATGATAACATGATTGTATGACAAATAAAGGTATGTATAAGATGCATGATAACATGATTGTATGAGAAATAAAGGTCTACACAACATGCATGATAACATGATTGTATGAGAAATAAAGGTATGTATAAGATGCATGATAACTGCATGTGTATCGCTGGATGAGAACATGACAAGATGAGCAGTTGGTCCCGCTGAGGCCTCCTGATGATTTGTGCGGACAAGCAGCAGCTGCAGGCTGATCTGCTACTAGTGTGTCTTTGCATATCAGCTTTCTATGCTGCACGGCCCACACAAGCACCCATTGTCGCTCCTTCTGCTAGCTTGCGACACATGCTTACGTTTGTGGACATATGCGTGCACACACACACGCACACACACACACACACACACACACACACACACACACACACACACACACACACACACACACACACACACTCACGCGGGGGTAGGCAATAGAGGGTACAAAATCTTCACGGGAGCACCTGTTCACGATCAACAGTGTCAGCTGTCGCACTGTGACACACGTTAACACACACTTTATGTCATGACGCTTTACACGGGTGTGTTGTGTTGTGCACCCTCACATTAATGAAGGCCCTGTGCCGCACGTCAGACACCCCAGATCCCACCTCACTCCTACCCACTTCTCTAAAGTGGGCTGGCTCAAGGTGGAGGACAGAGTTAAACAACTTGCACTGAGCCTAGTCTATAAAATCCGCTACACCTCCCTGATACCGAAGTACATGTCAAACTACTTCCTTAACGTAAATGACCGCCATAACCACAACACCAGGGGGTGCTCCACTAACCACGTTAAACCCAGATTCCGAACTAACAAAGGTCTTAACTCATTCTCTTTCTATGCCACATCAATGTGGAATGCGCTCCCCACAGGTGTAAAAGAAAGGGCATCTCTATCCTCCTTCAAAACCGCAATAAAAGTTCACCTCCAGGCAGCTACAACCCTAAACTAACACCCTCCCCGGATTGTTAATAATCAAATGTAAACAATCAAATGCAGATACTTTTTCTTTTTCTTATGCCTTCTGATCTCTCTCTCTCGCTCTCTCTATGTCCACTACTTGATGTCCATATCCTCCACCCCCTCCACACCCCTGATTGTAAATAATGTAAATAATTCAATGTGATTATCTTTTGTGATGACTGTATTATGATGATAGTATATATGATAGTATATATCTGTATCATGAATCAATTTAAGTGGACCCCGACTTAAACAAGTTGAAAAACTTATTCGGGTGTTACCATTTAGTGGTCAATTGTACGGAATATGTACTTCACTGTGCAACCTACTAATAAAAGTCTCAATCAATCAATCAAAACATTAGGTACAGCTGCACAAACCAGTGACCTCATTTTTTTGGTTGGCTTATTTAGACACACATCTCAAAGTGTGAACGCTGCAGTAATTATTATATACAATTCAGGTTACATCACAACATATTGAGAGGAATGTCTTAAGATGATGCAATGTTGCCCTCTGGTGGCTGAGAAATATATAAAAATGTCAGTAAGTGCTATGATCTTTCAATTTATGCAGTACACTAATTGCTATCCTTAAAATAAATTTTTATTATTTTGATTATAATTCATCATCAATAGTGCTCATTTCTATTGGTATTTGTATTGCTCCATTTGTAGTGTAATAATGCTCATTGTCATTTCTGTATTATTTATTTCACTAACTGCTTCTTTGCTATCACTTTTGCTATCATACTTGTACATATCCTATTTGCTGATGTTGTTCTGTCATTGTTGTTGTTATTGTTGTGTTTGCTGTTCTCTCTCTGTCTTATCCCCCTCTTGTCCTCGCAATTTCCCCCTGTTTTCCTTTTTTTCCTCTTTCTATCCCCTCCTGCTACGGCCCGGCTGCACCAAATAATAATATAAATACATTTAAGACATTCAAATACAAATAAGGCAACAAGAGAAGTATCCCACACTTCTCTTTTGTAAAGTAAATGTGTACAGCCGAAATGGGCATCTACATCAACTATATGATTTGCCTTAGCTGGACAGGACAAAAAATTTAAATAAATCAATAAATAAAATATAAAAATATTTTTTTAAATTTTTAGCAATGTATTTTCTTTTTCAAAATTATATATCTTGTGTAATACAGTTGATTTGATTTAGTATGTATATATTATACTGTGGTATTTAATTATGAAAAATAAATATATTTTGCAATGATTATCACTATAAGTGATATTTATATCACTATTTGTCCATAGTTTTGCTATTCGTTGTATATTTACTATATTGGGAATGTAGCTGGGACCAAAAAAATGTTTCAGTGTCCTAAAAAAGGCAACATGGAGCAGTAATTATCCATCCATCCATTTTCTACACTGCTTATCAGCAGTAATTATGTAAAACATTAATAGAAAAATGTATTTATTTATTTCCTTTGGTTTTTGGTACACTAGACTGAGCGCTTGCAACGCTTTAATTGTTCAATTGATTTGCATCTGGATTTAATTAACATACTTTTTAAATGTGCATAGTTTCCAAAACTATTTTTTTTCCATATTAAAATAAATTAAATGTGTGTTAAAGGTAAACATGTTAGAAATGTATTATAGTGACGTGAGTACCGCTGTTGGACACATGAGGGCAGCAGAATTCCCTTTAGAGGTTTTCTTTATATGATAGACATGTAGCACGGGTTAGAGGAAATGTAATTAATTAAAGTGAATGTAGCTAAATTAAAACTTATTCTATAAAATACGTTACAACCTTGAGTAAGTTTATATTATCAAACATAACAGTAGGAAGTGTAAGCCTAATGGAGGCTGTAAATATGTGCTGTAATACATGTAACTACCCCTAATGGCCACTTGATGGCCCTGTTGCGCAGCTGAGGATATCACAAAGGAGAGCAGATTTTATACAAAAAAACAAATTCTACAAGTTCTATTTTTATTTGAATCTACCTTTTCATACAATTTTAATATGTACATGTAATATTTAGCCTACATTAACATTTACTATACATGATCGGCCATAAATTAAAGGTTTACAAAAAGGTCTTCTTGGGCTGCGTTCACACTTGTCGTTTGGTACTCTGGTCCAGGCCAAACATTTTAAAACATATTTGGTGCACACATTGGTGCGGTTTACTTAGCATTCACATTGGTGTTTGTAATTGGACCAAAGGCTGTGCAGTAAAGAAAACAATGATAGCATAAAATTAAGGACTTGATTGGACATCTTTTGTGACAAAATTAAAATATCAAAATGTCATCTGCTAGGTTGAAAACCAAGCTTGTTTTTTAGAGTCTGCTATAATTACCAGTTTAAAATTTCACCAAAAGCTTCTAAAATATACTTTTAAAGAGCTTTCGTGACTTATTACCTGACGTATTTCCCCCCCCCTCCACACCCCTGATTGTAAATAATGTAAATAATTCATTGTGATTATCTTGTGTGATGACTGTATTATGATGATAGTATATATGATAGTATATATCTGTATCATGAATCAATTTAAGTGGACCCCGACTTAAACAAGTTGAAAAACGTATTCGGGTGTTACCATTTAGTGGTCAATTATACGGAATATGTACTTCACTGTGCAACCTACTAATAAAAGTCTCAATCAATCAATCAATCAAACGTAACTGAAGTGTTCTAATCCAAAATGTCGTCTGATAAGTTGAAAACATAACTTTTTTTTTTAGATTCTGCTGTAAATTCCATCTTAGATTTCATTAAAAGCTTCTAAAATATACTCTCAAAGTGTTGTCACAACTTAGTGCGTGACATAATATTCCAAACCAAAATGTCATCTACTAGGTTGAAACAGTTTCCATCTTCTGCTATGATTACGAGCATAAACTTTGCCAAAAGCTTCTAAACATAATTTTAGAGAGCTTTTATGATTTATTACCTGATTTAACTAAAATATTCTAACCCAAATGTCATTTGCTAGGTTTAAAAACCTAACTTGTTTTTTTTTAGATTCTGCTATAATTATCATCTTAGATTTCAAAAGTGACAAAAATATACTTTTTAAGTGCTTTCGTGACATATTGTGTGACGTAATTGAAATAATCCAAACTAAAATGTAATCCGCTGGGTTGAAAATTTAGTTTATTTTTATGTTCTGCTATAATTACCGGTTTAAGATTTCACCAAAAGCTTATAAAATATACTTTTAAAGAGCTTTTGTGATTTATTATGTGACATAACTCAAATTTTCCAAACCAACATCTCTTCTACTTGGTGAAAAGCATATCTTCTTATTTTGGATCCTGCTATAATAACCAGCTTAAGATTTCACCAAAAGCTTCTAAAATATACTTTTAGAGAGCGTTTGTGATTTATTATGTGAAATAACTCAATTCCAAACCCAAATGTCATCTACCAAGTTAAAACCATAGCTTGTATTTAAGATTATGCTTTAATTTTTACCATCTTTGATGTCACCAAAAGCTTCTAAAATATACTTTTAAAGCACGTTCGTGACTTAGGTGAAATAACCTTAATATTTCAAACCAAAATGCTGTCTGCTGGTTTAAATATGTAGCTTTAATTGTATGTTCTGCTACAATTACGTCTTAAGATTTTACAAAAAGCTTCCAAAATATATTTTTAAAGAGCACCGTTGTCAACACACACATTCTTTAATTTGTTACCTTCTTGAGACCTCCGAAAAATGCCTACCTCTTTAGGACCACCCTTTCGAGATATATAAAGATTTGTATTTACAACATTAATAATATATACATACTATGCAAATATAAAAAAGATAAGCTTTTAATGAAAACATTTTTTTTAATTTTTTGTTTGTAATTGGTTTTTAAGATTCCATTTTTACTTCAAGTTATATACATGTTTTTGTTTTTTTTTTTATTTAATTTTGGCCAAAGAGGGCACATATCAATTTTTTTACACACACTTGTTATTACATATGTTGGCCAGAGGGAGAGCACTTTAAAAGCGGACAGTCAATTTGAAAAATCCTCCTTTTTGGGACCACCCTCATTTTGATAGATTTCTCCACCAGGGGTGCAAAGGAGATCTCTATTTTTTGTTTTTGTAATGTGCTGAAGGCCGATGACAAACGAGTCACGGATCACAGATGGCCCCTGTGCCGCACTTTGGGCAACCCAGCTGTAGAAGCTAACTGTTAATGGGCCACTATAGTCTTAGTACCGTAGTGTACTTGTTCATTCTATGGTCACTTATGGGACGCGGGTTGCCTTACGTCGGCGCCGGAAGTCGTAAAATCAGCTGTACAGCTGGCAGGTTTTTTGCCTCCTTTAGCTGGCGTCTTGTTTTATCATATATTGCTGCCTTTGCACCTGTCAATGTTTACTTTTGTATGCACATTAAATCAACAAAAAAATCCTGACTTTGGAGCAATGTTCACAGACTCTAGTATTTGGCTCTCTATTAAATCCAATGGTTTTTCCGTATTGGGACCATGATTTCGGTCCTAACTTGTTCACAGGTCCTCATATGGAAGGTACTTTTCCTTGTTGATGTCTAAAGAGGGGTTTGGGGGGGGGTCTCTCTCTCTCTCTCTCTCTCTCTCTCTCATCTCTCTCTCTTCTCTCTCTCTCTCTCTCTCTCTCTCTCTCTCTCTCTCCTCTCTCTCTCTCTCTCTCTCTCTCTCTCTCTCTCTCTCTCTCTCTCTCTCTCTCTCTCTCTCTCTCTCTCTCTCTCTCTCTCTCTCTCTCTCTCTCTCTCTCTCTCTCTCTCTCTCTCTATATCTAAAGTTTTGTATTTTAGTTTGTTTTTTTTTGTTTGTTTTTTGCACTTGGTTTTTAAAGGCCTACTGAAATGAATTTTTTTTATTTAAACGGGGATAGCAGATCTATTCTATGTGTCATACTTGATCATTTCGCGATATTGCCATATTTTTGCTGAAAGGATTTAGTATAGAACAACGACGATAAAGATTGCAACTTTTGGTATCTGATAAAAAAAAAGGCTTGCACCTACCGGAAGTAGCGTGACGTAGTCAGTTGAACATATACGCAAAGTTCCCTATTGTTTACAATGATGGCCGCATGAAGTGAGAGAGATTCGGACCGAGAAGCGACAATTTCCCCATTATTTGAGCGAGGATGAAAGATTTGTGGATGAGTAAAGTGCAAGTGAAGGACTAGTGGGGAGTTGAAGCTATTCAGATAGGGAAGATGCTGTGAGAGCCGAGGGTGACCTGATATTCAGCTGGGAATGACTACAACAGTAAATAAACACAAGACATATATATACTCTATTAGCCACAACACAACCAGGCTTATATTTAATATGCCACAAATTAATCCTGCATAAAAACACCTGCGTGTTTGTTATGCTAGCTCCTAGCTCCTCTGCTAGCTCCTAGCTCCATAGAACACGCCAATACAATTCAAACACCTGATCAACACACACAATCACTCAGCCAAAAGACAGTTTACCTAACCCAAGGGTTCATAAAGCTTATATATTTTTAAAAAGTTACGTACGTGACGCGCACATACGGTCAAGTTATCGAATGTTTAGCAGCCAAGGCTGCATACTCACGGTACCTGATATTCAGCTGGGAATGACTACAACAGTAAATAAACACAAGACATATATATACTCTATTAGCCACAACACAACCAGGCTTATATTTAATATGCCACAAATTAATCCTGCATAATAACACCTGCGTGTTTGTTATGCTAGCTCCTAGCTCCTCTGCTAGCTCCTAGCTCCATAGAACACGCCAATACAATTCAAACACCTGATCAACACACACAATCACTCAGCCCAAAAGACCGTTCACCTAACCCAAGGTTCATAAAGCTTATATATTTTTAAAAAGTTACGTACGTGACGCGCACTTACGGTACGGTACGTGTTATGCTAGCTCCTAGCTCCTCTGCTAGCTCCTAGCTCCATAGAACACGCCAATACAATTCAAACACATGATCAACACACACAATCACTCAGCCCAAAAGACCGTTCACCTAACCCAAGGTTCATAAAGCTTATATATTTTAAAAAAGTTACGTACATACGCAAAAAAAAGCCAAAGCTGCATACTCACAGTAGCACGTCTGCGTCTTTGTCATCCAAATCAAAGTAATCCTGGTAAGAGTCTGTGTTGTCCCAGTTCTCTACAGGCGTCTGTGTATCCAAATCAAAAGTCCTCCTGGTTAGAGTCTCTGTTATCCGAGTTCTTCCATCTTGACTGCATCTTTCGGGAATGTAAACAAAGAAGCGCCGGCTGTGTACTGTTGTGGCTGACTACGTTCGAAAAATACGTCCATTTCGCACCGACAACTTTCTTCTTTGCTTGCTTGGCTTCCTTCTCCATAATGCAATGAACATGATTGAAACAGATTCACGAACACAGATGTCCAGAATACTGTGGAATTATGAAATGAAAACAGAGCTTTTTCCTATCGGCTTCAATGTGGAAGGCATACCCGTGTTCGCCGGGCTACGTCACGCGCATACGTCATCCGCAGAGGCGTTTCGAACCGGAAGTTTAGCGGCAAATTTAAAATGTCACTTTATAAGTTAACCCGGCCGTATTGGCATGTGTTATAATGTTAAGATTTCATCATTGATATATAAACTATCAGACTGCGTGGTCGGTAGTAGTGGGTTTCAGTAGGCCTTTAATCTTTAGTATTTACTTCAAGTTATTACAGTATGTCTCTATATGCTTTTTTAAAATGTATTATTACTTTTGGCCAAAGGGGGCGCATTCCAATTTCTTACACACACTTGTTATTTCATATGTTGACCAGAGGGGGAGCACGTTTAAAACCGTCACACAGTCAATTTGAAAAATCCCTCCTTTTTGGGATCACCCTAATTTTGATAGATTTCACCACCAGGGGTGCAAATGAGACAATCTCTATTAGATGCAATGGTTTTCCGTATTGGAACCATGATTTATGTCCTAACTTGTTCACCGGTCCTCATATTGACGATACTTTTCCTTGATGTCTCAAGAAGGGTAGAAATACAAAAGAGAGAGAAAGAGAAAGAGAAAGAGAAAGAGAAAGAGAAAGAGAAAGAGAAAGAGAGAATACATGTTCTCCTACATGTGTTATTGCACCACTGGTCTGCATCTTGGTCCGTATAGGACTCACATTCGCCGAACCGCAGCAGAGTTTACTTGCAAGTGGTCTCGGTCCACTTGCTTAGTGCACATTAGGATTCATATGAAGGTGTTCTTAATTATGCCAGCAGAGCAAACACAGTCTTTGTTTAACCAAAGCAAACGTGACAGGTGTGAACGCAGCCTTCATAGTTGCAAAGAGTACAGTAAAGAGTACAGTCGAGGAATAACTAAGGAAAGTCAATATTTTACAGTAATGGGAAGAAGAAATAGGGAGAAATATTGAGAAGAAAGAGGAAAGGATAGCGGTGAGAGATGGGCCTCCACGCATCTCCTGCGATGCCACAAAGTCCGAAGGAGGCGGTCCTGAGCGAGGATATTAGGAGACGCAGCACGTAGAGGACTTGGGCTGCTCTAGTATGGACTCCCTGCGCAGGTCGTTGGGGACGCTGCCTTCAGGGCCCCACAAGTTCAGCTCCCCGTAAATTCCCATCTCGATCATCTCCTCCTGCCAGGGGATGGGGATGTTGCCCGAGGAGAACTCGTCAAAAAAGCTCTTGTCCGGGTCCTCCAGGGCGACTCCCTTGACCGAGGAAAAGGCGCCGACGTCGTCCAGACTTTTAGCGTACACCACTTTGGGGTCAGGGACGAACGGAGGAGGCAGGATGCCTGGGGGGGGGGGCGTAATATTTGCATATAAGGTACGGCACAACGGGGGAGAGGGGGAGGGCAGGAGGGGACCAGATCAGCATCCCTTTTGGACAATTTCAACAGACATTTAGTTTTAATAATAAACCATAATCAGAATAATAGATTCATTGGTAACACTTTAGTATGGGGAACATATTCACCATTAATTAGTTGCTTATTAACATGCAAAGTAGTAACATATTGGCTCTTAATTAGTCATTACTAAGTACTTATTAATGCCTTATTCTGCATGGCCTTATTATACAACCAGTAAGCCATTAACTAAGAGTCTTCCCTCAATAACCTCAGAATTATTGCTTATTAGTACTAACTAAGGAAGTTGTTGTATATGATTCTCCCTTTAATACCACTTAATGAATATGGTCTGTTCTTACATAACAAAACACAAAACTACAATAACCCTAACCCTAACCCTTAAGTCTTTGTTACTTACAATATGTTCCCCTAGTGTCCAAATAACTCTAAATTAAGTGTTTGTTACTTAGAATATGTTCCCCATACTAAAGTGTTACTGATTTATTTTTTAATGGAGACCTAATTCATTGTACTCATTGAAAATACTTTGACTCAAAAATGACTCATTTCTAATCCTTGGTTTGTCTACAGCAGGGGTGTCAAATTTATTTTAGATCGGGGGCCACATTGAGAAAAATCTACTCCCAAGTGGGCCGGACTGATAAAATCACAGCACAATAACTTAAAAATAAAGACAACTTCAGAATGTTTTGTTTGTTTAAAAATAGAACAAGCACATTCTGAAATTGTACACATCTTGTTGGGGTTTTATTACACTTACATGTTGCGGTTAATAGTATTCTATCTTCATTTGTCGTTATTTATATTTTCTGAATAAATGATGTGATAATGTTCATCAATCAACTCATTGGTGTTAATTTTCAATCTATCAGGATAAAAAAATTATATCAAAATCAAATTACAGTATGTTATTTATGTAGTTTGCTAATTTTCCTCGACTGAAGTACTAACATCATGTGGTTTATTTTGTACATGTGTAGCATCATCTACAAAGATACAAATAATTGCTATTGCGACATCCAGTGGACACATTTAGAACAGCTGTTTTTTTCATTCAAAAATTACAGGTTCATTTTTATACTTAGCAAACTCATCCCGCGGGCCAGATAAAACCTCTTCACGGGCCTGATCCGGCCCTCGGGCCGTACGTTTGACACCCCTGATTTACAGTATATACACAATATATTTTATTATTATTATGAACTATTAAATGTGTTACAATTACGTTTCAAAATGAAAAACATTTATTCAAATTGTCCACACGTTTAAGTTAGGACTTTGGGAAGGCCATCCTAAAACCTTAATTCTAGCCTGATTCAGCCATTCCTTTGCCACTTTTGACGTGTGTTTGGGGTCATTGTCCTGTTGGAACACCCAACTGCGCCCAAGACCCAACCTCCGGGCTGATGACTTTAGGTTGTCCTGAAGAATTTGGAGGTAATCCTCCTTTTTCATTGTCCCATCTACTCTCTGTAAAGCACCAGTTCCTTTGGCAGAAAAACAGGCCCAGAGTATAATACTACCACCACCATGCTTGACGGTAGACCTGGTGTTCCTGGGATTAAAGGCCTCACCTTTTCTCCTCCAAACATATTGCTGGGTATTGTGGCCAAACAGCTCAATTTGTGTTTCATCTGACCACAGAACTTTCCTTCAGAGGGTCTTATCTTTGTCCATGTGATGTCAGATGAAGGTTTTAGAATGGCCTTCCCAAAGACAATGCTCAAGAAACAAGTCCATGTCAGAAAACCAACAAATTTAGCTGAACTGCACCAATTTTGTCAAGAGGAGTGGTCAAAAATTAAACCAGAAGCTTGCCAGAAGCTTGTGGATGGCTACCAAAAGCGCCTTATTGCAGTGAAACTTGCCAAGGGACATGTAACCAAATATTAACATTGCTGTATGTATACTTTTGACCCAGCAGATTTGCTCACATTTTCAGTAGACCCATAATAAATTCATAAAAGAACCAAACTTCATGAATGTTTTTTGTGACCAACAAGTATGTGCTCCAATCACTATCACAAAAACATAAGAGTTGTAGAAATTATTGGAAACTCATGACAGCCATGACATTATGTCCTTTACAAGCATATGTAAACTTTTGACCACGACTGTACTTTTACATAGTAAGTACTATTATGGGCATATTTTAACAATCAAATGTGATCTGTCCATGGTGCGCCAAAAGTGGCCAAAATGAGGCATTAATTGAACACTAATGAACAACATGCTTATTCTTGATGTTGCTAAGGGGACCCCAGTATCATGAAGAGTGGAAGTGATGGTACCTGCGTTCAGCTTCCTCCAGTTGATGTCACGAAAGAAAGGATGCGCCCTGATCTCGTCACAGCTCCCGTTCTTGAAGCCCATCCTCTTCTCCACTTCTTTAGCCAGCAGCGCGCTGCACAGGGACTTGGCGTTGTCACTGAAGCTGTCCGTGTAGACCACCTGGCGGGTCAGTACTCGCTCTTTCATCTCCTCACGTTCCAGCTGAATAGCCCGCACACAAAACACAGCCATTTAAAAGTAGTACTAGCCATCCCGCTTGTCCCTTTCAGGGTCGCGGGGGGGTGCTGGAGCCTATCTAATAAGTTTAAATTTTATTGCTGTCCAATGAGTATCTGTTTTAGTCAGACTAATGACACTTTTGAATTTGGATTAATCACAGGTTATTACTCGCTTGCATAATTTAAAATAACTTCACAAAATAGCCCAATATTTGATCACAAATGCAATTTCATAATGCAGTGTCAAAACCTTTTTGAACTCGGGACCCAACATTTCCACGACAGAGGGGCCCGGATCCCACTCAAATATTAACACTCACTGACTTAGTCATTTTGCTCTTGATTTAACCCTATTCAATAACTATAAGTTAAATAAACCTAAATAAGACTTGTCAAATGATATGAAAGCATGTGTTAATCACAAAGATGATTATCAAGCTTTAGGGCAAGCTGATTATAACAATAAATACTAATCAAAGTTAATGCACAATAAAAGACTCATAAAACTATTGAAAAATTAGCATCTAATTACACAATGCTAAAATCCAAACATTCTAACTGGATTAATAATAACAAATATGTTTCTTAACCTCTTAAGGCCCAAGCTGTTTGTTTATTTATCTTTGCTATTTGGGCTTATTGGACCCTAATTAGAATAAAAACTAAAAATCATCTTTTGATATGATGTACTTAGTCCATAAGTACACAAACGTGTACTTCATGTTTAGTGACATGCTAATTCCTATTTTTACACTTTTTTTCCCCAAATTCCATTGTATGTTATACTCTTCTGACACCACCACATAGCAGTATAAGTGTCCACATAAGCGGCCATAAGAACCCAATTCAGTAGTGTACACAATTTTGGAAATAAGAGCAAAAGGGTGCTGTCCACGCATGTGGCCACTAAGCCTTTAGAGGTTTTAAATAAACTGTCAATAAAACTGAAAGGCAAATGAAAATACTTTTCGGTCATCATTTTTGCTCTTAACGGACCACAGCTGAAAAACAGTTATTTCAACATTTAGTTGCTCCAAAACATGGTAATAGTATCTAAAGTCCCGTCAGGGTTTATTTTGGAGTGAAATTTGCAAGTGAGTCTCCTCACTCATCTCTGCGTATGCATTGATTAAAGTTAAAGTTAAAGTACCAATGATTGTCCCACACACACACTAGGTGTGGCGAAATTATCCTCTGCATTTGACCCATCACCCTTGATCACCCCTTGGGAGGTGAGGGGAGCAGTGGGCAGCAGCGATCTGATCACTAACCGCATAACAACCCTCAGCGTTTGAGGTAACCACCCACGGTTAAGGCAAAATAAATTGCGTGTTTAATCTGCGTATATACAAAACCCAAAACCAGCGAAGTTGGCACGTTGTGTAATTCGTAAATAAAAACAGAATACAATGATTTGCAAATCCTTTTCAACTTATATTCAATTGAATAGACTGCAAATACAAGATATTTAATGTTGGAACTGAGAAACTTCTTCTTTTTTTAATAATAATAATAATCCTTAACTTAGAATTTAATGGCAGCAACACATTGCAAAAGAGTTGTCACAGGGGCATTTTTACGACTGTGTTACATGGCCTTTCCTTTTAACAACACTCAGTAAACGTTTGTGAACTGAGGAGACCAATTTTTGAAGCTTTTCGGGTGGAATTCTTTCCCATTCTTGCTTGATGTACAGCTTAAGTTGTTCAACAGTCCGGGGTCTCCGTTGTCGTATTTTTGGCTTCATAATGCACCACAGGTCTGGACTACAGGCAGGCCAGTCTAGTACCCGCACTCTTTTACTCTGAAGCTGTTGTTACACGTGTCTTGTTATTGTCTTGCTGAAATAAGCAGGGGCGTCCATGATAACGTTGCTTGGATGGCAACATATGTTGCTCCAAAACCTGTATGTACCTTTCAGCATTAATGGTGCCTTCACAGATGTGTAAGTTACACATACCTTGGGCACTAATACACCCCCATACCATCACAGATGCTGGCTTTTGAACTTTGCACCTATAACAATCCGGATGGTCCATTTCCTCTTTGTTCCGGAGGACACAACATCCACAGTTTCCAAAAACAATTTGAAATGTGGACTCGTCAGACCACAGAACACTTTTCCACTTTGCATCAGTCCTTCTTAGATGAGCTCTGGCCCAGCGAAGCCGGTGGCGTTTCTGGGTGTTGTTGATAAATGGCTTTCGCTTTGCATAGTAGAGTTTTAACCTGCACTTACAGATGTAGCGACGAACTGTAGTTAATGACAGTGGTTTTCTGAAGTGTTCCTGAGCCCATGTGGTGATATCCTTTACACACTGATGTCACTTTTTGATGCAGTATCGCCTGAGGGATCGAAGGTTCATAATATGATCGCTTATGTGCAGTGATTTCTCCAGATTCTCAGATCCTTTTTTCGGCGTGGCGAAGTTGGTAGAGTGGCCGTGCCAGCAATCGGAGGGTTGCTGGTTACTGGGGTTCAATCCCCACCTTCTACCATCCTAGTCACGTCCGTTGTGTCCTTGGGCAAGACACTTTACCCTTGCTCCTGATGGCTGCTGGTTAGCGCCTTGCATGGCTGCTCCCGCCATCAGTGTGTGAATGTGTGTGTGAATGGGTGAATGTGGAAATACTGTCAAAGCGCTTTGGGTACCTTGAAGGTAGAAAAGCGCTATACAAGTATAACCCATTTATTTATCATTTATATTACAGACCGTAGATGGTAAAATCCCTAAATTCCTTGCAAAAGCTCATTGAGAAATGTTGTTCTTAAACTGTTCGACAATTTGCTCACGCATTTGTTGACAAAGTGGTGACCCTCGCCCCATCCTTGTTTGTGAATGACTGAGCATTTCATGGAATCTACTTTTATACCCAATCATGGCACCCACCTGTTCCCAATTAGCCTGTTCACCTGTGGGATGTTCCAAATAAGTGTTTGATGAGCATTCCTTAACTTTCTCAGTCTTTTTTTCCCACTTGTGCCAGCTTTTTTGAAACATGTTGCAGGCATCAAATTCCAAATGAGCTAATATTTGCAAAAAATAAAGTTTTCCAGTTTGAACGTTAAGTATCTTGTCTTTGCAGTCTATTCAATTGAATATAGGTTGAAAAGGATTTGCTGCTCCTCCACATCGAGAGGAGCCAGATGAGGTGGTTCGGGCATCTGGTCAGGATGCCACCCGAACGCCTCCCTAGGGAGGTGTTTAGGGCACGTCCGACCTGTAGGAGGCCACGGGGAAGACCCAGGACACGTTGGGAAGACTATCTCTCCCGGCTGGCCTGGGAACGCCTCTGGATCCCCCGGGAGGAGCTGGACGAAGTGGCTGGGGAGAGGGAAGTCTGGGCTTCCCTGCTTAGGCTGCTGCCCCCGCGACCCGACCTCGGATAAGCGGAAGAAGATGGATGGATGGATTCTTTTTTTATTTACGATTTACACAACGTGCCAACTTCCCTGGTTTTGGGGTTTGTACAAGATTAATGCGATCATTTTTTGTCATCAATCACCCGAGTTAACTCTTATTTTCGACAGTTGTAGTTTATATACAGTTTACATACATAAAGAACATATTGTTTGTACAACTCTTAGTTTTGACATCACATGGACAAAGATAAGACCTTCTGGAGGAAAGTTCTGTGGTCAGATGAAACAAAAATTGAGCTGTTTGGCCACAATACCCAGCAATATGTTTTTCGAGTAGAAAAGGTGAGGCCTTTTAATCCCATGAACACCACTCCTACCGTCAAGCATGGTGGTGGTAGTATTATACTCTGGGCCTGTTTTGCTGCCAATGGAACTGGTGCTTTACAGAGGGTAATTGGGCCAATGAAAAAGGAGAATTACCTCCAAATTCTTCAGGACAACCTAAAATCATCAGCCCAGAGGTTGGGTCTTGGGCACAGTTGGGTGTTCCAACAGGACAATGACCCCAAACACATGTCAAAAGTGGTAAAGGAATGGCTAGATCAGGTTAGACTTAAGGTTTTAGAATGGCCTTCCCAAAGTCCTGACTTAAACGTGTGGACAATGCTGAAGTCCATGTCAGAAAACCAACAAATTTAGCTGAACTGCAGCAATTTTGTCAAGAAGAAGGGTCAAAAACTCAACCAGAAGCTTGCCAAAAGCTTGTGGATGGCTACCAAAAGCGCCTTATTGCAGTGAAACTTGCCAAGGGACATGTAACCAAATATTAACATTGCTGTATGTATACTTTTGACCCAGCAGATTTGGTCATATTTTCAGTAGACCCATAATCAATTCATAAAAGTATCAAACTTCATGTTTTTTGTGACAAACAAGTATGTGCTCCAATCACTGTATCGCAAAAAAAAATAAAGAGTTGTAGAAATTATTGGAATCTCAAGACAGACAGCCATGACATTATGTTCTTTACAAGTGTATGTAAACTTTCGACCATGACTGTATATATATTTTTTGTCATTAACAAACCTTCTCCCCTCGGTTTCTGAATGGATTCTTGGCTGCTATGAACTCGAACAAGGTCACTCCCAGAGTGTAGTAGTCCACTGACATGTCATACTTCTCTCCTTTCAGCATCTCTGGAGGCATGTACCCTGCAATCAAACAAAACAAAAACCTACCAGCAGACTGTTGGGAGTAAGGCAGACAACCTTGCCTAATTGCTAATATTGTGCAGTTACAGTATAATGAATGTAAGTAAATATGGCGCGGTAGTTACCTGGCGTTCCAGCGTAGCCTTTAGTCATGGTTTTTCCCTCTTTCAACTCCACGGCGAGGCCCAGATCAGATATGCGTACGTTTCCTGCTCGGAGAACCTTCGATCAGTTTAAATGACAACGAGGGAGAATCCCAACAAAGTCGATTTCTGACCGTCGTTATCGAGGAGAACGTTCTCAGGTTTGAGATCTCTGTAGATGATTCTCTTCTGGTGAAGATGCTCCAAGCCTTGGATGATCTGTGCGGCGTAAAAACAAGCTCTGGGCTCGTCGAAGCCCGGGTTGTTCTCATCCACCAAGTAGATGTGGTACCTAGCAGGGAAGACAATACGAACACATGTCACCATTTTGTTCAGATCACATTCACATTTTTTGTGTTTGTACTGAAGGGCCAAAAGATGTACATCTCAGTCGTTTTCTCAGAGCATTGACTTGATCTCAACAGCGACTGTTCAGTTTGTCTTCCAAGACGTTTCGCCTCTCATCCGAGTAGGTTTTATCACTTTATGTGAACAGACTTAGATGGGACAGCTCTAGTCCAAATCTTCGCAATACCGTGTTGGTTAAAAAAAAAAATTCTGAGTTTCTCAGATAGATCCGACAGATATGGCAGTTTTGTGTCGCTCATAATAAAATTAGATACTTTGAACCTGGCACCAGGCTGTCAGACTAGAGCTTTCCTACCCAAGTCTGAGCATGAACTGATGAAGCCTGTTTGGATGAGAGTCAAAACATTTTCTAACACATTCGGAACAGAAGTTCCAGAAGTTGGCGATTTTATTTGAGCTGACCTATTTTTAACACTTATAGTACATCATTAACAACTTAATAGGCATCAATACTGGCTACCCACTAGAGGGCAGTATTTTTTCCAATATGTATTATACACTACAATAAATACAGAGCAGTGTTTGTGTGTGCATCTTGTTTCAATGAAAATGTATATTTAGTCTGCCTAGCAATAAGTGACTTAACACTACAGTCAATTCTGTGGATCTATGTTTGTAAGTGGATTATACTTGCTTTGACACTATTTGCTTATTCACCCATTCACACACTGATGGCAGGAGCTGTATTGCAAGGCCCAAGTGTCTTCCCCAAGGACACAAGGGATGTGACTAGGATGGCTGACGCTGGCATGGCCGCTCTACCACCCGAGCCACGCCATTCGTAACTCTACAAGACGGCCTTTGGGCCATGCCAACAAAAATAAAATATTAACTGTAGAATCCTTTCTTTTTTTTGCAATGGGTCCTGTGCACTGAACTGATTGCATATTTATTAAATGTAATTTAAAAAATATAACTACCTTGAACACTGCAATAATGTCATTTCTTGCCTTTTTAAAAAAAAAATGTTTAGACTTTTCCATGAAATATAATAATTTTATTTTGTTTGAAAATGTATCTTACTCCTTATCTCAATCACTATTTATTTTCTTTAAAAATGTTAAAATTCCCATTTTAGGTGTGTTACTGGGTTTTCAGTCAGTCCTGTTACCAAAACATATTTCCCCCTCTGAAAATGTTGATATAATAATATTCCACACGGAACAAGGTCAAACTGTTATTTTTCTGTGTATCTTAACCATGAATGGGGGCGGGGACACAATATCAGCACAGTCCTGTTACAAATTATTTTTTGTTATAAAATATATTTTTTGTTAAAACACCGTATGCTGGGGTTCTAAAACTTTTTGACCTCTGGGTCCAACTTCTTCACGACAGACAGGCCGCAGCCCACTCAAATATTAACACTGAAGTACTAATCTTAAGTGTATCAATAATGATATCTAACTGACATACAGTTTACAACCTTGTCAGATTATATGAAAGCGTTCGTTAATAATAAAGATTTTTATCTATTTAACACATAACTTTAAGGCTTAGGTCAGGCTGGTTAAAAAAATGAATACTAATCAATTATACTGCATAAATAGAGACTCATAAAAACTGACAAAAAAAATATTTACATACAATTATGTTGTGCTAAAATAAACAAAATAATGAATGTTTCTGAACTTAACTGTCGATGAATTTTAAATGCAAATGAAAACTTTAGTCATTATTTTTGCGCTTAAGAAACTTCTCTGTGACTTTAGCTCCAGACTTCTTCTGTTTGTTTGAGATTGTCATTATCTGTGCCCTGGACCTCTGGCCAGGGAGTCGCCGGAAACCGTCGTACTTATTAGATGGTGCGGAGTGTCTAAATCCGTGAGTTTTAGGTGTATCTGTACAAAATGAATTACAGAGCTAGCCTAAAACGTTAGCATGCACACATTAAAATGCTAACACTTAGCATGTCTCCCACGTCAAGTAACCCGGCTGTAAGGTGCATGGCTTCGGAAATAGAGAAAAAAAGTGTAAACGTAGATGAAAAATGTGCATGTTTAAGTTAGCTGGCTAGCATGCTATCATTTGCATGCTAAAAGTTAACAAGTGTCACATACCAAGTAATATGACTCTGGGGTAAATGCTAGCAAAACTAGCTCAAAAAGTTAGCTAATGTTAGCATGCTAGCAAGCTAACGTGACCATAATAAAAGTTAGCATGTGTCACATGCCAAGTTATATGATTTAAAAAATTTTAAAAAAAATTAAAAAAATTAAAAATAGCTAAAAAAGTTAGCACTTTAAGGTTATCATGCTAACATAAGCATGATAGCAGTTAACAAGTGTCACATACCAAGTTATATGACTGGAAGGTAAACGGTTGCAAAATTAGCTCAAAAAGCTAGCACGCTAACATAAAAAAACATACAGTTAGCATGTTTCAAATACTAAGGTATATGACTCTGCATTTGACCCATCACCCTTGATCACCCCCTGGGATGTGAGGGGAGCAGTGAGCAGCAGCGGTGGCCGCGCCCGGGAATCATTTTTGGTGATTTAACCCCCAATTCCAACCCTTGATGCTGAGTGCCAAGCAGGGAGGTAATGGGTCCCATTTTTATAGTCTTTGGTATGACTGAGACGAGGAGCAGACCTTTAAGGCGTGAGTGTCAGCATATTTTGGCGAGTATTGTGAAATATATGCGCTGGAAATACGCAGATTTGAGATGTTGAAAATCAATGCTCTTTTACAGACAATTGCGAGCCTCAATGGGCTGATTTGTTCACGTTTGCGCTTCAAGATGCAAGAATGCACAACATTACTTGAGATCTCCTCCGTTCATGATGGTCATGACAAGACAAAGCTCCTCCTTTGTCTGGAAAGCGTACGCCAGCGACACAATGAAGCGACTGTGGACCTTCTCCAGGATCCTCTTCTCCACCATCGCCCCCTAGGGGAAGGAGAGCGGAGAGGGTTTTAGAACTACAGGTCATCATCACCTTGCGCTTAAAGCACTTTGCGATAATCAGACGAGTCAAGGGCGAGATATAACTGTGCCAAGCAGTTCCATTCTGAAGAGCTTTTGTGTAGAGCTCCCCGTAATCGCTCAATCCCTCGTCTTAGTGTTTAATACTGCAGGGACAAAGATGATTAGCAGCAATAACAAAAACTGCTGTACATATATGTATTATTGTTCTTGAGCGATAAAAAATAAATAGTAGCTAAACAAGTAAGGAGAATAAAACTATGCAGAGAAGGGATTCTCAAACTGTGGCACGTGTACCACTAGTGGTACGCGAGCCCCGTCTAGTGGCACGCCAAAGATTTGATTCATTATTTAAGCAGTGTTTTATTTTCCTAATTTCAAAGACAGTGTTACTGTTCAAGCTGTAATGTTAGTGTCCAAAATATCATATATACCTGTTTTTAATGAATACCTAGGCCTACTACGCTACTGTATTTCATCGTTGGTCATTATGGTGGCAAAAGGTTTTCCGAGGTGGTACTTGGTGAAAAAAGTTTGACATGACAACCACTGATGTAGAGTAAAGTTACAGAACGAGGTAAGGATTGTGCACCCTAAAGTCCAAAACGGGCAATACATGTGTTCATTATGTGATGACTGCTAAGTTTGAAGGTTAGCGGTCTAAAATTATGCACAAGAGTTGTTTTTTTTAAGAAATGGCACTGTTTCTGATTGCAACATTGTTAGTATAGGATATGAAATAAAGCATATACACTTTCTCTTAAGAACTCCCATTATAACTGCTATTTATAATCCTGGTATATCAGTATGCTTTTTACATGAAAATCGAATGAGTGTCATTCTAGCTGAATGGAAAAACATGCAACTTGTGTTTCGGGGCAATTGCGCCCCTTAACCACAAGGTGGCATCAGAAAACCATGAGCATAATTCTCTGAGCTTTGATAAGCGTAAATGAGTTAAACTGCCATTAAACCACTGAAATGCAATGAAAATGATCTTGGGAGGTTATACAAAACATAGCATGCATATATACACACATACATATACACATACATATATATGTGTATATATATATGTGTATATATATATATATATATATACACATATATATACATATATATATATATATATATATATACATATATATATACATATACGTATATATATACATATACATATATATATACATGTACATATATATATACATGTACATATATATATATATACGTATATATATACATATACATATATATATACATGTACATATATATATATATACATATACACATACATATACACACAAGTATATATATATATATATATATATATATATATATATATATATATATATATATATATATATATATATATATATATATATATATATATATATATATATATATACTTGTACAGTACAGGCCAAAAGTTTGAACACACCTTCTCATTTCAATGTGTTTTCTTTATTTTCATGACTATTTACATTGTAGATTGTCACTGAATGCATCAAAACTATGACACCTGTGAAGTGAAAACCCTTTCAGGTGACTTACCTCTTGAAACTCATCGAGAGAATGCAAAACAGTAATCAGAGCAAAGGATGGCTATTTTGAAGAAACTAGAGTATAAAACATGTTTTCAATTATTTCACCTTTTATATACTGTTATTTACATAACTCCACATGTGTTCATTCATAGTTTTGATGCATTCGGTGACAATCTACAATGTAAATAGTCATGGAAATAAAGAAAACGCATTGAATGAGAAAGTGTGTCCAAACATATATATATATATATATATATATATATATATATATATATATATATATATATATATATATATATATATATATATATATATATATATATATATATATATATATACATACATACATACAGGTGATAAAACATAAAAAGATCAAATAACTTCATATCAATAAATAGATCTGAAGTTGTTAAATGATTTCAAGCATGGAAAATACATTTTTGGATCCTAAGAGTAAGTGTGTATAGTCAATCTTAAGGTTGCACAAGAGTTAATTTAACATGAGCCTCTTTAATAAGCGGTAAATAGTGTTAACAATCTTAGATTCAAAGGTACGGATCAAAAATATTTATTTTTCACAACACTGCAGGAGAAGATACAACTCGGGGGGTTGTGGGTATTACCTCATAGCCTTTCCTTTTCTTCAGCCTCTTCTTGTTGATTTTCTTACAGGCGTAAAGTTTTCCCGTGGCTTTCATCTGACACGCCGACACCTCGCCAAAGCCTCCTTTCCCGAGCACACGAAAGTCCAGGAACCAGTCCACGTCCATAGGTTGCATCTCCAGCCACTTCCACTGGAGGAACCTCTTCAGGTACATGCTCTCCAGGAAGAAAGCGTAGGGCGCCTCTCGCAAATAGTCCAGCGTCGTGGCCAAAGTCGCCGTGAACAAGTCGTCCCCTGCGGCCTCCTGGGCCTCCTTCACCCTAGCTATGGTGGCCTCAGAGAGGAACGGGCAAAAGTGTTTGGCCGAGGGGTCCATGTAGCGTTGCACGATCTTGGAAGCCTTCTTGACTCGGTCCGAGTCCTCCGCCAGGTCATAGTCCTCGATGTCCCGCCAGAGACGACAGGCGCCGTGATACTCTTTGTTGGCGTCCAGGAACTCCCTGAAGAGGCGTTTGCCGATGGGCTGCTCCACGCAGACGCCGTCAAAACCCAAATCCAAGGTGTCCCTCAGTTCCTCACAGACCGTGATGTGAGGCAGCTTCAGGCGGGAGTGGTACTTCTTGTCCCGGGTCACCGCCGAATTGGATCCGTCAATGCTCCCGCGGGCGTTGATGTAGGCGGAATTTGCCACCACGGTGGTCAGCCCCCCGATATCCATTCTTGACGTTCAGGCCACGCAGAGGAGGGACATGGCAAGGCTGGGTGAGGAGACAGGGGGAGCACGGGAGAGAAATGTTGCCGACATACACACACACACACCTGAGTCAACACCTTTCCATAATCCCCTAACACCCTGATGCCCCAGACAATGAGTGCGAGCGAATGCTGGAACACGACCACACAAGGCTGCAGGGGACGCTTTCACAACCAGATTTTAGTCGCTTTGAAGTCGAGTCCTTCTTAAACTCGATCTTAGATAAAACTCATGCAAGACTATCTTCGAGTAAAATAAAACCAAAAAACAGTCGAAACAAACCCCTTTTTGGTTGAATTGCAATTGTAGTTTGTGCACTTTAAAAAACAGGTGAGGTGCATGCAGAGCAATAGTCAACGAATTTATTATACTCTTGTTTACAGTTCACGTTCAATATCTGAAAGTACCTAGTGGCCTCTTATGGATACTACCGGAATCCATAGCATTGAAAGCAGGGGTGTCAAACTCATTTTCTTTGAGGGCCACACCAGTTATGGCAAAAATAAATATATATTAATATAAATGTTATCTAGGGCAGCACGGTGGAAGAGGGGTTAGTGCGTCTGCCTCACAAAACGAAGGTCCTGAGTAGTCGTGAGTTCAATCCCGGCCTCGGGATCTTTCTGTGTGGAGTTTGCATGTCCTCCCCGTGACTGCGTGGGTTCCGTCCCGGGTACTCCGGCTTCCTCCCACCTCCAAAGACATGCACCTGGGGATATGTTGATTGGCAACACTAAATTGGCCCTAGTGTGTGAATGTGAGTGTGAATGTTGTCTATCTGTGTTGGCCCTGCGATGAGGTGGCGACTTGTCCAGGGTGTACCCCGCCTTCCGCCCGATTGTAGCTGAGATAGGCTCCAGCGCCCCCCGCGACCCCGAAGGGAATAAGCGGTAGAAAATGGATGGATGGATAAATGTTATCTAATTGAAATCTAATTGCGATTTCCTGCCAAAAATTGCGATGCCATTTGATTTGATTTATTTCAATGCATAAGACTGCTAAAATGAGTGAAGGTCATACCAATTTTAGACCGTCAAAGAACATGTTCTTGTCTTAAGTTGCCACAAAGCTTGTCTCATCGTCCCGTCCCCCGTCCCCGTTTCAAAATAAGTTGACATGTCTTGTGCTGCGGACACCTACCGGTAAGAAGTTTCTTTTCAGCCATTTTACACTGTCACCATTAAATCTTTTTGTAGATACTGTAAACCGGAGGTTCTTAACCTTTTTGACCTCGAGGCCCAACTTTTCCACTACACAGACCCACTCAAGTATTAACACTGAATTATTAATTTTACTCTTGATTTATTCAATAATTATATCAAACCCACTTACAGTTTACAAAATGGTAAATGGGTTATACTTGTATAGCGCTTTTCTACCTTCAAGGTACTCATAGCACTTCCCTGGGCCGGGATGCCTGCCGGCCAAGCCGAGGGTTCGGTGACACTTGCCTTTCGGTCAGCGCGCAAGCGGCTTGCCCAGGCCGTGGGCCGTCGCTCACGGCCCGAGGAGTCCCGCGTGACACGAACCAGGATCCCTCAAGTTGCTGGCACAGCCGCTCTATCAACCGAGCCACACCGCCCCCTTGTCAAATGATATGAAATATGTGTTAATTACAGAGATTATAATTTTACACATAAACCTTAGGTTTAGGTCAGGTTGGTTAGGAAAATAAGTACTAACCAAATATACGGCATAAGGGACTCAAATAACTGCAAATATACCTTCATAAAAAATTATGTGCTGAAATTAATCAACTAAATTCATTATTAATGTTTCACTACACTTTCAATAAAAATAAAGTGCCAATAACAATACAGCTTTACTTTAGTCAAAATGTTTGCACTTAAGAAACTTCTTTATGACTTTAGTTTCAGACTTCTTTTGTTCGTGACAGTCTGGTTTAAGATTAGCATTACTGCCACGAGTGTGGGAAAAGTGTATTACAACCAAGTTGTGCTGCGGCCCATAAAGACCACAGCTAAAAATATGCCTTGTAGAGGGCCGCTTGCGGCCTAACAATTGTTAAACACTAGTTTTAAGTAATACTGCACAGGACAGATGTCAAATTGAAGAACCAGGGGCCAGATTCTGCCACATCTGTTCATGTAGTAGCACTTAACCTTTCTAAATGCTTTTGTTTTTTTCAATTTTGTCTTTTAACTATCTGGTCATGCAGCAAATACTAAATTAGTTTACTATATATTGAAGATTTATTTAGTTAATAAATGTCACCAAGACTTTTGATTTTAAGGCAAGTTATCCATCAATTTGTACATAAAATATTTTAAGCAAATGCATTGGTACTTGTATAATATGATGAAAGGATGAAACATTAATATTCATGTATATTTACTGTTACAAGTGGCCTTCTGAGAAAAGCCTAATGTGATTAGCACACTGACTTGGTCGGCTGGAGCGCACAAACTTGCCGTTTTTTTTGATTGGCCAGCGGGCCAATGACGCAAAGTTCAACCATTCTGATTTTGAAGACGCAGCGAGAAAAAGAAGAAAAACATTAGCCACTTGCAGTTAGGTCATTGTAGTAGTTAAAACCTGATGACGAACACGGTACGCCACTCATCTGATTTATTTCAGTACAAACGGTCACTTGTGAGCAGGAAGAAGCACTACCTGATAAACACGGTTTGGTGCTTCAGTCAAATGACAGTTCTATTGGTCACATGTTTTTTTTTCTTTAACTGATACACACATCGGGGTACTAAGGGATACAGTATCAGTTCTTTCATTGATGCTTCTGTATCATTGATCCATTACTAATATTTCGCTAGATTGCATTGCTCATATTTTGCTGAGCAGCCAGACACTCCCTCTGACACATTTACTTCTATTTCCTGTTCTGATGGATGTTTACCATTACCCTTATTTTTAGTTTGCAACCTTTGGAAGTGGCCCTATAAAAAAAATAATAAAATAGCTTAAGAAAAAGAAAATTACTTGTGGTGTAAGTTTGATGCAAGCCATTTTTGAAATATTTAGTCATAGTACAAATCCAGACAGCACCTTTGCTGGTTGCACTAATTAACTGATTCCACTCCTTTGCTCCAAGACATGAACAACATATGACAATTTGAACCCAATATGACTCATATGGACCAATTAGAGAACTTTTTAAAAACAATCTAGATTTAATTTGAAAACTTATATTAGATTACAGAAAAAGGGTATTTGGAAGAAGTCAGTACATGTGTTGCTCAGTTTTAACAGGGAGATCTTTGAAAAGAGAACACAGACCTACACAACCACACGTTAGTCACATGGATATTGTCTGATGGTCTAGTATCTTTACCACTGGCCTCTAAAAGAATACTATAAAGCTACAATCATCAACAGGGTTCAAATCATCAACAAAGCTTATTCACCTATCAGGAACCTGGGTTATGAAAGTCATTACCTTGCTGGTGCCATTAAATGTGTAAACACTACCAATGTGTTGGGCAGGGTGCTGAATGAGAATTCAACTCTGGTATGGAAGAAAAGAAACAAAAATATACAACAAAAAAAAAAGAAACTAGCAAATAAGATAAGGAAAGCAGCTGCCAACAAAACAGAAGGAAGCCAGCCAGCCCAACAGAATGAGGAATGGAACAATCATTCCAATCTATTGCCCAGAACCAAAGAAAAGGAATCCACACACATGATGGAGCTGCATCATAGGATGCCACTGAGAAGTCATGGCAGCAAGTTCAAGCAGACACTTTGGCCATCTTTGAACATTGTAGATCAGCCTTTTGCTCGCAGGAACGGTAACATATTGCAAAACTTTTTTTTCTATTCTCCAACAGCAGTAGGGGTTTTTTTGTTTTTACAGTTTTGTTTTTGTGGGATGGCTTATTGAACAATGACTTAAACACACTAAGACTTCAGTTTTGAGGTGAGGCCAGGCGTTACAGTTCCCAGGACAAAACCTTCAAAGCTGCGGTGCGTGTACAAGTGATTTAGGAGAAAGGGGGCAGACAAGCACACCCCATTCTTTCTATACTCATCTCCAGCCCTGAGAAAGCCAGACAAAAAAACAGCCGTGGGGGAAGGGGTCGGGTGAGAGAGAGAGAGAGAGAGAGAGAAACGGGGGAAGCAGGAGTTCGTTCCCAAGGTGGCGGCGATTTGAGAGACTGTGCTTATTGGAATGGCGAAGTGCAGACAGGTTAATCTTCATCATCGTTCTCGTCGTACTCATCTTCGTCGTCGTCATCGCCCATGTAAGACACCGGGGTCTCCACACGGGAGCCGCTGTAGTGGGAGTCGTTAGAGCTGGAGGCCATGGTGCCGTCAGGGCCACCATCACTACAATAGAGAAAAATAACAAGGTGCTCATAATTAGCGTTAAATAGTTCAAATATATTTTTAGCGACCTTTTTGGGGGGGAAAAACATATCAAGAAATGTCAAAAGATTTAAACCTGAATCAAATTTAATGAAGACTCGTACTATGTATTAATAGTGACAGGAATGCCTGTCTGTTAACATATTTTGTCTGTATTTAGCATCAGCTTTACAGATAGCATAGTTGCTCTACTGGTGGTAAATGTGTACAGTAAAGACATCTATGGCAACACATGCCGGTATCAGTTAATATATTAGTAAAGGTAATCCTTCATGCTGCGCTTATTCAAGTAGATGGCACACCCAGCGATTGAAAAAGACAGCATCTGTTAGAGCAGGGGTTTTAACCTTTTTGACCTTGGGGCCCAACTTTTCCACTGCAGAGGGACTCAGGGCCCACTAACACTGAAGTAGTAATCTTACTCTTGATTTTAATCCTACTCAATAATTATATCTAACCTACTTACAGTTTACAACTTTATCAAATTATATGAAACCATGTGTTAATCACAACTATTATTTATTCAACACATTGAATAAATAATACCTTAGGCTTAGGTCAGGCTGATAAAGAAAATATGTACTAACCAAATAAACTGCATAAGAAGGGACTCAAATCACTGATGAAAAATATAAAATGTTGTAGTGCTAAAATAAACTAAATTAGTAATAAGTAACATGTTTAAGTAAAGTGCCAATAAAATTTAAGTGCAAATGAAAATACAGCTTCACCCAGGGTTTCTCCTACATGTAAACAATGTAACAATACATTTTAAAACATTACAATTTGATGCGATACGATTCAATACAGATGGAAGCTCTGCATGGTGAAAAAAAAATAATACACAGACAAAACAGGCGGTTACTGTATTAATTATGAGCAAATAGAACTATCAACTTTAAGGCATTGCAATCCATAAACTTTGCAAAAAGAAGCTGTAAACAAAACCCTTTTGGAAAAGCTACCAGGCTTTTTGCTCAGGTAGCAACAATTAAATTAAAAGCTGTGCATTACGCTGAGGTGTTATTACACCACAGTAACACAAGTGCAAGTTACAATTAAGTGCCACAAAGTAAACTAAACAGCAGCTTTAATGAAGAAGCCCACATTCTTTTCAAAGTGCCATTCTGCTAGTTACTGTGTAGCTCGGTCTTTATCTTTAGCACAAAGAACAGTGTAATAGATGCTGTGATTACTTCGTAGAATTGTAGCTTTGTTAGGGCTGCAAGTCTATCAAAACAGGTAAAAAAGTTGTTTTAAATTGAAAAGCCAGTGGCTTTCACAGCAGTAAGTAACTAGAAGCTCCATCTATCCTGAGCCCATGTGTGAGGACATAAACCTAACATTCCTGAACAAAATGAACAAAAATTGCTTTGACATAGTAAGGGCCAACGTGTTACTTTTTAAAGAATAAACACATTACATTACTACTTACAGCAAAAACAAACTGAGTGCTCTCAACACGGATATCTAGCCATAAAACACTAAGGCAATTTTAAGCACATGGAATGTTTTTTTTTTTTAAAATATACACCGGTATACATCGAATAGCCGTATTCAAACAAAAAATATCACAGTATCAGTTTTGGTCCATATCGCCCAGCCCTAATCAGAACACAACAAAAATGCGCATATTTGTCTTTAACATCAGCTCATGTATTTTGGCCTTATTTAGTATTTGTTCATGTAGATCATGGTTGTTTTTATGTTAATGTGGGATTATATGCAGCAGTATGACACCACCAATAAGACATTTGTTATATCAAATACTATTTTTGGTTAAATTGTGGCTAATTAAACACTGATACAGTTGAACTGCATCCTATATAGCCAAATAGACGTTACGCTTAGGGATGATGTTTGATAAGAAATTATCGAGTTCGAGCCTATTATCGAATCCTCTTATTGAACCGATTCCTTATCGATTCCAGATAGGTTGTTGTATATGGAAAAAAACACAATATTTGGTTTAACAAAAGCTAACTTTTATTATATAAGAAAAAAAAATCTAATAAATAAATATTGACTGTTACCCCCCTAAAAAAATAAAATAAAATAAATAAATATTGACTGTTGTTACCCAAAGTATATTAAGTGGGATTTTTCAAAAAAACAAATATATACAGTAACACAAAAACAACCTGTCTCTGTGATCACTATAGGTGTATAAATAATAATATAGTGTTAAATAAAATCAGTCCCTTGGGCACAAAACTGAAAATAATACAGCTCTCCAAAAAGTGCACTTCTGCTGCTATTTGACATAACTGTTTGTTATGATGCTTTGACATTTTTGCACTTTATTTCTTTATTGAAAGAAAATTCTATGAAGATAAAAGTTGTTTGCAAATGTGGTTACAATGCTAAAAAAATTAAAAGTTAAAGCTAAAAAAGAAATACACTATCGAGTTAACATTATTTCTTTATAGGGGGAAAGATGTGATGTTATGAGCTAGGGAAACACTACCCAGCATGCAACGGGAGTGACGAGCATGCGCGGTAGCCCCGAAAAGTGTTGTTGCATGTCGCCACCTGGCAGCTAAGAATGAGGTTATGAGCACGCTGTGAAAGTAAACGTCAAGAACTCAGCCAACACACCTCGTCTGCATTATTTATAATTAGACAGACAACACATATACAATGTGATGTTTTTTTGTTTGCAAGGAAAGAAAAACCAAAGTTAAAAAAGGGAGATCATGTCATATATGTTGTGTACATATATGTATGTGCTGCGGTTGCTTTAAGAACGTTGCGACAGCTGCCGTAAAGGAGGTGCGTTGCTAGCCTGGTTGCTATGTTTCCGGTTGGTTGTAAAAGTGTTCGTCATGTGTTTGTACCCTGCTGAAATCTCTCAGTAAAGTCATTCATTGGATTATACCTTTTGTTTTGAACTTTATTACACCTTGGAGCCCTTTTTCCGGTCCATTGTTTTTCCTGCTTTCGCTATCTGCGCCTAATGACTGAGCTACGTGACGTCATTTCTTGTGATGTCCCGCAGGGCATTTCTGGTCGGGATGGGATTCGTTCCCAGGGATTCCAATAAAGAACCAACTCTTTTTCTTTACTATAGTGGTCTCGATAACGGGTTCTCAAAAAGGGATTCGAGCCTGCGGACTCGGTTCTTTTCTTATCGAACAACCGGGAAAATTGGTTTCGAGTATCATCCCTAGTTACGCTGTACTTGTTTGACAGCCTGATTGTTAACAAAACGTGTCTCACCTGTTTGTGTAACGGGCTCCATTAGCAGACGACGCTCCAGTGATGTAGACGTTACTGATGGGACCCTTCGACATCTCTGGAGAAGCCAAAGAAAGTTATTGTGCGAGTTCAAAGTGTGCAGTTGACACATTAGCAATAGCAATGACAGACACTGACCAACAACGTAGGGCTCCAGAGCTTTTGGCACCAGGCTGCGTGCAACCTTTAAATCGTCTGGAGAGCACTTGCCCACCTCCAAACCACAAGCCATGCCCATACGCTTCAGCACCTCGATGTCATCGTGGATCTCAAACATGCTGTCAAAGTTGAACAAATACTCGAACCTGCCAAAGAAGCACAACAATGAAATGTCACGTGTACCAAACTCCTGTACCAGTTTTGACTGACAGTGCTACTAACACATGGTCACATCTTATAAAAAAAATAGGACAGTTCTTATGTTTAGTATTAAATGTCCTCAGGCAAAGTTGGAACCTTTTGTTGACTGTTTATTAGCGTTACAACATGACCAACCGACAGGAGTGAGCACAACAACGTACTTGTCATTGGAGATGCTGCAGTCGATGACAGTTTTCTTGCTAGTGTTGACAATGATGAAGGGGAGGTGGATGATGGAATTGGGGGGTGGAGGTCTGTTTGCTTGCTGCTCGCTCTGTTTGTTCCTTTGCACCAGGTTTTTGAACGCTATTTGCTACAAGACAAGAATTTTCCCTAAATTTGGAAGCCAAACAAACTAAACAGAAAAAAAGCCATTTGTCCATCGTGACCCACCTGTAGTATGAGCTCCTGAAGCTGGGATTGTTTCTGTTTGATTCTCTCTAGCCGCCTCTGCCGCTCCACCTACCATCCAGAAAAAAACATGCTTACCAAACGAAGGGCTGAGAGAAGGAACGCCAGGCAATTGTTTTCAACAATGATTTTACCTCAAGGTTTTGGCACTCCTGTGCAGAGTTAGTGGGCAGGCCGATCCACTTGATTTCTTTCTTTTCTTTGGAGATTATGTTCATGGCCATGAGGACGTTGAGGGCATCGTACACACGCCGCCGAATGTTCTTCTGGTCATACACATGCTAGAGGAAAAATACATTACATTTTAGCCACAACAATTTAGAATCCTTCTGAGAGAATTAGGTCGTAATCTGTAACATTTACCGAGTCATTTGGTGACATGTGGTTGTCGCCTGAGCTGAATTCTGCCACAAGTTCGTCTGCCACTTCATTGTACGTTGTGACTCCCTTTTTCTGCACCTTTTCGCACACTTTCATGGAGAAATGCCTCAACCCTTTCCCATTCTTCTCCCCTTTCTTGCCACGTTTCCTGCAAACACAGAGCAAAAAGGTGTGTTGATTGCAATACTTAAGGCAAAGTTCTCGAAACCCAGGCAATGTTCTGCAGAAAACTCACAAATGTCTGCGTTTCAGTCAACTTACCCTGACGACCAAGGGGAGGCGTCCGAAGTTTGAGATTGCGTGAGGAACTGGGAGTTGGGCGTGTGTGGACTGTTGACCAGTATAGTATTGGATACCGTCGCCCTCTGAGGTGTTCCAATCACCTGAAAACAAAAGCAGTTCCTATTACTCTCATATTTTTTTAACTCTTAGTTTATATGAATAATAACGAATGTAGTGTAGTCTGAGGTGGGATTGATTTTCCCCCCAGTTTAAGGCTCCATTACACAAATCTGCCTGAACACGTCACCCAGAGAAGACAAGCGCTAGTTTGCACTTGCTGCATAGCTGTAAGTCCATGCTGCTGGGAATTTCCTTGTTTGTATGTTTTATTTATAAAATTATTGTTTCTCTTCAACACAGTTCTTGTGTTTTGTTTGGTCTGTCTGTTAAACTGTCAAAAAAAGAAAGAAAATAAAAGATAAGATATCTATGGAACGCCAAAAGTAAATTCGTAATAACGGCAAGGAAACTTAAAAAAAGATATCGCAGAAAAGGGTAAATAAAAAAATAAAAGTAAGGCAGCACAAAATCTTTTTTTTTTTTTTTTAATAAACAATTGTGCGATCTCCTCGTCTCTCAGCAAGCCTCTATAACCGGGGCAAGTTGGCTCCACTTACTGGCACATCCAACGCAATGACAAAAGACTACTTCCTGACTTTGGCAGCACATGAGGACAAACTGAAACAAATGCATTCTGGCAAATGACACGCAGTAACAATAAAAAGTAATAATTGTAAATGTTTTAAATGAAAATGATCGTAAGACTTTGATTGATAACTGCATTTTGACAAAGTGTCACTTGAGGGCAAAAATAAATCTGATTTGGTGTGCAGTGTAAACGGGGTCTAATAATCACCATACTTGGCCTAATATTAAAATGTAAAAACAAGAACAGGCCTAAACGCAGAGATAAGTATGCGTTTATTAAGTATCTGTGTTCGTGTGGACATGGCCTAATATTAAAATGTAAAAACAAGAACATGTCCACACGAAGACAGATACTTAATAAACGCATACTTATCTCTGCGTTTAGGCCTCTTATCCACATGCAGACGCATACTATTGTCTTTTAAAACACAGACTTTTACAAACACTGGCCAAAGTGTAGAGATCCAAAACCCTTCGCTTAGCGTATGTGTGTACAAGGCACAAACGGAGACTTGGGATGACGTCACGGTTGTGCGCTGTCATTTCCACGCTCATCAACACTGCCTTGCTGCCTTTAAACACACTATAAGATGAATCACTGTATGATTGAACGTAAACATGCTGCTCTTTTCACTCAACATTAATAAAAAAGACATCAAAATGGGCTTTGCGACACTCCCACCGGCGCTAATGACAGTCAGCTGTTTTGGATACGATCGCTGTGGAACCTCCACCTGATGGGACAACTTTGACAACCAAGAATTTTTGCTCTGTGTCATAAGAAAGGTGCAATATTATCTTATGTTTTTAGTCTTTGTTTAACAAATCATGAAGTTAACTTACCTGTCTAGCTTCCATTTTTGTAGATGGAGCTGGGCGTGACCGTGCTCGTGCGTAAAAATCGACCAAGCAACATTAAATAAAAACAATAGGTCGTCCTCTTTGTAGTGTGTAGTGATGTTAGAGACAATATACACTTCATTACGCATGTACCATATCGATGATTAAATGCTTTATAATTCCATAAGAGTTTTGCAGCGGCACACGCTCGTCCGTGTGCTTTATATAGGCATTTAAACATGCAAAAGGGTTTCTTTGGCTCGTTAGTGTGGCTGATTTAAAAAATATTGTACACTTCACTGCACATGTAATACATCACCATGTTGCTGAACATGTTATAATTCTATGAGTGTTGGGTTTCAGCAGCACAGGCGTGCATTCGCTCTTTAATAATGTTCCCAGGCTGGTTTTAAAGATATTGTACATGTCATTGTATGTCTAAAGTCGATCAAAATAAACATAATAGGAGGTATAATTCCACCAAGTCAGCTGTTGCTATTTTCAGGCTTCTAATTGGACAAAATGTGCATGACAGCAGGTGTATGCGTTTGTGTGTAGACATAGACAGTTTTGAAACTACACTTGTGTAGATGGAGATTGTTTTAACCCCAAATATGAGTTTTTGAAACTCTCCGTGTTCGTGTCGACATGGCCTTAGAGGCAATGATGTCTTTATGCACTTGCAAGACAATTAATTATGTGATGTAGTAAAATTCTACCACCGAGTTACTGAAGAATTGTGTTGGTTTCTCTTGTACTGCAAAAGTGCTGAAGGTCAAAACTTAGTGAAATCACTAGGTTTTAAGACGGTGCACGATAATGACAAAGAAAGTGAGTACACCTTGTGACAAATGAGGCATGGTAAAGGCATGTGTAAGGTGATATCTAAGCTGATGTAAATATTCCATGTATGTAATGGGATGATGGATGTAATCTTGCTGACGGTAGAATTGACAAGCTTAGGATCAAGTGCCCGCCTTCAGCTACTCTTCAGTAGCCAGGTCACCCTTACAATGATAATGGGGGGCTTATACAGGAGTGAGATACACAGCAGAGCAAGCCGGCGAGGAGATATGTGCAGAAATGCTTCTGTGGGTCACTGATATTAACATGTCACAGACACGTGTTTTTACACCTCTAAACAATGGCGACATGGCACATTTCCCCAGGTGATTTAATGTAATGTTGCCGTGTGTGGATGCACAACTTACCATGTGTGGTATATGTTGCATGTGTGCAGCAATATTCACATTGGATGGCCCAAGTGTTTTGGGTAGGAGCTGTTTGGCCAAGGGGGCAGTTGCAGGCTGGACAGCGACCAAAGACAGGACACCTGACAGGACACAAGTGGTTAGTCGTCACTGCCCCCTGTTGTCTAAGCTCCGACAAAAGGTGCATAAATGCAGTGTGCACCAGGACACTACATCACAGGAAACTTCTGTTTTTTAACACATTTGTACACGTTGCAATCCCTCCTGTGGCGGCATAAAAAAGATAAACACTAGTAGAGTTGTTGTCTCACGCAATGCAAGGAAGAAGATATCCCACATTAAAGTTCCAAAGTCAGACCTTAACATGTTTCAGTTGAAAGTGAACAAAAAAAAAAGCAGACAACATAAATAAGTTTCAAGGGAGACAACAACAAATACTTAGGGACAAATGATCCAGAAGCTTATATTTTTTTGCCTGACTATACGGACAATGAGCTACAAGATTTAGAAGCCAAGTGCAAGCATAATAGGGCGTGCGATCAATTTTTTCATCCATCTTCATTAATATGCAAAATATATGGTAATTGTCAAAACGTCCACTCATCAGCTTTTTCCTCGCACTATTTTGTGTTTTATTTAGCACGTTTGCAAAATGACAGTTCTACACGGCTGCAGGATGCGTGCTTACGCTGCACAGACCGACGATGGACAGACGAGAATTCTTCATCCTACGTGTGTGTGTCAACATTTTGGACGGTCAGAAGTAAAATATATTAGACAGTCCATTCAGCTGATTCATATTTTTTTTAGCAGCCAGTGGATTTGAAGAGCTTTTAAAACAAATTCAATGTAAGCATTTTGGTGTAATTTAATATACATATTTTTTTAAACATTTGTTTATTGGATTTTTTACATATAGTCGAGAGCGGCGATGCTGTATACACGTGATGATGTCTGCGCTGAGCAGACGCGCAAAGGGTTGATATAACGCTAGCATGGTCTGTTGACAACAAAGTTTATTTTCCCCAAATCTTACTCTATTCGATCCACGTATTAGATTTATTTTAGGAGCAAAATGAGAATGAAAAGGTTGAAATCCATATTCGCACTAGTGCTTTTTTTTTTCTATTCGCACAATCTATTTTTTGTGTAAGTAAATTGGTCACACTGAGAAATACAAACTACGAACATAAAACAAACACTTACTGTACCTTCTCTGCTCTCACTGTGATGTCGACTGATGCGATGTTTATATTTTCCCATTTAAATGAATAATTAATAATAATCCTCACGCAAGTTAAAAAAATAAAATAAAACAAGCATCTATTTGTGTCTTTTCCACAATTTACGGGTTTAAGTTGAATGTCAAAGTTCACCAACTTCTCAGTTTATGGCCACAACCTTCTATACAAGTGCGAGGCATGTTTTATAACATTGAATTAACTTTCAACAGCTCAGAGGTGATGCAGCAGCTCACCGGCTAAGTATGTCAATAGCTGCATAAGGTAGTTACCTCTCTGTGATCATAGCGCCAGAAAAAAGTACTTCATCTGTGTTAGTTCTTACAATAATAATATCGCTCATACCTTAACATTCAGGTCAAGACTTGTAAATGGAGTATTGTTGGCGGTTTTCGGATGTTTTTAAAGGGCTTTATTGGCACAATAAGAGTACTCCAATTAGATTCACTAATACTTGCCGTTAAGTACGAATTAGAATGCATAACAACTAATTTTAAAAAACGTGCGTTCTGGTCTTACATAGGGATCGTGAATAATAAGCAGTTCCCCCAAAAAAGTGCAGTTCCCCTTTATGGCCACAATGTGTTATCCAAAAAAATTAACTTAGTAAAAATACTCAGGTTTGTAAAATGAAGTGGTATAAGAATGTTAAGGATAAACACACTTACTGTAACTAAACACAAACATAATGCTCAAATCATATGACTAAACAATTATTTTTAAGAGCAAAGAATCATATTGCTAGTTGTAGACGTTGCGGTGTACGCAGTGGGGTTTTTTTTATTGCCCGCGCTTCCACATGAGGATTTAGACCAAAAGAACATAACTGCTTGTCTGCTCATTCATCTGACCGACAAGAGACTCCAACATAATGTTTTCTACTCTGTTGTTTTTGTGTTCATCGTAAAACCAAAATGTGTCCATACTTATTTTTTAAACTTCGCAGGAATTTCTCCTCTCTGCTTGTCAGCACTGCGCAAGGGATTATGAGAAGTGTAGTTTACTTCTCAGACCAGTCCAATTAATAGCGCCAGAAAAAAAACTACACAGACGGGAATACTCAAGATCTAGTTTGATACGGTCATATACCATGCATTATTTCTAGCATTTTGAAACTGAATTACTGTGATAAATACAAACAAGTGAAGTCCAACAGAACAGTGCATTGTGCAATTCTGCAACCATCAGCTATGAATATTAACCATTATTTTGCAGAAAAAAAAGCATGAGGTTTTTCAGGAAAAATACGCAATTTTGCTGACTAATTGTGGTGTCTCGCTGTGGAGAACACCTCCTGTGTAGGAGGTGTGCACCTTCGGAGTCCTTCAGACGCTGTCTTGACATCTAATGCATGAATTAATTTCATGGTAACAGTTAATAATAGCAGGGTTTACTATGAGGCGCTAACATAGTAGTGTTAGTTATCTGCAGTATTAACAGCAGAAGACATGCTGACGTGGCTGCCAGTAGAGATTCACGACCGGCTCGGAGTGGTTAAAATTTTTTGTAATTCATTAAAAGTTATCACATTCTGTGTGTGCTAATGTTTCTGGTAGTGTTCCCTCCCTTTGATGAAATATCCATTTTGCAAGTATTTCAAGTCGCACTATTATCTTTTCTGAAATTATAAATCTCCAGCATTCGTGCCGCTTCTTCGCCTTGTAAAGAAAACATTAACAAAACTGACAAATGATTCCCAGGAATCCAAACGAGTGTATTAATTCTTAGGAATTGTTTTTTCAATTCCAAACTGTGTGTGCTGCTGATTTTCATCATCTTGAAGTCATTTGCTTCGTGCAGCGTTCAAATGCACTTTTCAAATGTGAGGTCAGAAAGTAAAACAAACAAAAATAAACAATTCTAGCTTTTTGAGCAACTTATGAAGTCTATTTTTTCCAAGATGGTAGTACCTCGGCTTACGAGGGCCCCAGCGCACAATTTTTTTTCTCAGCTAATTGTTATACTTTAGATTGTAGACAAAAATACAGGTTCCTCGCCTGCCCGTCGCGAGATGGCGTATCAAATGTCACAATGAACCTGGTTACTGCTGCAGTCTTTGCCAAAGAGTCTTCAATAAAGATGAAAATGAGTTTACGGTTTATCCATCTTATAAGATTCCTAACTGCAAAAATCACGTACATGACAAATAGTGGGCTGCCCAGAAATGTGCAAAAGTATTTCTCAACAAACCAAAAATATAATCTTGGGAATAAACTGAATTTAAAATGTACACATCTGTATGTGGAATTAAACTATGGAAAAAATTAAAAACAGAACAACTGAAGTAAAGTGTATTATTTTACTATCAGATGCTAATTATGGGCTCTGCTTTATCCTACTCCTTGTGAACTTCAATTATTTCATGTATCTAGCTACTACACTGGTTGAAACAGACAGCCACCCCACAGAGCCTGGTTTTGTCCAAGGTTTCTTCCCTAATGGAAGTTTTTCCTGGCTTCTGTCGCTAAGTGCTTGCTCACGTAGGGTTCAGTTGACTCACATTAAGATGCACCTGATGCCACATGGGTGGGACCAGACAAGCTCTGCTTCTTCCCACTCCTTTTGGTTGTTTAATAATTTGAGCAAAAATGTGAGCTTATGAATTTAACAAATTCCAAATAAAATTGAAAAGTTATGTCATGTATAATGATGTATTTTGCATTATAATTATCTGTAAAATGTGCTTTGTTACTCTTTTAGGGTCCCTGGAAAATCATTTTGGCCTACATTTTTCTTATGCAGAAAATTGCAGGTTGTTGAACGATTATGTCTTCGTCAAACTTCTGGATTACTAGAATACCAAAGTACCCCCATGACACATACGGTATTAGCTGCTACTATTACCTTTATTACTGGGGCTCAGATTCTGATCAATGAAAACCTTCAGCTCTCCATTCGTTTCTATTAGACCGGCCTGCGATGGACAGGAAAAACACAATTAAATGATGCAAAAAGGAAGTAATATTTTCCTAATCGTGTCAAGTCCATTACATCTTTAGCCATGATCCCAAAGGACCGAGAAGGTTGAGCCTTAGTTGGAAAGGTCTATTTATCTTGTGTGTCACTAGTCAGACCTTTAGAAAGAGAACACATACAGTTGATTAGATATCAGGGAATCCATAAAAGACAGAAAGATACAAAATAGTTATTGTCATACTAGTAAAAAATATACATTGTAAAAAGTATGGGCTCAACTTAGTTACATTGTGTTCATACAACTGCTTGTGTACATGTTTGTTCCATGTGGTGCACAAAGTGAATTTCAAACAGCACAATGACTATTAACTAGACTAGACTTTTGACAAGAACAAGAAAGTTTGATCAAATTACACCTATACTGGCTCACTTGCACTGGCCTCCTGTGCACTTAAGATGCGACATTAAGGTTTTACTACTTACGCAAAAAATACTAAATGGTCTACCTCCATCCTATCTTGCTGATTGTATTGTACTATATGTCCCGGCAAGAAATCTGCGTTCAAAGAACTCCGGCTTATTAGTGATTCCTACAGCCCCAAAAAGTCTGCGGGATATAGAGCGTTTTCTATTCGGGCTCCGGTACTCTGGAATGCCCTCCCGGCAACAGTTAGAGATGCTACCTTAGTAGAAGCATTTAAGTCCTATCTTATAACTCATTTGTATACTCTCGCCTTTAAATAGACCCCCTTTTAGACCAGTTGATCTGCCGTCTCTTTTCTGCTGTGCAGATGACCCGCTAGCTGTTCAAAGTCGGGACCTGGGGTGGACCACTCATCCGTGCATCAGTTGGGGACGTCGCCGCGCTGCTGACCTGTCTCCACTCAAGATGATCTCCTGCTGGCCCCACTATGGACTGGACTCTCACACTATTAACTAGATCAGTGGTTCTTAACCTGGATTCGGTGAGTCTGCCTCAGGGGTTTGGCGGGGCCTCCACCGCGGAGGTCAAGACACACCCGACTCATCGTGTAAATAAAAACTTCTCCCTATCGGCGTATTATGGATACCACCAAACAATGTTCCCTCTAATTTTCCATCTGATTTGCAAGTGTGTAATTTGTTGTGAGTTCATGCACTGTGTTGGTTTTGTTCTTTGAACAAGGTGATGTTCATGCACGGTTCATTTTGTGCACCAGTAAAAAAAACATAACTTTGTCTTGAATTAGAAAAAAAAAAAGTTTTATTTTTCACTAAAGGGTTCGGTGAATGCGCATATGAAACTGGTGGGGTTCAGTACCTCCAACAAGGTTAAGAACCACTGAACTAGATCCACTCGATGTCCATTGCACCGGTTGCCCAGGGTGGGGTCCCCACATCTGCGGTCCTCTCCAAGGTTTGGGTTGAGTTTTTCCTTGCCCTGATGTGGGATCTGAGCCGAGGATGTCGTTGTGGCTTGTGCAGCCCTTTGAGACACTTGTGATTTAGGACTATATAAATAAACTTTGATTGATTATTTGATTAAAGGCCTACTGAAACCCACTACTACCGACCACGCAGTCTGATAGTTTATATATCAATTATGAAATCTTAACATTGCAACACATGCCAATACGGCCGGGTTAGATTAGTAAAGTGCAATTTTAAATTTCCCGCAAAATATCCTGCTGAAAACGTCTTGGTATGATGACGTCTGCGCGTGACGTCACGGATTGTAGCAGACATTTTGGGACAGCATTGTGGCCAGCTATTAAGTCGTCTGTTTTCATCGCAAAATTACACAGTATTCTGGACATCTGTGTTGGTGAATCTTTTGCAATTTGTTTAATGAACAATGGAGACAGCAAAGAAGAAAGCTGTAGGTGGGAAGCGGTGTATTAGTGGCCGGCTGCAGCAACACAAACACGTAGCCGGTGTTTCATTGTTTACATTCCCGAAGGATGACAGTCAAGCTTTACCATTGGCCTGTGGAGAACTGGGACAACAGAGACTCTTAACAGGAGGACTTTGAGTTGGATATGCGGTACCGTGAGTACGCAGCTGCGGCTTCCAAACATTTGATCGCTTGCCCGTACGTGCGTGCCACTATGTGCATGTCACGTACATAACTTTGGGGACTTTGGGGAAATATATGTGCTGTATGAACTTTGCGGAGGTGAACGGTACTTTGGGCTGTGGGATTGAGTGTGTTGTGCGGGTGTTTGATTTGTATTGGCGGGTTATATGGACGGGAGGGGGGAGGTGTTTGTTATGCGGGATATTAAATATAAGCCTGGTTGTGTTGTGGCTAATAGAGTATATATATGTCTTGTGTTTATTGACTGTTTTAGTCATTCCCAGCTGAATATCAGGTCCCACCCGCCTCTCACAGCATCTTCCCTATCTGAATCGCTTCCAATGCCCTCTAGTCCTTCACTTTCACTTTCCTCATCCAAGAATCTTTCATCCTGGCTCAAATTAATGGGGAAATCGTCGCTTTCTCGGTCCGAATCGCTCTCGCTGCTGGTGGCCATGATTGTAAACAATGTGCAGATGTGAGGAGCTCCACAACCTGTGACGTCACGCTACTTCCGGTACAGGCAAGGCTTTTTTATCAGCGACCAAAAGTTGCGAACTTTATCGTCGATGTTCTCTACTAAATCCTTTCAGCAAAAATATGGCAATAACGCGAAATGATCAAGTATGACACATAGAATGGACCTGCTATCCCCGTTTAAATAAGAAAATCTCATTTCAGTAGGCCTTTAAACATGCATGTTTAGAAAGGTGGGGGTCTAATTTTCTGGTCAACGGAACTTTTTATGGTGTAAAGCGCACAAGGCCTACTTCAGGTACGTCAGGAGAAAGGAAGAGAGACATAGGCGAACTTCTGCTACAGGTCATTGGCGATACAAAGAAAAAAAAGAAGCACACATGCGAACTTCACGCAAGGCCGCGAGCACACCACTAGCGCGTAATAGGAGAAATAAAGCCTGGACTTGGCAGAAAGTGATGGAAACGATAGCAACTCTTTTGTTGAGGCGCGGCTAGCTAACCGATAGCGCTAACCCCGCCGTGCCTGCACGCACAGCCCGCTGCTGCTAGCTCGGCAAGCTAATGCACGCTTTGAAAGCCCATCTTGGCCAAAATGATCGCCCCGTTGCTTCTTCTTGACCTACCCGGAGGCCACCGTCGGACACCCGTGTGGACATTCAGCCGCGTTTGGGAGAAGCTGCGGGAGAGATGATGTGCACTTACGAGGACACTATTGCTGATTCTTCGACGGCTGTTGTTGTTGGCATTTGAGAGCGGAGGAAGAGGAGGTCTAAATCCTTTAGCAAACAGGAAACATACAGAGCAAAGTCAAACTACTTCAACAATTTATGCCGCGACTTACGTTGGTAGTTTTGTTGTATATATATATATATATATTCGTAAAAGTTGTGGACTATTTTAAATGCAACTTCACAACAGATCATGGTTACCGGGTTAAGATATTTATAATGACACACAATTGACTTAACTCAGCCATCGCTGCTTGTTGATGTTACGTTTAACGCAAACACCAAATATATACTAATAGTGTAACTTATACTCAATACGCGCAATATAACCTGCTGTTTTGGTAATTCAGCGTTACATGACCTACATGTGTTTATCTTGCAGGAAGGGGTTGCCTCATAAAGTGGTTTTGCGAGCAATATTTGTGCCTTTGCAATTTGTGAAGTTAGGAGTTACGTCAATCCGCCTAAGGGTGAGTGAGCAACCTGTTTGAAGAGTGTGGTAATAGCACCCGATGATGGGGAAGGGAAGGGAAGGGAAGGGGGGTTCATTAGCAGTGCTGCTGCTTTGTTAGCCGACTGGCTAGTAGCGAGCGAGCTAGCGGCCGAGCTAACGCACAGCTGTCACCGGAGTTAGCTCAACAATTTTGAACCCGCTTAGCTTGTTTTTGTTGGACTCCTTAGTGGAATAAACACGGCCCTACCAGTGTTCTGTTTAAGAGCAGACACAAAAATATAGGTTGACACATGATAAAACAAGGCTTACCGGCTCCACAAATTAGCAAGTGACGTTAGCTGCTTGTGTCTACTCTCTCCGCTAGCCTCGCTGCTGCAGCGGGACTCACAATCTGATCTTGGCGGTGTCTGGCTTCGGCTCTTTCTGATTGGCCGCTTTCGGCGCGACGTCGGCAAAACAGTCAAAGTAGTCCCCGCCCATTATCTACATCAACGCTCTGATTGGACAACCAATTGTTTGGTATTCGCGACACTGCCACCTACCGTAAAGGAAGTTGTATTGTTCTCTGGCCTAGTTGATTCGAGGCCTGAGTTCAATTTGATTTGTCACTTCAAAATAACACTTAAAGGGGTCATATTATGAGTTTTTTCTCTGACATTTAAAACAATTCCTTGTGGTCTACGCATAAACCAGAAATTCCAAATTCACCAAATTGTTTTTGTTTGCGGATGACTCGGCCCTGCTGGTATCCGACAAGGACAAGTCACAGGTGGAGAAAATCCTCAGTGCTGAACTCTGTAGAACTTGCACCTGGCTCACTGACAACAAGCTATCCATACACTTGGGTAAAACTGAATCCATCCTATTTGGGTCCCACATCAACCTTAAGAAAATCAATGACTTCACTATAAAATTGGGTGACATTGTTATCACTAGGAAAGATGAGGTCACCTACCTAGGTTCCATTCTAGAGGCTAATCTTTCCTGTGATAAAATGGCAACCAAGGTAATCAAAAAGGTCAACCAACGAACCAGATTTCTCTATAGAATCTCCTCTCTGGTCAACAAAAGCACCATGAGGATTCTAGCGGGAACTCTCGTTCAACCATTTTTCGATAACGCATGCACCTCCTGGTACCCTAGCACCTCCAAAACCCTCAAATCTAAACTCCAAACATCCCAGAACAAGCTAGTCAGATTACTTTTAGACCTCCACCCCAGATCACACCTCACTCCTACCCACTTCTCCAAAGTGGGCTGGCTCAGGGTGGAGGACAGAGTAAAACAACTTGCACTGAGCCTAGTCTATAAAATCCGCTACACCTCCCTGATACCGAAGTACATGTCAATCTACTTCATTAACGTAAATGACCGCCATAACCACAACACCAGGGGGAGCTCCACTAACCACGTTAAACCCAGATTCCGATCTAACAAAGGTCTTAACTGATTCTCTTTTTATGCCACATCAATGTGGAATGCGCTCCCCACAGGTGTAAAAGAAAGGGCATCTCTATCCTTCTTCAAAACCGCAATAAAAGAACACCTCCAGGCAACTTCAACCCTAAACTAACACCCTCCCCGGATTGTAAATAATCAATTGTAAATAATCAAATGTAGATAGATTTTCTTATGCTTTCTGATCTCTCTCTCTCTCTATGTCCACTACTTGCTGTACATATCCTACCAAGTCAGACCTACACTGTTTCAATGTCCATTTCTCTGTTCTCAATTGTGGATGACTGAAGTGATGATAGCAACCAAACCTTGTTAGCTTACCGTCGCAGGCGAGCAATGATGGTCGTGGTTGAGGGAAGAGTTGTTTGATGTTGGATGCTACAAAATGTCCGATGCATTGCAAGAGTCAGCCTTAATGCATTGTTGCAGCTCGATGATTTTTGTGCATGTCTTGCAACGCGCGTTTGCGAGACGAGCGGGTGTAGTGTACTGTGCTGCTGAGATGTGGCCGAGGTGTCGAGAACGGCGGATGTGAGGCTGGAGAGAGAGGCTATGGCGTGCGGGCGTGTTCAGGGGTTAAAATGTGTGCCTGTTGGTCACTCTCCGTGTAATGTCATATTAACGGTGTGGCGCAGTTGGGAAAGTGCTGTGCCAGCAACCTGAGGGTTCCTGGTTCAATCCCCACCTTCTACCATCCTAGTCACGTCTGTTGTGTCCTTGAGCAAGACACTTCACCCTTGCTCCTGATGGGTCCTGGTTAGCGCCTTGCATGGCAGCTCCCGCCATCAGTGTGTGAATGTGTGTGTGAATGGGTGAATGTGGAAATAGTGTCAAAGCGCTTTGAGTTCCTTAAAAAGGTAGAAAAGCGCTATACAAGTATAACCCATTTACCATTAATACTTTATTGTTTCCAATATTTTTGCGATCGACTGGTAAAGTCCCAAAGATCGAATGGTTGATCGCAACCGACTGGTTGGCGACCCCTGCTGTGAGACAATCTAAACAGTCCAGTTGTGATCGATTCAGTGCTCTGAGAATACAATGACCTGGATGGATGAAAACATCCACAGACAACTTAGAAGCAATGTTATTGTTGGTCCAAAGAGCTTTGGGTGTGTTTTGTATGAAACCTTGACTGACAAATAAAGACAAGAAAGGCTGACACGAACAGAAACTTTATCAGCACCAGATGTGCTTGGCGTTCACACATGTTGTTGGGTGCATTCACAGATAAAACTACAAGTAGCGGCACAACTTGTTAAACTAGTCAATTTTCTACACTGTTTGTCCTCATTAGGGTTACGGCGTCCTGCCCAAGCTGACTTTGAACCAGAGGCAGGTTGCACAAATGTTCCAATCAGATTCAAAACCTCCATCTTGCCCTGCTAACAAGTAAGCCATGGTGCAGCCCTCCATTTTAAAATCCACTATTGTGAAACATGACATTTATGACATTCCAAAATGTTGTCAAGTATATATATTGTAATTATTTGAGGCATAAATATTATTTTAGTTTATTAAAAGTAGAAATAGAAGTTGCATTGAACAAAAAATACCATTCAACATGACTGTATTTGAAATAGGATTAGTAGTAGATAAAGGTGTGAATTATTATATAATACACATTAGGGATATTCAAAGTGTGCTAGAATGAGCCTCTCTTTAGAGAATATGATTGAGGCTTTTTCTACCCCCCAAAAAATAGCATATTTTGTGGTTTTCTGCCCACACCCTTCGTTTTACTTTGTCATCACTGGAACTGTGAAATCAATCGATTTTGAGTTTGACATAGTTCAGCAGGTCCATCCATCCATTTTCTACCGCTTGTCCCTTTTGGGGTTGCGGGGGGTGCGGGAGCCTATCTCAGCTGCATTCGAGCGGAAGGCGGGGTACAGCCTGGACGAGTCGCAACCTCATCGCAGGGCCAACACAGATAGACAACATTCACAGCAGGTCTGAAATTTTTTTTTTAATTTCTAAAATTGCTGCGCCCTATGTGCTTTTGCATGAAAAAGCACATGTAAAATGTTAATTAATGAATGACAGGGTGCTTCATGTGAAAGTTTACCATCAATGTAGTATTAGCCCATTCCTGCTCTGTCACTGATAAGAATATAATGACAAATATATTCTGACCCCTAGAATGTTGACTGTCACTTATGGTTTGCACCATTAGTGCTGGTCTTGTGAGGCAATTATACCACGTTCGAGCGCAGGTTGTAGTTGTCTCAGGAAGGATTGCAAATTCATGGTAAAAATATGAATTATCGAACAATGTATTTACCATGAATTAGTTTTAGTCTAGTTTGCATGTTCTCCCCGTGACTGCGTGGGATCCCTCCGGGTATTCCGGCTTACTTCCACCTGCAAAGACATGCACCTTGGGATAGGTTGATTGGCAACACTAAATTGGCCCTAGTGTGTGAATGTGAGTGTGAATGTTGTCTGTCTATCTGTGTTAGCCCTGTGATGAGGTGGCGACTTGTCCAGGGTGTACCCCACCTTCCGCCCAAATGCAGCTGAAATTGGTCAAATTTAATTTATGTAAGATTATTTTTATACTTTTTCAATCAAACTTGAATTTGATTAGATCCCCAGAGGGACAAGGGGTAGAAAATGGATGGATGAATGGATAGTTTTAGTCTAAAACATCCACCCATCAATCCCAAGAGGGACAAGCGGTAGAAAATGGATGGATGAATGGATAGTTTTAGTCTAAAACATACACCCATCAATTCATTTTCTACCGCTTGTCCCTCTTGGGATCTAATCAAATTCAAGTTTGATTGAAAAAGTATAAAAATAATTTTACATAAATTAAATTTGACCAATTTTGTAATGGGGCGCCAAATAAAACTCAGTTTAGGGCCCCAATCTCGCCTGCCTAACACACTGAAACCCCACTGAATACAAGAGACCTGTCTTAAAAAATATATTGTGAAACAAAAACAATGAAATAATTGAAAAACAAAAAACTAATAATAAGAACCCTTTAAACAATCTCATTTTATTGACAACCTGGTCTGGTGAAGATAAGGTCCTTTAAAAAAAAATAAAAAAAAAAATAAGATAAATAAAAATAAAAAACCGTTTTCTTGAATAAAAAAGTAAAACAATATAAAAACAATGACATAAAAAATAGTAATTATGAAAATGTTAGTGGACTAGCAGCACACACAATCATGTGTGCTTCAAGGACTGTATTGTTCTATATTGTAGGAACCAGAAGTTTAATAACGGAAAGAGACAGCCCCTTTTGTGTGAATTAGTGTGGATGAGTGTGGATGGGAGAAGGAGGTTTTTTGGGTTGGTGCACTGGTTGTAAGTGTATCTTGTGTTTTTTATGTTGATTTTATAAAAAATTTAAATAATAAATAATAATAATAATGTAATACATAGCTCTGGTTGATTAAAATAAGTTTAAAAAATGTGGAAATATGTGATGTTGTAACCGTATTCATGTTCGAAATAAACTAATACCGAAACCGTAACGTGAAGACAATATAATATGAAGTTAAGCCTTTTTCCGCGTCTACTTCCGCGCATGCGCACAATGAGAGGCGGTCGGGCTACCGAAGTGGTCACATAGCGGGTGTGAAAATGGTAGGTAACCAAAATAAACAACAATCCCACTCATTGCGTTCGGAGAAGCGATGTGTCACGCACCTGACCCACTCGCCAATTTCCACTCTAAGTTCAGCTCGTGTCGCGTTTTGCTCCGGTTACCACTGTGTGATGTTCGCTCTTGTTTTGACGGAAGGTCAGTTGATATTTTTGGGGAGCAAGCTAGCTAGGAGCTACAAGCCGCAGCGTTTGCTGTTTGACAGTCGCGCATGCTAACTAGCTACACAACCAAAACAAACCACACCGTTTGAAGGCCACGCTGACATGTAATATTCATGTTATAACACATTAGCGGTGGCTAGCAGCTACAAGTTATGAGCGTTAGCCGGTGGTGTGTTGTGTAGCCAATGCTAGCTTATCGTCTATTTGCTAGTAATCGCCACACTAACTTTGTGTCAGAGCGCTACATCACGTAATAATCCTTATGACAGTCTGCAATTAAAGGTTGGCAACAAACCTCACATGTATATACGTGTCATATTTAGCTTGAATCAAATTCACCATTGCACTATTAATGGGTTTGTTATGAACACTGCAGGATGGCATCCCATTACATGAGTTAGTCAACAACTCCCCCATCTGAAAAGCACATGCTTTAGTTGGACGGGATCCACTTCCAGTGTGTCCTAAGTGTCTTCACACTTGCGTGAATGTCTGTGGAGGTGTTACTGGGGCTGCTTGTTTGTCTCTGTGTTTATTTGGGGTTGTTGACAGTGCTGCGGGTTCTGGCTTCACCCCTCCTTGACCGCCTGTATGACCTGTCGCCCCTGCAGCATAAGCTGAAGTCGGCGCAGAGGGACAAGGTGCGGCAGTTCATGTCCGTCACGCAGGCGGGCGAGAAGACGGCCGTCTACTGCCTCACACAGAATGACTGGAAGCTGGAAGTGGCCACCGACAACTACTTCCAGAACCCAGACCTATACTGCAAGGAGTCCATGAGGACGTCCGTTGACCGCAAGAAGCTGGAGCAGCTCTACAATCGCTATAAAGGTACATGTTGGACTAGTTGTTTACATCTACTCTGTTTGCTCAGAAAGTTGCCCGCAGGGGGAAGGAGTTTTTATTCAAAAGCGGTGTGTTGCTTAGTTGACTGATCATTGATAGCAGCAAAACAAGTTTTTCCAACTTAACCGTCAATTTTTTGATAGAGGAACTTGCCCCACGAAGCTCAGCAGGTACTTCGACAGCAAGATATTTACCTCACCAAAGATGCACTCTTTAAAAGTAGGGGCACAACTTGACTGCGATTAGGGCCTCAAAGTGTATTTTAAGGAAAATAGTAGGGCTGCAACAACTAATCGATTAAAATCGATTATAAAAATAGTTGGCGTTTCATTTAGTCATCGATTCATTGGATCTATGCTATGCGCAGAGGCTATTTTTGTATATAAACCTTTATTTATAAACTGCAATAATCAAAATAAGTATGGTGCCAGTATGCTGTTTTTTTTCCCAATAAAATACTGGAAAGTATAGAAATTTAGTTTGTCTCTTTTATCCGATTATTAATCGATTAATCAAAGTAATAATCGGCATATTAATCGATTATCAAATTAATCGTTAGTTGCAGCCCTAGAAAATAGTTGAAATAAACAACTATTTTTCTGCATGCCCTCTAACCTTCATTATTTTTTCAACATTGAATCTGCACTTTTGACATGTGTGCGTTATTAAAAATGAAATAAAAACCGCACTAAGATCACAGCCCCCCAGACAACCCTCCATATGCAGTGTATGTGTAAAATAAAAATTGATTTACATGAAACCAGTATTATCAGACAAGTGTTGTAAAGACGATTCCAGTGAGATAAGTTGTCTGCGATAAATATTTAAAAAAGTTATGGACTTTTAAAACGGGTGAAAATGCACTAAATTACGGTCAACCTCTTTAATACAAAGTCAAAGGAGCTGAAGATTTTCTCTGATATTTTTGTTAAAAAATATTATAACTTTCTTAATATTTACCCCATTTTAAAAAGGTCGGTATCATTGGAAAGCTTGCTGAACAAAGACACAGAAAACAAATGTTTCACAATGTATTTTTTGTTTACGAAATTAGCGTTGGAAAAGATGGAAAATTTGAGTAAACATGGCTGCTCGGATTTGACTTGTGATTCAAAAAGGCATTGGGTCCGTGTGTGAATCGATCAGTTAAAAAAATAATTGGCACTAATAAATGAATAACTTACATTATAATTAGGATGAACATTTTACTCACCGTAGATTTTTAGCAGGGGACTTTTGTGGCATGAGTCCTTATTAAATTTTGATATTCTGAATAAACTACGATATGTGTTCTAAGTCATGAGTTTTTGGTGCTTAGTGGTGGTGGAAACAACGCAAACCCAGTTTAACTCTGAAAACTGGGGTCCGGTCGCTACTCACGATGGCGCAATCAAGCGTGAAACGCTAGACCACTGCGTAGAGCCAGCCAGCAGCAAATAACACACGTACCTAATCACTGCTCTCATGTGCACTTTATTGCAGCGACTGTGTGCAAAATATTCCCACATATTCAAAGTTTCGTGCATTCCATGCGGTCCAGGTTTGATATATTTTATTATTCTTTGAACAATTTAGCGAAACAAAATATTAATCAAAGCGTTTTTCTGCTCGATTAATCGCTGCAACTCTTAAGTACGATATTAGCACGATCTTTTGCTAATAATATCGCACGACGACAGTTATAATAGTTGATATAAGATACGTCCTATACAATATATAGTACGTGGCAGCAAACGGAAATATTTTTGTTCTTATAAAAGTGATAATAAAATATATTTTCTTTGATGGCTGTATCTTTTCGCATTCATCACTTTCACTTATCGTCCACCAACATGTTGCTGTGCGATGTTAATTACGATGAAGATTTTTGTGTTCATGTTGTAGTACCTCAATACACTATTACTTTTAGTAAGCAATATACTTGTACTTAATATACTTAAAACTATATAGTATATTAAATATAGTACTTAAGTATATTACTTACTGTGGGTAATAGTGTATAATAGTGTACCTCAATACACTATTACTTATAGTATAAGTATATTACTTACACTATATTACTTACACTATAAGTAATAGTGTACCGAGGTACTACAACATGAACACAAAAATCATTGTAATTTACATCGTACAGCGACATGTTGGTGGACAATTCAGTATCACAAAGGATAGCATTATAAATCTAGCACAAGAAGTCCTAAACATTACGTCGATTAAGAAATATAGACTGTGCTGTGATGTTTATTGGAGTTTGCGCTTGCTACACGGCTGCGAGAGCATGCTGGTGTGCATTTGTTTCTTTTTCAATCAGTGAGTGGCTTTAAAAGATTATTTGATGATGTTTGTGTTGTTTCATTATTTGATTACATTCACTGGCAGGTTACACACTGTCCAGTTCTGATGTTCCCTTATTGACAGAGCAGCGCTTTCCACCTGTGGTGAAAACACTAACTGAATCAGGATGTACTGTAGTGTACCAAACTGAAATGTCAATTTAATAGATGCTATTTTAAGGTATTCACATTGATTTAATTGTAACCAAGTCACAGTTTAGTACACTGCACCGGACTGTACCGCTTGGTAGAAATAAGGCTATTGAGAGGTTTTTCCTGAGGCGAAAAAAGGGGAAGTGGCATTTATTTGTGCACCCAGCATCTATTATAGCAGAAGCCCCTATTTCATAAAGTTCTGTATTGTCGCCTGTCAGATCCCCAGGACGAGAACAAGATCGGGATCGAGGGCATCCAGCAGTTTTGTGACGACCTCACGCTGGACCCGGCCAGCATCAGCGTTCTGGTGGTGGCGTGGAAGTTTCGCGCCGCCACCCAGTGCGAGTTCACGAAGAAGGAGTTTCTGGACGGCATGAGCGAGCTGGGGTAAGTGTTGACATCGAGCGAGGGGGTAAGCTGAGCATAAACATGTTCTGTAGTTGGGAAGGTCTATGAGTATACTGTATGTAAAAATAGAAACCTTAAGTAGGGGAGGTGCTAGTGACTCGAGTGTCAAGAGTTAAAGGCCTACTGAAACCCACTACTACCGACCACGCAGTCTGAGTTTATATATCAATGATGAAATCTTAACATTGCAACACATGCCAATACGGCCGGGTTAACTTATAAAGTGCAATTTTAAATTTCCCGCTAAACTTCCAGTTGGAAACGTCTATGTATGATGACGTTTGCGCGTGACGTCACGACGGCAACGGAAGTATTCGTACCCAATGTGTCACCATACAAACTGCTCTGTTTTCATCAAACAATTCCACAGTATTCTGGACATCTGTGCTGGTGAATCTTTTGCAATTTGTTTAATGAACAATGGAGATTGCAAAGAAGAAAGTTGTAGGTGGGATCGGTGTATTAGCGGCTGGCTGTAGCAACACAACAATGAGGACTTACTTGGATAGCAGACGCGCTAGCCGATGCCAGCCGCCAACCGCATCTGTGATCGGGTGAAGTCCTTCGTCGCGCCGTCGATCGCTGGAACGCAGGTGAGCACGGGTGTTGATGAGCAGATGAGGGCTGGCTGGCGTAGGTGGTGCGCTAATGTTTTTATCATAGCTCTGTGAGGTCCGGTTGCTAAGTTGCTAAGTTAGCTTCAGCGTTGTTAGCAACAGCATTGTTAAGCTTTGCCAGGCTGAGAATTATTAACCGTGTAGTTACATGTCCATGGTTTAATAGTATTGTTGATCTTCTGTCTATCCTTCCAGTCAGGGATTTATTTATTTTGTTTCTATCTGCATTTGAGCCAGATGCTATCACGTTAGCTCAGTAGCTAAAGAGCTTCGCCGATGTATTGTCGTGGAGATAAATGTCACTGTGAATGTCCATTTCGCGTTCTCGACTCTCATTTTCAAGAGGATATAGTATCCGAGGTGGTTTAAAATACAAATACGTGATCCACAATAGAAAAAGGAGAGTGTGTGGAATCCAATGAGACCTTGTACCTAAGTTACGGTCAGAGCAAAAAAAGATACACCCTGCACTGCCTCTCTAGTCCTTCACTCTAACGTTCCTCATCCACGAATCTTTCATCCTCGCTCAAATTAATGGGGTAATCGTCGCTTTCTCGGTCCGAATCTCTCTCGCTCCATTGTAAACAACGGGGAATTGGGAGGAATCCTTCCTCCTGTGACGTCACGCTACTTCCGGTATAGGCAAGGCTTTTTTTTATCAGCGACCAAAAGTTGCGAACTTTATCGTCGTTGTTCTATACTTAATCCTTTCAGCAAAAATATGGCAATATCGCGAAATGATCAAGTATGACACAGAATGGATCTGCTATCCCCGTTTAAATAAAAAAAAATCATTTCAGTAGGCCTTTAAAGGGGAACTGCACTTTTTTGGAATTTTGCCTATCGGTCTCAATCATTATGAGGAACAAGAACACACATGTCTTTTTTGAGGGGGGATTTAAAAAAGTTATAAAAAAACCGCTTGCAAGATGCGGCTAATAGGACTCACCATTGTAGCCTTCAAAGCCCTCTAAAACAACTTCACAACTAAGGCTGCAGCTAACGATTATTTTTCTATCGATTAATCTATAGATTATTTTTTTCGATTAATCGGTTAATCTATAGATTATTTTTTCGATTAATCTATAGATTATTTTTCCTTTTACCGATTATTTTTTTATTTAAAATGAAGATGAAAAAATAAATGTTGGCCCGTTTTTTCAAAAGGCATGGCTTTTATTTACAAAAAAAAGAAGTATGGCCACTCAGTCAACATTGACAACAACATGACAAAATATTCTGTAACAATGTAAACATTTAAAACTTTTAACATTTAACAAAATTAAAAGTAGCTTATTTGCTTTTTAATGTGCAAATATAAAAGTAAACATCAAGTGCAAATCTTAATATTCTGCAATAGTATAAGCATTTCAAAAGTAAAAGTATTGCTTATTTTGGTTTAAAATGTGCAAAAATAAAGATTAACATCCAATACAAAAAAGTGCAAAACTAAATATTCTGTAACAACAGTGTAAACATTTCAACAAAAGTGAAAGTATTGCTTATTTACTAAAATGTGCAAAAATAAAGATAAACATCCAATACAAAAAAATGCCAATCTAAATATTCTGGAGCACTGTAAACATTAAGTATTGCTTTTAAAATGTGCAAAATAAACATCTGAAAATAGGCGCTCAGAAGGGGTCGATGTGGCTGGAACTGAGAGGTAATTAGCCTTCACCTCAAGCCAGGACTGCGAGTGAGCTGAGCTGCAGTTTAAGTTTCTGGAAGGTCAACGGGCTCATAGTGATGTTACCAGTAGTTGACTGGGAGGTGTTTATTATCATTTGGGGAGAGTCCACTGCCTGATGCTCACCTGCTAAACACCTATCTGCTCCACGCTGAAGCGCTGACTACATGCGCTCTGAATACGCACTGCTGATTGGCTGGTAACGTTTTAAATACGCACTGCTGATTGGCTGATAATGCTTTGTGTGTACCAATCAGATGGTTGTGTGGGTGGGACAATGCTGCGTGCTGAGACAGAGGCAGAAGGAGCAAAGCAGCTTGTTAACACTTTAGCTTTAGCTTAGAAACTCGTTCGGTACACCCCCGTACCGAACCGAAAGCCCCGTACCGAAACGGTTCAATACAAAACACGTACCGTTACACCCCTAGCAGATACAAATGACACATTCAGGTTTTTGTGTAATGATGACAACGTATGCTCACGCGGACGATTGACTAGTTGATGGTTTTCTTTTCAAATGTTCGTTCATAGCCGTTGTGCTGCTATGATAGGCCATTTCCGCTCGACACAGTGTGCATACAACAACATTATTAGGCCGTGTATTGAAATACTCCCACACTTTTGACGACTTTTGGCGTGATTTTTTCCCCCTCGCTCGCACCGTCTGCTTTGCGGTCCGCCATGACGGTAGTGTGACGTAAATATGCGACGCGTCGACGCACAAAAACGATGTCGACGTATTTACGTAACCGATGACGTCGACTACGTCGACGCGTCGTTTCAGCCTTATTCACAACCCTCCATCAACATTTTATATACACACTGCAAATCTATATATAATTTATTAACAGATACGTTCATAACAATATGTACAGTATTTACCATATTTTGGTCATTTTAAGCAATACCGGAACTTCTTTCCTCGGCGCGTTTATTTTTGTTTCTGGAAACAAACACGTATGTGTTCTAATCATGGCAGACTTGGTAACAGACAACAAAGACAACTATTATTTGGACAAATGAGGATACACAACCTTAACTTTCTGAATCTGTTGGAGCAGACGGAAGCCGAGTGGTGCTTTGAGCCAAGCTATACCGAAATAAATGGGTGCTTACCCAAATCAACTGGAAATGTCCCCGGTCCAGCTTGACCAAACGGACAACTATCCATTTAGTCAGTCACTACAATACTGATCATAATATAAGCACATCACCGTACAACTACAGTACATACGCTGTTGAGTTAGCTTTGTACAAACAAGACATGAAATGTGGCCTAAAACTTTACAGACACTGCAATATTATTGTTCTTGTTGTTCAGTCAATACAGATTGGTGTCTTATCACATAGTGTTGTGCATTACAAACTCAAAAGCCATTCAGCTGTTGACGCAGAAGCTAGCTTACGGCTAATGCCGTAGCATGGCGATGTGGCAAAATAGTTCCGTAATGTTCGCTCTTACAATAACAATGTAACAACGATTATTACAAGTTAGAATGCAAAAAAAACCAAACCTTTTCTCTTGTCTCTCATAATGATTGTGAACGATAGGCAACTTTTTAAAAAAGTGCAGTTCCTCTTTAAGTTTTTCCTATGTTACATAAACACTGTTGTAATTAACTTTATGGGTTAATGTGGCGTTTGCTGTCGTGGTTAACTTGTCGTTAATCTAGCCTCTCTGTCTCCCACCACCACCCACACACAGGTGTGACAGCATCGACAAACTCAAGGCCATTTTGCCAAGATTGGAACAGGACCTGAAAGACAGCCTGAAGTTCAAGGACTTCTACCAGTTCACCTTTAACTTTGCCAAAAATCCCGGACAGAAGGGTTTAGGTAAGGAAAGCAAACAAACATTGCGTTCTTTTGGGAGTCATAGAATTTGATCATCAAATGTAACGCTCAAGTGGATACCAAGGAAGTGGTAGCCTCATCGAATTATTTCAATAAAGTTGTGATATAATAAGAAAAAGTATTGTACGAGAATAAAGTATTTTTGTTATGGCACAACAAATTTTTATTTTTTACGAGGACGAATGGTTACGAAACAAAAGTTATGTTATAAGAAAAGATCATAGTGTTATACAAAAAAGTTGTAATATTACTAGAATAATCTTCATTCAACTACAAATGCATGGTTTTAAGTAAACACATTTTCAGCAACTTTTTTTCAACCGGAATATAGTAACTATATTTCTAATGTCAGCGATGCAAAGGTTAATTCATGTGAACTGGATGCATAAGTCTGCAATAACGATAAATCTGCTGTGTCCAGAGTTTAGGGTCAACCTGTAAATTGTAATTGTATAAGATTGAAATTGTAATGTCATAGACAAAAAGAGTGACATGGTATCATTTCAGGGGGAAAGTCCTAATTTTACAAAAATGAAGTTGGATCCTGCGAAGTGTGAATGTTTTTGAGAATAAAGTTGCATCAATATGAGGAGGGAGTGGTAGTAATATTTGAAAGGACTTGTAACATTTACTAGATTACAGAAGAAAAATATCAAAGTCAGAAGAAGAGAAGTCAGAGAAAAAAGGTTGTAATTACTGATTGTTGGACCTCACCTCTCCTTGTGCATTGTGCTCGGTAAGGTTTGGAACGTACTCTGAATAAAATCATTGTTTCTGAATTGTGTTGTTTTGCTTGTAGACTTGGAGATGGCCGTAGCTTACTGGAACCTGGTTCTGTTAGGAAGATTTAAGTTCCTCGATCTTTGGAATAGATTTCTTTTGGTGAGTCTAAACGTCAGTGCAAACTACAACCACAATAATTAACATACTTTATGTAATAATACCTCTCTGATGTTGTAAACAATACTGAGCTTTAGTGTCTTGATGAAGGCAGAAATAATCATAAAACTCTTGTCTAAAAGCCATTTATTTAATTGGCCAATACCCAGATTTATGTTAAAATGCTTAACAAAATGTAATGTGCAGGTTCCTAAACATTTACAAACTTATCAATGCTGTTTTCAGGAACACCATAAACGCTCCATCCCTAAAGACACATGGAACCTGTTGTTGGACTTTGGTAACATGATAGCAGATGACATGTCCAACTACGATGAGGAGGGTGCGTAAGTTGAACTGGATCAATACAATTGGGGGGGGGGGTTCTCAGAATTTATTAGTATTATTAACAGTAGTTAGCTGTTAAAAAAAGTTTTTAAAAAAGTCATGTTGTTTTCCAATTTCTTGTAATGGAATGTTCAAATCGTAGGAAAATTGATGTGCACTTTTGGGATAGTTAAAAGACTTTAAAAAAAAAACGTTTTTAAAGGGAAATTATATTTCAGAATCCTCACCGCTTTTGAAATTACAATAACACATTTTAGTTGTGGAATACTGGGAAAAACAGCAATCTGAGTGCGTTACCGACATTAGGGATCTTATCCACTATCAAACAAAATACAGGTGTGTACTGTATTTACTTTAAAGGCTTACTGAAATGAAATTTTTTTATTTAAACGGGAATAGCAGATCCATTCTTTGTGTCATACTTGATCATTTCGCGATATTGCCATATTTTTGCTGAAAGGATTTAGTAGAGAAAATCGACGATAAAGTTTTCAACTTTTGCTCGCTGATAAAAAAAAGCCTTGCCTGTACCGAAAGTAGCGTGACGTCACAGGAGCTAGTATTCCTCACAATTCCCCGTTGTTTACAATGGAGCGAGAGAGATTCGGACCGAGAAAGTGACGATTACCCCATTAATTTGAGCGAGGATGAAAGATTCGTAGATGAGGAACGTTACAGTGAAGGACTTGAGAGGCAGTGATGGACGTATCTTTTTCCGCTCTGACCGTAACTTAGGTACAAGCTGGCTCATTGGATTCCACACTCTCTCCTTTTTCTATTGTGGATCACAGATTTGTATTTTAAACCACCTCAGATACTATATCCTCTTGAAAATGAGAGTCGAGAACGCGAAATGGACATTCACAGTGACTGAACATGTAAATACACGATTAATAATATTCAGCTTTGCGAAGCTAAAAAAATAAAAGCTAACCTAGCTACGTAGCCAATGTGATAGCATCAGTCTCAAATGCAGATAGAAACTAAATTTTAAAAAACCCTGACTGGATGGATAGACAGAAGATCAAAAATACTATTAAACCATTAACATGTAAATACACGATTAATAATATTCAGCTTTGCGAAGCTAAAAAAATAGAAGCTAACCTAGCTACGTAGCCAACGTGATAGCATCAGTCTCAAATGCAGATAGAAACTAAATTTAAAAAAAACCCTGACTGGATGGATAGACAGAAGATCAAAAATACCATTAAACCATGAACATGTAAATCAACAAATAATAATATTCAGCTTTGCGAAGCTAAAAAAAAAATAGAAGCTAACCTAGCTATGTAGCCAACGTGATAGCATCAGTCTCAAATGCAGATAGAAACTAAATTTTAAAGAAACCTGACTGGATGGATAGACAGAAGATCAAAAATACTATTAAACCATGAACATGTAAATACACGATTAATAATATTCAGCTTGGCGAAGCTAAAAAAACAGAAGCTAACTTAGATGTGGCGGCGGGCGTTGTACGCTTTTGACGACACCCCGGCCGTCATCAGAGTCGGCAAAAAACATATATTTCCCCAAAGTTACGTACGTGACATGCACATATCGACACGCACGTACGGGCAAGCGATCAAATGTTTGGAAGCCAAAGCTGTACTCACTGTAGTGCGTCTGCTATCCTGCTCAAAACACAACACAACCTCCTGGTGTTGGTGTTGCTGTAGTCCGCCGCTCCACCGATCGCACCTACAACTTTCTTATTTGCAGTCTCCATTGTCCATTAAACAAATTGCAAAAGATTCACCAACACAGATGTCCAGAATACTGTGGAATTTTGTCGAAGAAAACAGGTATTTGAATTGGGTCCAAACACTTCCCTTGACCTCGTGACGTCACGCGCATACGTCATCATACCGCGACGTTTTCAAGCGGAAGTTTCCTGGGAAGTTTAAAATTGCACTTTATAAGTTAACCCGGCCGTATTGGCATGTGTTGCAATGTTAAGATTTCATCATTAATATATAAACTATCAGACTGCGTGGTCGGTAGTAGTGGCTTTCAGTAGGCCTTTAAACATTAGACCTAGCAATCGTACATATTACTTTATTAAAGGAATTTTGGGAAAGAAAACTGTTACCTCGATGTTTGCTGGAGTTAAGTGATCTTCCGCAAAGTAGGGAAGCTATTTATTGTGTGAATATTGTATGCATTTAAAGTATAAGACCTCCAAACAGCTTTCACACACTTATAAACACTTCCCATGCTATTAAAGAACTTCACACACTCTAAAACTTGCGTCATTTCAGCATGACAACTTAAATGGCTACTTAAATCTCAGTGTATGGTACTCAATGGTACTTTAAACTTTGTGTTTCACTGAGACCGTAGTTACTAAACCGCGAAGGAAGACTATATCCAAACCCTAACAGCTTGAACATTTAAAAATAAAAACATACAACATTTCCACAGCTATTTTCATTATACATTGTGGCATTCACTCATTTATTTTTGAATATAAATATTTTATACATTTTCATCACTTTTGTAAAGCTAGTTTTACTTTTGATTTGTTACAAAGTTATTCATCAGTATTAAATTATAGTATTAGACTTTCATTGCATAGGACAATTCTTTTATTTATTTGTACCAATTATTCTCACCACATGAAATTGATATCTTTTTGTAGTCTTTAAAATGTGTGGGAAAATTCTATTCATTCTAATTAATTTGATATATAATTTTATTTTATTATTTAATGAGAGTTTTAATGGGTTATAGAGCGGTCAAAAAAAATCCTGCTGTACAATTAATATGTGATTTTCTGTGTTCTAATACGATATTCATGTTTTTCTTTCCTTAGGGGCGTGGCCAGTCCTCATAGACGACTTTGTGGAATTTGCTCGACCGATTGTAACAGGAACAAAACGTAAAACTCTCTAAGAAAAAAAACGGACTGTTTCTTTTACAGCGACTAAATAGTTCTCTGGGGTTTGTTTTGGAAAAAAGTTACAAAAAACATAGTGGACTTGGCAAAAGGACAACAGAAGCACTTGAAATTATCAACCGTGAGAAGCAGCCTCCTTTTTTTTTTCCTACCTTGTTGCCACTTCGCCGGAGTCCTCTCTGGCTCCCCCTGTTGGATTCTCGCTCTCCTGCATCCACACTGCGCTACGAGTCGGACGCTGACACAGCACGGGCAGAACACGGGCCGTGACCTGGCTGATTGTACGAAACAGAAGAGTTTTTTTTCCAAGCTTGCTCAAAACTATGACTTGTGGACAGGGTGCTCGCAACACCACCAGCACACAAAAAAACATCAGAAAACAGACTTTACCGTACATACTGTATCTACTGAGACAGTTTACAAAGAGCTATATGAAGAATAATATAAATATGTTGAGTTTATAAATGCTTTTATGTACAGTCATGGTTTTTGATATATATATATATATATCTATATATCTTTGTATGTAGATATATATATATATATATATATATATATATAATGTATGTCATGTCTAGGTGGAGAATATTGTCACCATATGTATGTGTTGTTACCTCATGCTGGATCAAGTAAAGCCATCATGTTTTTTTCAGTGGTACTTGTCAAAACAATGCTGGCCTCAACTTTGCTTATCATTTATTTTCCCCAAGGAAAGTTGTCTCCAAGTAGGGATGAAGATATTAATGCATTGGTTCAACAAGAGTATGGTAGAGTGTAATGATTGTGTTCAAGACTAAGTGCACTACATGGCTACAACCAGCAGAGGCACTGTTGATTCAGTCACAACTCGTGTGCCATCTGAAGAACATGACTTCAGCTAAATTGGCAACAACTCAGCACTGTACAACGCTGGCATGGAAGGAGTTCTGAACTCAGAGATTGTCCTGCCAAATCTACCAGGCAGATATTGTCACTTTTCAACTACCCATTTACTAAAAGTGAATGGGACAAGCCAATTGTCCAATGTTACCACAGGTAGTGAAAGTGACCATTTCTTGTTAATCCGTGCAAGTACAGTATATAATGTTGATTTTAACACGGATCAAATAAAGCATGAGCTTTTTTCCCATAATCCCACAAGGGCATTTTGACATCGACCAAGGTTTTGATTGTATCACATATACACCATAGCATGTTGAGCTTAAAACATTGTAAATGAAGAAGACCACTCTACTTCAACACCCAATCGTCAAAAGTCCACCGGTGTAAGTGACTGACAGGAATAAAAGCTCTAACTTGTTCAGGGGATACATCACTTAGTGCCCCTTGCTGGTGTGTGTACATCTTTAGATCCCAAATAAAATACATAGGAACAACTGACTTATATTTGGGTCAATACAGTGTTTTTCATGGGAAGTTTGTAGAGGCCAATTTAGAGTATACAGTTCAAAGTTGGACTTGTTTGCATTTTAATGGGATTAGATTTTTGTAACTGCAAAACATTTGGTTTGAAAATTAGGTAAATATCTGGCCTTTTTGGGGGGTCCTAGTGAGGGTTTGAACATTTACCAGACCTATGTCCTAAAAAGAGGACACAAAAGTATTGAAATGGCAGAAAACCCTATGCTTTTTTTGTGCTACATTTTACCGGCACGAGCAGTATTCACTGGGGTTTGTCAGTCAGTCATTAATTTAGCAAAATAGCTAAAAAAAAGACATATTTTCAGGAAATGTCAGAACTTGGATAAGGAACAAGTGATTAGGTTTTTGGGGGCGATCCGGGTCACCGTCTGAATTCACAATTTTTTAAAAAGGTAATGTACTATTGGGAGATAAGGCAGTCTCCGAGTGCTTTCTTGTTTAGGCCACAATGTGGAACAGTCTTTAATTTGTTGGACTCACATTCAGGAGATAGGGGTGCGTAAAATTAATTATTTTATTTATTCCTATTCTAAATCGATTCATAATTTTTGAGAATCGATTATATATATATACAGTATATATATATATATATATATATATATATATATATATATATATATATATATATATATATATATATATATATATATATACAGAAGATTTTTGGATTTCTAACACATAACAACTATAATTGATAATATATATCGTAGATAATTGATATAATTTATTACTACTATTGATACCATGCTTTTATACATTTAGGGTTTTCCTTGTTTTAGTATTGCATTTGTATGTCTTGCTTTGTAAATTTCTATTCTCGGCTGGGATTGGGTTGGAGTTGGGGTTGCTATATTTTAATGTATTGGAATGAATAACATTCAGTGACTTTTGTAAATAAAATATATTTAACATTTTGTATATAAAACACTTTTTAGGTCAAGACTGCTCGTATAAGTACATCATCAGCCAAAAGGAGCTATTGTAACCTGTAGCCTGTTATTAATAGGTTTTACCAAGTAATATATTAAAACAATTGAGTTTAATCCAGATTCGATTCTGAATTTAATCGTCACCCCGAGAACCTGAATCAAATCGAATTGTGAGGTGCCCAAAGGTTTCCACCTCTACAGGAGATCCAAGGTTTAAATTCCTGATTGGGTATCTCTTCATGAAGTTTGCTCTTTCTTTCCCATGTGTTGGTTTTCTTCAAATACTCATGCTTCCTTACACATTTCAAAAACATGCACGTAAAGCTAATTGTTCACATTTTTCCAGATGAAAATAACAATGAACCTGATTGTTTATGTCAGTGGTTATTAACCATAGTACCAGGCAGACCCGGCTGCAGAAAAACATTTAAGGGGGGGGCATTACATTTTTTCAGGAGAACCCCTGCCAAAATTTGATTCCTGACGCGGGACCACACACGCTTGTTAAAGCTGCACTGGTGGGGCTTTGTCTGTTCACAACTGATTACTACATGTAAGACAAGCACTTTATATTCATGCTTATGGTAAGGATAGGTGTTTATCATGTTCGAAAAATGAAACAGTCGGCCATTTCTATGGTATGGACTGTTGTTATTTGCTAAAACCGCTTTCTTGTTTAAAAGCTACATACAATATTAACTCTTAGTTGTTTATGCACATAATACATGTTAATAAACTGTTTGGCTGTATTCATTAACCTCTTAAGGCCCAAGCTGTTTGTTTACATGCTTTTTTTTTTATTTCTCTTTGCTATTTGGGCTTATTGGATCCAAATTAGAATAAAAACTAAAAATCATCTTTTGATATGATGTACTTAGTACACAAATGTGTACTTCATGTGTAGTGACATGCTAATTTTTATTTTTACACTTTTTTTTCCAAATTCCATTGTATGTTATACTCTTCTGACACCACCAGACAGCAGTATAAGTGTCCATAAGTCGGCATAAGACCCCAATTCAGTAGTGTACACAATTTTGGAAATAAGAGCTAAAAGGTGCTGTCCACGCATGTGGCCACTAAGCCTTTAGAGGTTAATTTATTGTATTTCTTGGTTGCCAAAAAGGAATTCAAAGTAATATTTTGATATGGACACATCTCCATCCATCCATCCATCTTCTACCGCTTATTCCCTTCGGGGTCGCGGGGGGCGCTGGAGCCTATCTCAGCTACAATCCGGCGGAAGGCGGGGTACACCCTGGACAAGTCGCCACCTCATCGCAGGGCCAACACAGATAGACAGACAACATTCACACTCACATTCACACACTAGGGCCAATTTAGTGTTGCCAATCAACCTATCCCCAGGTGCATGTCTTTGGAGGTGGGAGGAAGCAGGAGTACCCGGAGGGAACCCACGCAGTCACGGGGAGAACATGCAAACTCCACACAGAAAGATCCCGAGGCCGGGATTGAACTCACGACTACTCGTATTGTGAGGCAGACGCACTAACCCCTCTTCCACCGTGCTGCCCTTGACACATCTCATCTGTGCATAAATTACTAGAGATCCACAGATGCGATGTGTCAATATCCAAATATTATTTTGAATCACGGGAATCAGTTTTTGGCCAAACACCGTAAGCATCAGATAATAGATTTAACTAACAGTTGTGTAGATGACACGATCGATGACTCGCCTGCTGAAGGCACCGTAGAAGTAAAAATGACATGTCTCCTCCTCATTTTCTCCCAGGTGTACAGATATTACGAACAAGTGTGGAACAAAGTTAAGTACACACATTTTGTTTTTGGCAGTGACTTCTTCATCTTGCAAGGAAAAACATCGGATTGGCTCTCATTCCTACCCATGTACAAGACAAAATTAAATATGATTAAATTTCATTTCTGTCATCATTTTTTCGTCTTATATTTATACTTTAACTAACATGTCAGTTACGTGTAATCGCCTTTATTTTGATCACTTATCGTCTTATTTTTTACCTGTAAAAAACAAAACACCCCAAAAATAAACAGCTTCCAGCTGATTCTGTGGGCAGGCAAGGGACTGGGGCCGGGACCCATTGTTGGGCCAAGAGCGCCCAATACAGGGCTGCCAAAAAATATCTGTTTCTCAGCTGTAGTCCGCATGGGTCGCAACAGTACTCAAGTTGCGATACAAATTTCCACTACTTCTGGCAGTATTGACAATCTCAAACAAACAGAAGAAGTCTGGATGTAAAGTCATAGAGTACTTTCTTAAGTGCAAAAAATATGACAAAAGTGGTTAATTGTATTTTCATTTGCACTTAAATATTACTTACATTTTATTTAAGAAACATTGTCATTATTATTATTTATTATCAATCTCGTTAGAATGTATTTATTTTAGCACTTTGTAATAGTATCTACATTTATTTTTAATGAGTTGCTTCTTTTGCAGTAAATTGCAAAATATTTATTTTTGTAATCAGCATGACCTAAGCCTTGGTAATACTATTTGTGATTAACACATGGTTTCATATATTTGACAAGGTTTAATTAGATTTATTCAGGGTATAAATGATTGAATATGATTAAATCAAGAGCAAGATTACTAATTCCATTTAGTGGAAAAGTTGGGCCCCGAGGTCAAAAATGTTAAGAAACCTTAGTTTGTATTATACTGTATTAGGGCATCCAAAAGGATAAATTGTGCTTTAGTGTTAAAGGGGAACTGCACTTTTCTTGGAATTTTGCCTATCGTTCACAATCATTATATAAGACATGACGATGGATGTATTTCTATTTTTTAAAACATTCTAACTGGTAAATAAACATAAATAAAAGTCTGCTTACAGCAGAGACAATGGGAGGTCCTCTATTCCGGCCATAAAACAAAATAAAAAACACCCAAAAGCGCCAACAATACTTCATTTACATTTCGTGACATGAATATTGACCAAGTATTAGTGATATTGTTATTATGAACGCTAACACAGACAAACTATTTATAGCGGCGCCGTTGTTGAAATGATCGACTGATCAGCTGCTTCCTCGTTTTCTTGCTCGTCAAACTTTATTGTAGACCATAAATCATGCCTCTCACCTGGATAGTAGAAGGACGAGGATGTATTCTGACAAGTTGGTATACTTTGACAGCCAATTCAAACTAAGAAATAGCGAGAACGACATGAAAAAACATTTGGTCCCACCTCCCTTTTCTTCGTGACGATTATGAGTCATTCTTCATCTAAATGGGAATATATGAACATCCTAGCAGTCGGCACCCTAATGACAGCAGAGCTTGTACAGTAAGTGATGTTTTATTATGTTTGTTGGCTCTCGTGAAGTCTGCAGTGAGTAATAATCAGTGATATTGTTGAAAAAAAACTGAACGTTGTGATGCGGTTTTGAAATTAATGCGCCGCGTATGCTTAAAATGATCAAAATACTTAAATATTAAATGTTATTATAAATGTGCCTGTTACTACATTACATATATACCTACATTATGTATATACAACCTTAATGGAGGTGTTGGGATGTTTTTAAGGGCTTTATAGACAGAATAGAGCTGCTCCTGTAGGCTCCATTGTAAGGGGACTTTTTAAGGCATTTATTTATTATTTAGAATGCATTAAAAAAATACATCCGTGGTCATGTCTTTCATAATGATTGTGAACGACAGACAAAATTCCAGTTGCAGTTGCCCTTTAAATATCCTCCAAATCATGTCTCAGCTGGTTTCTATGCAAATTGATGTCATTTGAATGTCTCTTATTGCAGTTCCTCCCCTTCTAGTCCATGCTGTAAGGTGAGACATTAGACACTCAGGTGTCTTTATTGGTTTTTACCTTGATAGGAGCGCATATGGAATAGCCTCTGCTGTGCAGTGCAACCTGTTTATTGCCATTGGAGCAATGGAGGAAGATACAAAGGGGAAAAGTGACAGGTAAGAGGCATTTAGGGACGTATTTTTCCCTCTTTGACGATATTTTTAACAGCGTAATATGAGAACTAACATTTGCAGCAGGGCTCTTCAAACTTACACATGCAGTGACTATGCAAAAGAACATCACAGACTTTATACGCTCTTTGATTCACAGGGTTTTGACTTCCGAGCTGGTTATTTTTCACCATAAAAGTAACTTAAAACTTACCAGTCAGGGCATTTGATCTCCCAGCCAGAGAAACACAAGCCAGGAGGAGGCAGTGCTTGTCATCAAGGGATGAGAAAAAGAAAGAAGAGTGGACAGAGGAGGAAAGCTGACCCTTTTCTTCTTTACAATGTGTAATAACCAATGGACGTTGCCTCAGCAGCACAGACACGTACGGCTTCGAGAGGCGTCACCATGTGGAGTCCTACAGCCAAGTGATGGACAGGTATGAAGGTGTCCTCAACAGACGGTCCCTGAGGTGGTCCAAACTCCTTCAAGAGAAACCGCATGTCAAGAAGGACTGGACAGGTATTAAACAAACACAGTAGCTTGCAATACGATGACGTTAGGATAATTGGATGACATCACAATACAGCAATTACTATACATCAGGATAATTTAAGTAAAAAGTGGGGTGTTTCGATTGGGGTTCAATGCTGCCCATCCCGATACCAATACCAATCACGTGTACACTGAAAAACAGAACTACGATTTTTTTTAAACTAGATTTTACTAAAAAAAAAACTAAAAACTAGTGAAATTAACCAGCTACATACACAGATAATTTTACTTGATAAGACATCCTAAATTAAGATTTGTATATCTAGAAATTAGCAGGACTTTTAAGATAGAAATAAGTACGAGCATTATTCAACATGCAATTCTTAAATTAAGCATCCTCGAGATCCATCCATCCATCCATTTTCTACCGCTTATTCCCTTCGGGGTCACGGGAGGCGCTGGAGCCTATCTCAGCTACAATCGGGCGGAAGGCGGGGTACACCCTGGACAAGTCGCCACCTCATCGCAGGGCCAACACAGATAGACAGACAACATTCACACTCACATTCACACACTAGGGCCAATTTAGTGTTGCCAATCAACCTATCCCCAGGTGCATGTCTTTGGAGGTGGGAGGAAGCCGGAGTACCCGGAGGGAACCCACGCAGTCACGGGGAGAACATGCAAACTCCACACAGAAAGATCCCGAGGCCGGGATTGAACTCACGACTACTCAGGACCTTCGTATTGTGAGGCAGACGCACTAACCCCTCTGCCACCGAGATGATCTTTAAAAAAATATTTTCTATGTGGGCAAAACCAAAATATCTTATTTGAATAGTTATTTCATACATTGTTTAAGTAGAATAAACAAACAAATTATTCATGCTACAATAAGATTACTCAATGAGTCAATAAGTAAATAGCTCTTAAAACTAGGGACATTTCTAGTAATAAAATGTTTATTATTTGCAAATGACAAATCATTTGAATTGTATTAACTATACATTTTTCTCTTCATTTATGGTGAGTGCTACTGACGGTTTAACAATATTCCTTGTTCTCTTCCTATATGCCTAATATGTTCAGCCTCATCCTCCAGTAAAAATAATACATAATACTTAAGATACAAATGTAGTTTATTTGCCGTAATGGAGGTGATTATTATTAGCTTAGGAGAGTGGCTCCACACTGTATGGTATGGTATGGTATGGTATGGTATGGTATGGTATGGTATGCTCTTTATTGTCATTGCACAAGTACAACGAAATGTCATTTTCATCAAAAACCCGTTCAAGATTACACCAACACTGTACATGAGTACACAACAGGAAAGGTAATGGGTCGCCGGTGGGAAAAAGGTAGACGCTGTGGGGGGCTGAGTAAAAAAAGTTGATTTCAGACTGGGCTTCTGTTGGGGGGTCCCAGTCTGGAGTGAGAAAAAACTCCATAGCAAAGCACATATACATATTACGACATACAACTTGAGACTTGCAACGAGGGGTGAAGGGGCTGGCATCCGGCCCGAAGCTGCCAGCCACTAAGGGCGCTGCTCCGTTTTCTGTCATACCACGTGGGGTGAAGCGTCGAAGGCGTAGGATGCAGGGTGGGGTATGTGTATGTGTGGCGTGTATTTTTCATGGATACATGTGTGTAAGCCTGCAGCGCGTCTCTGTTCCGCGAGCTTGGTGCTCTCGCAAACACGATAACACAGCCAGTCAGTCCAGCAAAAGTCAACAACAACAGGTGTGTGTCCACGAGAGACAGGGAAGGAGTTGTTTGCGTCTTTGCTGCACTGTCCTCTGGGAGAGTCTCGAGGTAACCTTGCCATGTCGCTTGCAGCCAAGAAAACAATCCAGATTAGTGTTTGGGCGAGCGAAAATAAATGTAAACTTTTTACTTATTGTCTTTTTCTGGTTCTCAAGTTCACCATACTTCACCATCAGAGCAGCCGGTGACTCCAATATGTTTTCAAATTTGCAATATAGTCCAAAATCCCAAATGTGACTGCCTAAAGTTCGGCTCGCCTCCTCCAATAATTTGTGGCAGCTTTAGGGTACTTTGAAAGTCTTCCAGCATCTTCCAATTCACCAGAGCAACGCTTACTCCAACCAGCAGATGGCCTGTTATCATGGTTCCAATTAGGTAGATGTCTTCAACGTCCTCAAATGAAAGGGTCTTCTTCCAAAAGTTTGTTGTGTGTCCAGCTACAACCACACCATCAGGACAAACAGGTTCCCCCAAACCAGAAATCTTGTCCATTTTGTTGAGAGGCCAGTTGATCAATTCCATTGTTTGGATTTTAGAGAGCAGTGCAAAAGGAGGCAACAAGAAAGTTAAACAAGACAAAACAAAGAAGCAAGCAGGGGACATAAGGGAGAGGAAAAGGGAGTGTCCGCCAGTGAGAAAAATATGGAGACACATAATTACCTGCTAGCTGTTTGTCAGCCGGGGGCCTAAAAAAACACAGTGTCAGTCAGAGGGAATCACTCTTTGTGATCACAAACTTTTTCACGAAAATCGTCCGATATTAAACGGCGCATGCCTAAAAAAAAAGCACACCATTGCTGGGATTCATTGAGTAACTTGTACTGAACAAAAATATATACAATTTTTTTTTCGCTCTCATTTTTAATGAGCTGAACTTAAATATCTTAAACTTTTTTTATGCATTGACGAAACATTACAATATGTAGCAATGGGCATCGGTCACATTTGAACAGATACCAGTACCAAATTGGTACTTTTGAATCGTCCTCAAACAGTACCTAAAAACAGACAGCCAACCTTTTCAATTTCATGGAATTTTGTTGAATAGAATATAGGAATTTAAATGCTCCAATAATATAAATAAAATGATAACTAGTAATACATTCACAAATAAGAAATAAAATACACCACAACTGTTGCAGCAATAAAAGAAGTCGTGCATGCGCCATTCTCGCCGTGACCATGCTTTGTGTATAATAAGGAACAGCTGTGTGGTTGTTGCTGTTGGCATATTATGGTCAACAATAAAGCTTAAAAAACGCGTCAGACTCTGTGTTTCTACTTACAAGACGTTACTTGCATGATATCACATTCAAACACTTACTACAAGTGGCTGAGTCTGCATTAATTTAACACTGAAATAAGGCACTGTTAAATACTTTTCTTACGCTCTTGTTACTACTTTTTGTGTCGGCACCAGTGTCATTATGGAACCGAGTTTAGGTACTGATCACTAACCGTAATAATCTTCTCAAATAAGTTAACACGTGCACTAGGAGTTGGAATCCTAGCTTGCGATGGAGCTTTTGTAATATAACATCTAAGACACCTGGTAACATATATGTAACGTACTGTAGATAAAATACATGAATACACGCGGGATGGGAATCACAGTGGAACTTCAATACTATGTTTCGCTTACGTAACAGAATATATGTTACAAAAATATTTGGATCAAATCACGATACATAATAATGATCAACGAAATGTCACAATGTCAACAGTTTATACCTAAAATAATAATACACACACTAGACAGGAATTGGACATTTTTTGATAAAAGATTGTTGTAAGAAAAACAATTTGATATGACAATTGTACAATATTTGACATATATTGTAGGTACAAGGCTGTATCTGTACAGTAATCTACTGTATGTATTTATATCTGCACCTCATTGCTCTTTTATCCTGCACTACAACGAGCTAATGCAACAAAATTCCGTTCTTATCTGTACTGTAAAGTTCAAATTTGAATGACAATAAAAGGAAGTCTAAGTCTAAGTCTAAGTCTAAGTATCCGTTTAACTAAACAAACACGTGCCTTAGTTTATCAGTTAAATATATTAAGGATTGAGAGCACAAAAACAAATGGAGACAAAAAAAATAACAAAAATGGCGAGTGGACCTTATCTTACTGTGTAGCAGGAGTCACCAACCTTTTTGACACCAAGAGCTACTTCTTGGGTACTGATTAATGCGAAGGGCTACCAGTTTGATACACACTTAAATAAATTGCCAGAAATAGCCAATTTGCTCAATTTACCTTTAACTCTATGTTATTATTAATAATTAATGATATTTACACTTAATTGAACGGTTTAAAAGAGGAGAAAACACGAAAAAAATGACAATTAAATTTTGAAACATAGTTTATCTTCAATTTCGACTCTTTAAAATTCCAAATTCAGCTGAAAAAAAAGAGAAAAACTAGCTAATTCGAATCTTTTTGAAAAAATGTATGAAACATCATTGGTAATTTTTTCTGATTAAGATTAATTTTAGAATTTTGATGACATGTTTTAAATAGGTTAAAATCCAATCTGCACTTTGTTAGAATACATAACAAATTGGACCAAGCTATATTTCTAACAAAGACAAATCATTATTTCTTCTAGATTTTCCAGAACAAAAATTTTAAAAGAAATTCAAAAGAGTTTGAAATAAGATATAAATTTGATTCTACAGATTTTCTAGATTTGCCAGAATAATTTTTTTGAATTTTAATCGTAATAAGTTTGAAGAAATATTTCACAAATATTCTTTGTCGAAAAAACAGAAGCTAAAATGAAGAATTAAATTAAAATGTATTTATTATTCTTTACAGTAAAAAAAATAAATTTTCTTGAACATTGATTTAAATTGTCAGGAAAGAGGAAGGAATTTAAAAGGTAAAAAGGTATATGTGTTTAAAAATCCTAAAATCATTTTTAAAGTTGTATTTTTTCTCTAAAATTGTCTTTCTGAAAGTTATAAGAAGCAAAGTAAAAAAATTTATGAATTTATTTAAACAAGTGAAGACCAAGTCTTTAAAATATTTTCTTGGATTTTCAAATTCTATTTGAGTTTTGTCTCTCTTAGAATTAAAAATGTCGGGCAAAGCGAGACCAGCTTGCTAGTAAATAAATACAATTTAAAAAATAGAGGCAGCTCACTGGTAAGTGCTGCTATTTGAGCTATTTTTAGAACAGGCCAGCGGGCTACTCATCTGGTCCTTACGGGCTACCTGGTGCCCACGGGCACCGCGTTGGTGACCCCTGCTGTGTAGCTTAGCTTAAGTAGCTAGCTAGCATGTAAGTATAGCAAAAGTTCTGTATTCCTCAAGTTAAACATACGCACATTAATAAAACGTCACCCTTTGCCAAAAAAAAAGAATACAACAGTCATACAATAATATTCAGACCACCGTCCATCCTTTTTTGAATACATTTTGACACATTAAAACTATACAGGATTGACAGCACAAAAACAAATGGAGACGAAAAATAACAAAAATGGCGGACGAGCCTTCTCTTAAGTAGCATATAAATAGCAAAACATTGGTATTCCTCAAGTTAGACGTACGCACGTTAATAAAAAACACCACTCCGTACTAAAATAAAGAATACAGCCCAAATAAAATAATATTCAGCATCTTTTTTGAATACATTTTGACACAAATAAGAATACGTACCTAAGAAAAAGCGCGTGCACCAAACAAGACGGATGTGCCACAGGAAATGAAGCGAACAAATAAAATACGCTTTTCAAAATAAGAGCCTGTAAATATAAATATTGAGAGGAAATATTATCGGAGAAATGGGACTTTGAGGGGGGAATATAATACAACAACAATGAAACATGGGCTTAATGAACAAAACTGCACCCTGATAGAAAAAATGCAATTAGTCTCTGTATTGTGCCAAAAGTATGTGCCACCTCGATCTGGTTAAAATAGTAATTGTGGTCTTTGTATCATGTTGTAATTGCATGCATGTTCGAAATAACCTCAAACCATAACCATTTATTGTTAGTAAAGAGATTTGTGCGTAAAGGCGTACCCAGCGAGCTCCGTGCCAAAGTGTGGATGACAACCAGTGGCGCCCAGGAGCGACTGGACAGCAAGCCTGGCTACTACCGCTCTCTGCTGGACATGCAGCATGACCCCAGGCTGACAGAGACCATCCACTTAGGTGCAAGCACCACCTTTCAACCAGTTTTTTTTTTTTTTTTTTTTTGCTCGACATGATCTAAAATACTTTTCTTCCAAGACGTCCACAGGACCTTCCCTGACAATGTCTTCTTCCAAAGTCAAGCAGAGCCTGGCCTGCTGAAGGCACTGTATAATGTGCTGCTGGCCTATGGACACCATAATACGCATGTGGGGTATTGTCAGGTAAAGACTGCGAACATCAGCTGTGTTTTTAGAATGATGGAACCTCTTCAAATATGCACTAATGATCTTCAAACAAAAATGTGTTCTTTCCACTTACCTTCATCACTCATCCCCATTCATTCTTCCAGGGGATGAACTTTATTGCAGGCTACATCATTATAATCACCAAGGAGGAGGAAAAAGCTTTCTGGCTGATGGATGCATTGCTGGGAAAAATACTTCCAGGTAGACTAGAACTATAGGTTTTCAAAAACACATTTCAAAAGGTACCTAGCAAAGGGTAACTCAAAATAACACCATAATTTAAACACATCTCGGGGTATGCTTCTTAAAATACCTGATGGACCAGGGGCAAATTAAATGCGATTAATACCAGAAATGTTCAGAAATCTTGCAGTTCCGCTTGCTGAATAAATGTCTAGGCCAGGGGTGTCAAACTCATTTTATATGGGGGGGCTACATGGAGAAAAATCTACTCCCAAGTGGGACGGACTGGTAAAATCACGGCACGATAACTTGAAAATAAAGACAACTTCAGATTGTTTTCTTTAAAAAAAAAAAAAAAAAGAACAAGCACATTCTGAAATTGTACAAATCATAATGTTTTTGTTTTTTTTTACAATTTCCTGTTGCGATTAATAGTATATATACTTTATTTGTCTTTATATTTTCTTAATAAATCAGTCAACTCATTGGTGTTAATTTTCAATCTATCAAGATAAAAAAAAAATATCAAAATCAAATTACAGTATGTTATTTATGTGATTTCCTCTACTGATGTAAATGGTAAATGGGTTATACTTGTATAGCGCTTTTCTACCTTCAAAGTACTCAAAGCGCTTTGACACTATTTCCACATTCACACACTGATGGCGGGAGCTGCCATGCAAGGCCCTAACCACGACTCATCAGGAGCAAGGGTGAAGTGTCTTACTCAAGGACACAACGGACGTAACGAGGTTGGGGGTAGGTGGGGATCGAACCAGGAACCCTCAGGTTGCTGGCACGGCCACTCTCCCAACCGCACCACGCCGTCCCACGTACTAACATGTGGTTTATTTTGTACATATGTAGCATCATGTACAAATATATAAATAATTGCTATTGTGACATCCAGTGGACACATTTAGAACAGCTGTTTTTTTTCTTTCAAAAATTTCAGGTTTGCAAACTCATCCCGCGGGCCTGATCCGGCCCTCGTGCCGTAGGTTTGAAAATCCTGGTCAAGGCAATTTTTTTTAGCGTTTATCAAATGTTTTATATCCTTTACTTCTCATGGAAAGCCAATGGAACAATGACCAGAATAAACAACCTTGTTTATAACCTACAATGTTGGTGTCATGGTAGACTACTACAGTCCGGCCATGCTGGGCCTGAGGACGGACCAGGAGGTTCTTAAGGAGCTGGTGAAGACCAAAGCTCCAGCTGTGGGCCAGCTCATGGACCAGTATCCTGGCATATGGAGTGTGGTGGTGTCACGTTGGTTCATCTGTCTTTACGTCGACATTCTGCCCATCGAGGCGAGGCTATAATAGATTCCAATGGTCCTGAGGTAGCGGGTGTTTCTTAATGTCGCTGTGCTTTCAGACCGTCCTACGGATCTGGGACTGTCTCTTCTACGAAGGTTCCAAAGTGCTTTTCCGGGTGGCACTGACTCTGATCCGACACCACCAGCCGGAAATCCTGCGAGCTCGCTCTTTGCAGGATGTGTGCCAGTGTTTCAAACAGATCACCTGTGGAGTTTTCACGCTGGACTGCCATACTTTCATGCAGGTACACCTTCGGTGCTCCCACGCTGGACAGGCATGAGGAGCAATCACTAATGTTCTTTTTTTTGTGTGTTTCATGCAGAAAATCTTTGCCGAACCCGGAAGTCTGTCTATGGCAACTATTGATAAACTGAGAGACAAATGTCGGCAAGGGATACAGGAAGACGAATCAAGACGGCTCTAAAGTTTCCCCGAAGTGACATAAATTACTGGTACCGGTAATCATATAGACACTATTTATACACAAGGAGACTGAGGGCAGCAAGAAAACCGCACACTGCAGCAGAGACTAGAACACATTTTGCTTCTAAATCTGTTTCATTTTATTCAAAAGGAGAGTGAGGGCAGCAAGAAAACATTAAGTCCAGCAATATCACTAAGTTTGTCATGTTTAGCTCGATATAATTCGACGACAGCAAAGTGGAGACTGTGGGACATGCACTTTTATATTTCTATGTTTATCATTATATTTATGTGTCTTATCTAAAAGGAGAGACTAAGACTAAGGACATTTCTATACATGTCTTATCTAAAAGGAAGGACATCAAGAAAACGGGCCACTTTTCGCAAGCTGTGACTCAAATTTAACTGTAGTAAGAAAACGGCACTGCCGCAGCCAAGGGGGGACTGTGGAGCACAGATGTTTTTGTTCAGAATGAGGGCAGCAAGAAACAAACTCCTGTTTTAAAGTGGAGACTGTTTTTTTGCTTATTTTTACCATCATTTCTAGCTTGGTCTTATTCCACTGAAGCAAAATGATCTATGGAACAAGTAGATTTAAATAAATATCTACCCTTCTGCCTTATCCAACAGGAGACTGAGGGTAGAAAAAACAGACAACTGTAGCTTTCTTTCCAGCTCTGTCCAAGCTGACACTAAGGGCAACAGTAAAACGGACCAAACTGCAGACTAAGGATGCGCCGTATTATCGGGGGCCAATAGTTATCGACAAACGCATTATGACATCACATCTATTCCAATTATATAATCAATAAAATGAGGCGATAATAATAAAGGCTTATCATTTTCGTGTTTGTCGTTTGTTTCTAGCTGTTCTGGCCTGGCTCCTTAAGCTTTCCACCCCTACAGCATGGTCGCATATTTGCGGTGTCATGATACTGCGTGCACGGCCTGTTGTATAGAGAAAAGGATCATGGCGTGTGCGAGTTTGCAGTGTCAAAAGACGACATTTCACTCAGTTTGTGAAACGCGTTCTGCAGGAATAAAATAGCATGGGTTAAAGACAAACTCCCAACAAAATAAAATCTGGTAAGTGACCTTAAAATTCACTAATGTGAAAATTTACGGAAGCAGTACGAAGCTGCCTGCTGCTAAGCCAAGACCTAGTGTGAAGCCATAGAACTGATGAGTGACAAGGAGCAATTAAGAACTTAGGCGCACAAAATGTTTTACTTCATTGCTCATCTGGAAAAACAGGTACTCTCTTAATGGAAAAAAATTCACTTTATTTGAACCCTGATTTCTTTCATGTTCTACAATTGAGTGTTGCCTTTCTAAGTGGCAGGCACTTGTTGCACTATTTTATTGTCAGGGAAAAACTTTTTTGGTGTTATTGGCAATGCCGAATCTTATTGGCCTAATTCTATTGTATTGGCATCATTTATGTATGGAGTGCTGGGCTTTTCTTTTCTTTTTTTTAATTCAGAAAGCTTATGCTTGTAGTCTATCAATGTAAGAATGTATTTTCTGCTCTACGCAATAATTTGAAGTGTTTGCATGGGTCAGGTATATAGTGGGAAGTGTATTTGTACTAAAGTTAAAAAATGTTAAAAAATATCAGTCGACATTATTCTTATCCCTTCGTTAATGTACATTTTGGATGTATGTGTACATAAATATCGGTTGTAAAGGTCTAGAAATTCCATTACTCTACTACATTAAAGGGAGACTGGAACATGTATACTGTATATCTACTTTGATTTACACGAACGCATTCCTGTTTCTTTAATAGCGTGTGAAACTGCACAAAGGGGCATTTGTGGCCTACATCAAACCAAAACAAAAAGTAGATTTAACTTTTGAAACTCTTTATTCATCGTCATTTAAAAAACATCTCATAATACAATAAAAGCACACAAAATAAAGTCCCCAAACAATTATTTAGATGAGAAGGGAGGTTATATGAAAACTGCACTTTCTCAACGTTAAAAACGCGTGTTTAATACATCAGGCTCCGGACACACAACACCTTCCATAAATGTACCGAGCCGGTACGCCTATATCATGTTTGTTGCAGCAGGCAGGAAAAGGCACTGATAAAACAGAAAAACACTGACCGTAGCATTTTTAGCCACTTCAAGGGTTGTTTTGAAGGGAAAGCATCATCAAGTGGTAACAAAAAAACACATTTTCACAACGTGAGGCAGCAACAACATGCTTTGTGCAAAGCTAGGCTAACATTATCGTGGTTGTTGAACATGTGGGCTGATTTTCACTTGTGGAGTAGGTTTGTCGGAAAACTGCAGTAAGTTTGACCGCTTTATCAGAAACAGTACGCTTCAACAGAACAGACAAAGTAACTTGTGAAGTTTTATTGTGCAACCAATGTGTTTTATCGGTGATTAAAACTGCCGTTCCAAGCTGTGGTATTTTATCAGAACAAGCCTACAAAGTTGTTCTGCTTTATTTGAAACAACAGGTGAGTTGTGATGCTTTATCAGAACCAACAGAGTATGTTTATTGGAACTGGCGTAACTAGTTGTGGCGCTTTATCGTAACGGGTGAAGTGAGTTCTGACGCCTGATCAAAACTGGTGTAATGAGCTGCGGCATTTTATCAGCACTAGCGTCCAAAGTTCTTCCGCTATTTTGGGACTGTATACAGTAGGTGAGTTGTAATGCCTTCAGAACTAAGCACATTTATTATCGGAAACGGCGTAACAAGTTGTGGAGTTTAGCCTGGTCAAAACCAGCGTAGTACCTTGTGGCGCCTTATCAGAACTGGTGTACCAAGCTGTGGCTTCTTATCAGAACCAGTGTCAAAAGTTGTTCCGATTTTCTGGAGACAGGTGAGTTGTGCTGCTTTATAAGAGACAGGTGAGTTGTGCTGCTTTATAAGAACCAACAAAGTATTCCGCATACCTAGTTGTGGAGTTTAATCAGCACCAACATCACATGTTGAGGATTATCAAAACCAGCGTAGTACCTTGTGCCGCCTTTTTAGAACTGGCATACTAAGCCCTGGCATCTTATTGGAGCCACCGTCGTTAAGCTGTGCCACTTTACTGGAACCGACGTAGTGTGTTGTGATGCTATATCAGATCTGACAAAGTATGCTGCGGCGCTTTATCGTAACCATTGCAGTGGTGACTAGTGTTTTTGTGAAGTGACTCATTAAAACTTTTAAAAATGAGCCCCCTCATCAGTGCATGTTTGCGCATTGTAACAACATTTCCACCGGGTGTTCCTGAGACAATCATGAGCGGCAGGACGGACAAAAAAAACAAAACAAACCGCTAACATATTTGCGTAACTAAATTAAGTGCAATGAACACATTCTTTCCCTTAAATTAAAACCAGCAAAGCAAAACAAAAAATCCCTTAAATTCCACAATTCCCATTACAGATCATAAATAGCAGAACAACAATGAAGATTTGTCCTTTGCTTTGCTCTGTAACAAAAAGCACTTTCATCACCATCATTCTACATTTTTTTTGTTATGAAGAAAAAACGTCTACCCCCCCAGATCAATTTTAAGGATGGAATTTGGGAGTGGGAAGCACACAAAGAGGAGCAGGGAGGATGAGGAGTGTTATTGTGTAACAGTAATCAATGTCAGAGGAGGAAGACGAGAGGACATGTAAGGGGACGCCACCTTAGATGGTCTGATAGCCGGCGTGGCTCCTCCTCCTGCCGATGAGATAGGCCACCAGCACGATGAGCACCAGGCCGGCCAGAGCGGCTCCGACCACGATGGCGATCAACATGTCCTCCTTGTCCAGCTTGCATTCCTCGGCTGGGGAAGACAGAAAGGCTGTAAGACAAAGGTCTCGACGGGCATTTTGAGATTTTTCCGTCTACCTGCGCCAAACTGGTTCTTGGTGACGTTGAAGGGCTGCACCTGCAACTGGAAGGTGTTGATGGACAATTGTGGGACCACAGCGAGGGTTTGCTCCTCACGGCACATGTAGGAGAAACCCTGGGTGCCTCGAAGGTAGTCCAGGGTGGCATTACGGACTGAGAAGGGCTCTAACACGGACATGAAACATTTTTTGTGGACTGTCAGTTAAAACTGCTTATTGTCATACATATCTGCATCTCATTAGATTGTACAACAGATAGAAGCACTCCTGTCTTCACTGTGCTGCCCTCTCATGGCAGTTATTCCACATAACAGTGGTAGTGTTAGTTTGTAGCCAGTTAACATACAGTTGTAATCAAAGTCACCAGTCATATATCTTCACTTTGAGAGTTTGGAGAATATATGTCTAAGTAATCATGAACATAAGGTTTAATGTCACATTTGTTCTTAAAATCTAATTGAATAGACATTTTCAACAAGATCAGGATTGCGATGCAAATGTTTTATTAGCCCGTCAATGATAAAAGCCATTGTGTTTGCATCAAGCTAGCAGGTACGTTTCTACTGCATGTTTGTTATTTTTCAGTTCATACCAGGCTGAATTATTGGTTTAACATGCTTTGTACATGTTTTTGTTTTTTCATTTGTAAATGAATTAACTTTATGTGCTAAGTTTTACAATAATTTCACTTGGAGGCAATCAAACGACTTCAACTTCGAAGTGTTTTCGTCTCTAAACTAAAGACCTGTTTACTTACCTGCCAGACGAAATACCTACATCCTGAGAGGGCAAAGTAGGACCCCGGGGCCATTTTCAGCACCCATTAGGGCACATATGTCAGAGTCAAGGCCCGCGGGCCATATCCGGCCCGCGAGAAGGTTTTTTACGGCCCTTGGGATGATCTTGATTTATTATTAGAACCGGCCCGCAGACCGCAGATCTTTTTTTTTATTTTTTTTTTTATTTTTTTTTTTTTTTATTTTTTTTTTTTTAGACCGCAGATCTTTTACACGCACCAAGCGGATGCCGGTCCAAGGTTCCGAAAGGGGGCGAGCGGCCCGCCGGGACGCGCCTGCCGGCCGAAGGGCTGCAGCCCGGCCGTCAGTCGCGGAGCCCGCCGTGCCACGCGCGCCAAGGGGGCGGGCCGAAACCCGGCCCCGAGGCCCTGAGACTTCTGCTTTGTTTCCCCAAACCGCGCGTCACCGCCGGGCCCGCACCACCGTCGGGCTGCAGCCCGAGCGTCGGTGGCGGAACCTGTCATGTGCCGCGCGCGCCAAGCGGAGCGGGGGGGTCAAGCGGGCCGAAACCCGCAGGCCACCCCCTCACCACGAGGCCCTGAGACTTCTGCGTTTGACCCCTACGCGCGGCCCGTCGGGACGCGCCCGCCGTCAAGCCACGAGGGCCAGCCGTCGGGTCGCGGAGCCCGCCGTGCCACGCGCGCCAAGTGGCGGGCCGAAACCAGCGGGGGGTTTCGGGCACCCAACTCGCCTCCCTCCCACGGAGGGAGGAGGGGGGTTTAATGTGAACATTACTGTGCAATCACATATTTAGAGTTTTTACTCAATTCAAGTTTAAAAGTTAAAGTTTAATATTTGTTTTCACTGCATGTTACTTCTCCTTAAACAAAGTGTTGTTTTTGATTTATAGATTTTTGCACTTTATTTTATTGTATTTCAATTTAATTATATTTTAAAAATATTTCAGTTGAGTGGATGATAGAAAATTGCTATTATTGTTTTTTTCTTTGAAGTAAATTTAGCCCACTTTTGCTAAAATAGAAAATATAGGCTACTGATGGTGCCTTGAATACCGGTTTCTTTCATTTAATGTTCATGTTATGGGGATTTTTATATAAAGGAAATTTGTCTTTTGTGTCTGTTGAAAATTAAAGATTACTGACAGAGCCATAAGAAAATATTGCTTTATTTATCTGATCATATTGGAATATATTTGTTAGGTTTTCAGTAGGTTCAATTAGGTTCACTAGACTATATGCGTCATTTAAAAATGTTTCAATGAACATTCGAACAGTCCGGCCCTCGGCTTGTAGCTAAATTTTTTATTTGGCCCTCCGTCCATTTGACTTTGACACCCCTGCATTAGGGTTTTTTTGGCCCTCGACATGTTCAGATAATTAAATGAATACATTATTAAAGTTAAAGTACCACTGATAGTCACACACATTAGGTGAGGTGAAATTACCCTTTGCATTTGAGCAATTTGCATTTGAAGTGGTTTTAGCTTCTTTAAAAGTATTTGTGCAGCCCTTTGAGACACTTGTGATTCAGGGCTATATAAACAAACATTGATTGATTGAATATGTATCCAAGTTCCCCCGGCATTCATTTCAATTTTTAGTAGGTGGCGCCTCGTGAAAAAGGTTTGGACACCCCTGCGATAAACTATGTACGAGATTAATACTAAATTGTTGTCGCCTGTGAAGTTTTAAAGAAAGGAAAAATGATTTACCTTTCATGTCCGGCAAGGTGGCATTCAGGGAAATTTCACTCAGATGGTACTTATTGGATGTAGTGTTCTGGAGCAAAAAAATAGAAAATGACAGTATGGTCAGAAAGTTCACTTTGTTGCCATCTAGCTGTCAATTAAGGAAGTAGCAACAAATGAATATCCCTGCAGGAGACACCCCTAACCGCTTAAGACTTAAATAAAAGTTACCAAAGTGAAGAAAAAGGTCAGGTTGGTTTTCTCTGCGTCCAGCGACAGCCGCAGGGAGGCACGGTGTGCGCCACAAGACCCGGAAGTCTTTGTCAAGTTGGGCTGAAGGTTGACGACTTCTTGCACCGTCTGCACCAACAGAGGCACAGTTTAGTATTTACATACATGCATAGAAAAACGATAGCGTGTTTTGGATTGACAACCTTGTTCAAGGAGGCAGAGGTAAAGCTGATGTTAAACTGGAGGCCCATGTAGGCCAGCAAGCACACGGTGTCATTGGTTCCGGTCACTTGGTAGTGTCCCCTTTCGGGTCTGCCGAGGTTCTTGTGAGGAGCATCAGTGGTCGGCGGGGCGACGGTAGCCAAGCTTTGTTGCAGGACTTGAAAACACAATATACACAATACAACTCACAGTACACTCAAAGGTCAGTAATTTAATTTATAATGCAACTAACTAACGTTCAAATCCCAGCCGAGTCATACCAAAGACTATAAAAATGGGACCCATAACCTCCCTGCTTGGCACTCAGCAACAAAGGGTTGGAGTTGGGGGTTAAATCACCAAAATGATTCCAGGGCGTGGCGCCGCTGCTGCCCACTGCTCCCCAAGGGGATGGGACAAATGCAGAGGACAAATTTCACCACATCTAGTGTGTGTGTGACAACCATTGGTACTTTAATCTTTAATCTTTAATTAATTCTCAACCATAATTCTAGATGTGTAGGTTTACACCATTGGGTTCAATACCATCTAGCAGGAGGAACTAACTCGTCAAAAAACGATAGCAAGTGTTGTCGATAGCAAATAAGGAGGGGTAGCGAATAATGTACTTTTGTAGGTACCAAGTGAATTCCGTAATAGTATTACAGAGTACCGATTCACTATTTCGATACTTTTGTTACGCGTGACCTCACGTCTTGTTGTAGACTCGACACCGGCTCAGCACTTGGTGGTAAAATTATTTGTAGCAGACTGCCTCTCGGTAACGTTGCAAGTTTTCATGCCAACAACGCCGTCTAAAGTAAGACTCCCCTTTTTCAAAATGCGCTCGCTGATACTAATTTACATTGGATGTCATAGGCATGCTGTAGATTAGCGTTTTACATGCCGATTTAAACACCCTCCAAATTCAATAATGAAAACTACTACTAAGATACACGTTACAAACAGCTATTGTGTAATAAGTACAATACTTACACTTGTAAGGTTCCATAAAAGACAACTTAATGGCAAAGACTACTTCCTGATGACAAAAACACTTAGTATATCAACTCAAAGGGACACTTGTTTTGTTGGTTTTATTTTCACACGGTGAGGCAACATCCTGACACTTTCATTGGGTCGGTCTAACTCCGTAACTCTGCAAACGCCCTCTGTAGCCTATACACTACTGCCATCTTGTTTGATTGCAATTATCTGGAAGAATAACACTAGCAAATGACTCAGAAGTGTGACAAAACTTTTAACAACTGAACAGCGCATTTATCATTATCAGCTCAGTGTTAAATAAAATATTTTTGAATTAAACATTGTTATTAAACAATTCAAATGTATCTATCCTATCCAGACAAGCTAACCGTCACTATGGTCCAAAAGCACAAGGAGAAAAGTCAAGACATTTGGAGCTACAACTGCAAAATCTGCAGGTTACACAACAGGAGCAAGTACTTGTTTGTCAAAATACATCAAGAAACTGGACAAATACGGAAGACGCCATCATCTCAACTCCAAAGAAATAAAAGAAAAACCCCAAAGCCTTAATGAACCTTGACGTCAACAATCAAAGTGCAACGATATCAAGGAACACAGGTCATTTATCGTTGATTTGATATTTCTTAGTTTACATAAAGCTAATAATGAATAATTTCATTTTTTTCTTACTGTAGCATTTATCTAATTTCCATGTCTTTGGTGTATTTGTTTTAGTTAAAGGGGCTGTTTGCAACATTTACACAGATGCCCAGGAGGCGCATCAAGGGTTGGAATTGGGGAGTTAAATCACCAAAATGATTCTCAAGCACGACCACCGCTGCTGCTCACTGCTCCCCTCACCTCCCATGGGGTGGAACAAAAAATGCAGAGGGTAATTTCACTACACCTAGTGTGTGTGTGACTATCAGTGGTACTTTAACTTTCCAATGTATTTTAAGCTTTATATCCCGCCCTCTTACGGCTTCTATGACGTAATGACGTACGGACGTGCGTGCGCAATAGCCTTGGGTGTTGGCTTGTAATAGCGATTTGGATAGCTAGCCTTAGCTGTGTATTCTATCATAACATGACTTGCTTCTTTTGGACTTGTTTTAATGTGTACACACGCTTCCCGTAAACACCAACCATTTTATATTTTATAACAAATCTATTCTGTTAAAAAAACCTAATGGTAACATAAGCTAGCCGGTGGTGTTTTTGTTAGATCAGTGGTTCTTAACCTGGGTTCGATCGAACCCTAGGGGTTCGGCGAGTCGGCCTCAGGGGTTCAGCGGAGGCTGAGGTCAAGACACACCCGACTCATCGTGTACATAAAAACTTCTCCTTATCGGCGTATTATGGATACCCCCAAACAGTATTCTCTAATTTTCCATATGCGTGGACCTACTCAGTGGCGTAGTGGTTAGAGTGTCCGCCCTGAGATGGGTAGGTTGTGAGTTCAAACCCCGGCCGAGTCATACCAAAGACTATAAAAATGGGACCCATTAACTCCCTGCTTGGCACTCAACATCAAGGGTTGGAATTGGGGGTTAAAACACCAAAAATGATTACCGGGCGCGGCACCGCTGCTGTTCACTGCTCCCCTCACTTCCCAGGGGGTGAACAAGGGGATGGGTCAAATTCAGAGGACAAATTTCACCACACCTAGTGTGTGACAATCATTGGTACTTTAAATTAGATGTGCACGCTGTGGCCACACCAGCAGCACACATGTCCCAAAAGAGAATGAGTTAAGACCTTTTGTAGATCGGAATCTGGGTTTAATTAACGTGGTTAGTGGAGCTCCCCCTGGTGTTGTGGTTATGGCGGTCATTTACGTTAAGGAAGTTGTTTGACATGTACTTTGGTATCAGGGAGGTGTAGCGGATTTTATAGACTAGGTTCAGTGCAAGTTGTTTTATTCTGTCCTCCACCCTGAGCCAGCCCACTTTGGAGAAGTGGGTAGGAGTGAGGTGGGATCTGCGGTGGAGGTCTAAAAGTAATCTGACTAGCTTGTTCTGGGATGTTTGGAGTTTAGATTTGAGGGTTTTGGAGGTGCTAGGGTACCAGGAGGTGCATGCGTAATCGAAAAAGGGTTGAACAAGAGTTCCCGCTAGAATCCTCATGGTGCTTTTGTTTACCAGAGAGGAGATTCTATAGAGAAATCTGGTTCGTTGGTTGACCTTTTTGATTACCTTGGTTGCCATTTAATCACAGGAAAGATTAGCCTCTAGAATGGAACCTAGGTAGGTGACCTCATCTTTTCTGGTGATAACAATGTCACCCACTTTTATAGTGAAGTCATTGACTGTGTTAGATAGTTGCAAACAGCCCCTTTAAATGTCTACACTAATTCTAACCTATCTTATGTTTACTAACGATTCATTTATTAATTCCTTCCGGGAATTGGGTTACCAGTGTTTTTAAATGCAAACGTTGACACGTAGAAGTTTACAAAACGTCAAATCAAAGCAAATTGTTAAAACTATTTCCGGTAATTCCATTAGAAAGTTTAAGGTAGAGTATGTTGCTGTAAACTCGCATTATATCCAAACAACGCAATTACTCGCAAATTGTTTGCAAAGCAAGGAAGTCGGCTAACTTTAGTCCCGTGAAATTAAGAACACATTTGTTTGAAGGAAGCAAATACACCGTTTTATTAGTGGACATGAGAATATAACTTTATGTACGCGTTGAAAATGCTACATATAAATGCTAACTTGTTAAGCGTGGAGTACGACTGTGCCCTTTACATCGTCGTTAAACGCTTGTTTGTATTAATCAAAACAATACATACCTAAAATAAGATGTAGGGCGAATCCCAGGACGCCGCCGATGTGAGCCATGTTTGTCAACAAGGAAGTGGCGTAAACAACCAACCGTGTACGCTAGCTTCAAGCTAACTTTAGCAGCACAATAAGAGCAGTCCCAGTCTATCTTGAGGACACAAGGGCGATACGGCTCTTCTTTGTGAGCAAAAAAAAAAGCAAAATAAAGACTTGTGAGGCGTCGTGTTCCGACGTACGCGGCTGTTTAAAGTTTGTTCGTCTTAAGGACTTGTTTTCGCACCGCTGTGGACTGACATCAGGGCCACGTGACGCGGGCTTTTTAAAGAGACACCCGCAGAAAGTCACGTGACGAGGGAGTTTCGTGTAGATGCCGCGTTAAAAAACAACAACGTCTACGTCGCTGACACATCAAACGATAAAGTGTTGCTCTTTGCGTTATAAAGATTTTAAAAAAACTGTTAAAAGGGTCGTGTTTGTAGCGTGTGTGGCTGTGAAGCGACTCCGCAAAAGAGTGACGTCAGAGTCGGTCATGTGACGCAAGGTTTAGGAGGCACCCAGAACGTCACGTGACCCGGAAGTCCAGTGTTCCTCCTAACAACAAAAAGGTGGTGGCGAGCTGACCAAAGTTATACAACTGCGGCACTGAACATTTGAAAGCATTCACGGGGCCGTTTTGATAGTTTTCATTTTCAAAACCATTACAATGTATTGATTAGTTTTAACATTTAGGGCTCTACTGAATTGATTGATTGATTGAAACTACGGATGTCCGATAATGGCTTTTTGCCAATATTGTCCAACTCTTAATTATCGATACCGATATCAACTGACACCGATATCAACCTATACCGATATATACAGTCGTGGAATTAACACATTATTATGCCTAATTTGGACAACCAGGTATGGTGAAGAGAAGGTCTTTTTTTTTTTTAATGTATACAATAAGATAAATAAATTAAAAACATTTTCTTGAATAAAAAAGAAAGTAAAACAATACAAAAACAGTTACATAGAAACTAGTAATTAATGAGTAAAATGAACTGTTAAAGGTTAGTACTATAAGTGGACCAGCACAATCATGTGTGCTTACGGACTGTATCCCTTGCAGACTGTATTGATATATATTGATATATATAGGAACCAGAATATTAATAACAGAAAGAAACAACCCTTTTGTGTGAATGAGTGTAAATGGGGGAGGGTTTTTTTGGGGGTTAGTGTACTAAATGTAAGTGTATCTTGTGTTTTTTATGTTGATTTAATTAAAAAAAAAACTAAACAAAAACGATACAGATAATAAAAAACCGATACCGATAATCTCTAATTGAAAGTTTTATTACTAGATTGCACAGTACAGTACATATTCAGTACAATTGACCACTAAATGGTAACACCCGAATAAATTTAAATCGGGGTCCACGTAAACTGCAACTTTCTAATAGGATTACCGGAAATAATCTGCAACAAAAAACAGTGCAATTAACAGTGTAATACATTTTCATAACATGGTCACTAATGCATAGTTTCTCTTGTTATACTCTTATTTTTACTGTTTTGTTATTCTTATTGTTGCTTTTTATTTGTATTCTTATTGTTATATTTTCTATTTTATTTCCATTTATACCCCCATTATTTACTTTTCCATCCATCCATCCATCCATCTTCTTCCGCTTATCCGAGGTCGGGTCACGGGGGCAGCAGCCTAAGCAGGGAAGCCCAGACTTTCCTCTCCCCAGCCACTTCGTCCAGCTCCTCCCGGGGGATCCCGAGGCGTTCCCAGGCCAGCCGGGAGACATAGTCTTCCCAACGTGTCCTGGGTCTTCCCCGTGGCCTCCTACCGGTCGGGCGTGCCCTAAGCACCTCCCAAGGGAGGCGTTCGGGTGGCATCCGGAACCAGATGCCCGAACCACCTCATCTGGCTCCTCTCTTTTTTAAATTCGATCTCAATTCTGTACACTGCTGCTGGAATTTTAATTTTCCTGAGGGAACTCTCCTGAAGGAAAAAATAAAGTACTAGCTACCTATCTATCTATCTATATCTATCTATCTATCCCCTCAAGTCCCAGTCATCCATCCATCCATTTTCTACCGCTTGTCCCTTTTGGGGTCATAAAAATATTAAAAAAATAACCATATTTATTTTTTACAAGGCTTAAGTCTCGATCAACGTCAGATCTATCTGTCGATATAAAGTTATGTTTTATGCCCTTTTTGTTAAAGAAACCCCTGTTTTTAATGGCAAAACCACAACATATGCAACATTCCCCCCCCCCCCCCCCAAAAATGGAAAGTGGAATATTTGATGTGAAGTAATTGGAGTCCTAAATAGGTCAATAATTAATAACATTAATTTTGATTCATTGTCATTTTTCGGGCAAAGACAGTTTAAAAAAAAAATCCTACTGAAATTCTCAGGGATCCTTCCTACTCATAAATGTGTTAAAAATAAGTCATACATATTATTGTTTAGTTTTTTATTTCAACAATTAAGTCTAAATTCAACTTCAGAGCTATCTGTCGATTAAAAGTTCTTATGGTTTTTTTTGTTTATTTTATGCCCCTTTTTTCATAGAAAACTTAGTTTATGGCAAACACACAAACTATGCAATATTCCATCCATCCATCCATTTTTCTACCGCTTGTCCCTGTCGAAGTGGCGGGGGGTGCTGGAGCCTATCCCAGCTGCATTCGGGCGGTAGGCGAGGTACACCCTGGACAAGTCACCACCTAAAAAAATAAGCAATATTTCCCCCAAAAAAAAATTTCAAAGGGGAATATTTGATGTGAGGTAATTGGAGCCTTCAATACGTCAATAATTCATGACATTGATTTTGATTCATTAGTTTTTTTTGACAAATGACAGTTTTAAAGAAAATACAATTGTGTTATAACAGTCAACATTGCAACTTGTTCTCATTACATTTCACCTGTATGCTCTTTTATTCCACTTTTTGATGTTCTGTGTTTTGCAATAGTATTTTTAGACTGAGCCTTGGGGCATTAAAAAAATCACTTTGGACATGAAAAATATATTTTCTTGTGGTTTTCAGGGGACTCTGTTTGCCACGAGGAACAAATGTGTAGGTTTTTGATTAGCACTTTGTTTAATTTGTGGGTTAAAACCTCAGCACAATCCCCTTACCTAAATATATATTTGTAATTTTATGTATTTATAAAATAATTTGTTGTTGAGTCACAGTAATTCGCTTAGCACGGCGGTTGTAAGGCCCATTTTAGAGGGCCTCCGACATGTTAAAATTGTGCTGTTTTTGGAGGGCCAAGCACCAATGAATTGATATTAACTCATTAATTTGAGATACAATCATGTGTGCTTACGGACTGTATCCCTGCAGACTGTATTGATCTATATTGATATATATTGTGTTTTTTTATGTTGATTTAATAAAAAAAATAAAAATAAAAAAAACTTCTTTTTTTTTTCATTTCTTGTGCGGACCGGTATCGGGCCGCGGCCCGGTGGTTGGGGACCACTGCAGTACAGTATATGTTTTAGTGACTAGACTATTTGGGGTGTGACTAATTAAAGGTAAGAGGTTAAATTTCACACAGTATTGTCTGTGGAAGTTGACCACCTAAATTTAGCTAACACATATGTCCATAATATGAACCAACACTAACATCCAGTACTTAATAACACTGCCTGTCTGCTGATTGTCTGAGAGAAATCACATAGTTCACCATCAGTGAAATAACTTGTCAATTACCATAAAAAGGTTAATCCATTTATTACCTTTGTCCTAAAATGTCATAACGTTATTATTGTTGTTTGATAACTTGCGAACCAACATTAGGAAATAGTTTCCACAGTGGTCGCTGTGACATGGCTGCATCTCTTCATGTCACTGGTGTGTGTGTGACAGGAAGAAAAGCTCTGACATGTTTGGTGAGAAGTCATTTGGCACCACCTGCTGGTTTTCGTGTCTAAATCTCTAGACTACGGACACAAGACAACCAGTGTTTTTCCACTTTTTTCAAGGCGGAAACTTCGGTTTATTTAGGAAGAAAAGCTCTGGCAAGAAGTAGTTTGTCACTACCTATTGATTTGCACAGAAAGCTGAAAACCCCCCAAATATAAGACAGTCCTGTTTTTTTTAGACTTTTCAAAATACAAGAACATATTTCGGAACTCGAGGCAATTCCTGAAGGAATTGCATGTGAATGCTCAATTGCTGAAGTTGAAATGAAATCCTGGATTTTTTGGGGAATTGTTGAAGGAGAGCACACCATTTTGAACAGGCTGAATATTTTAAAGTTGAAACAGTTTTAATCAGATGAAAATTGTGGGAGTTGTGGGATTTTGAAGAATGTCCCATAGATTTCAATTGAAATTTCCCCCCAAAATTGGGAATTTCTGGAAAAGCAGGAATTTTTTTTGAAAATGGTAAAAAACTTGAATGGTCTGAATGATTTGAAATGGTTGGTGTTGGAATTTTTCCAAATCGGTCGAGTATTGTTGAAGTAGTAACAAGTTGAATTGAGAAATGGTATTACGGAATTCCTGGAATTGCGGGAAAACCTTGAATTTTTCCAGTTCAAAAAACAATTTCGTTTTATGTCCTAATTAAGGGGAAATTTGACGGTGAAACGGTTGAAGTGGGTTGAAAAATGTGGGAGGAGTAGTCACCAGAAAAAAGGGTGGAAATAGGGCTTTGGAAAACCAGGAATTCTGGAAAATCCTGGAATTTTTTTTAACTTGGGGGAAAAAGTAGTTTGAATTTCCAAGATGGTGGAATGTGTTGAAGGTAAAATCGTTTGAAAAATATGGAAATGGGGAAAGTTTGAAAAATGGCCAATTCATTTTGAATGGGGAACATTTCCCGGAAAACCTGGAATTCTGGGAAATGTGGGAATTTGCCCGCCATTCCCAAATAGAAGTTTGAAGTGGGAACGGTTTGAATCGGGTGAAAAACGTGGAATGTAGAGCGCGCCAAAATCTGGAGAAGAAGAATATCAATACATTGAATAAGTAGATGAATTTTGGTGTAGAAAACCATGTGTGTGAAGACAACCTGTCTTTGTTCTAGGGCAGGGGTCGGCAACCCAAAATGTTGAAAGAGCCATAATGGACCGAAAATACAAAAACAAATCTGTCTGGAGCCGCAAAAAATTAAAAGCCATATTACATGTGTCATGAGATATAAATGTAATTAGGAGGACTTAAAGGAAACTAAATGAGCTCAACTATAGCTACAAATGAGGCATAATGATGCAATATTTACACATTGCTAGCCTAAATAGCATGTTAGCATCGATTAGCTTGCAGTCATGCAGTGACCAAATATGTCTGATTAGCACTCCACACAAGTCAATAACATCAACAAAACTCACCTTTGTGCACTCATGCACAATGTTAAAAGTGTGGTGGACAAAATTAGACAGAAAAAGAAGTGGCATAAAACACGTCCTAGAAAGTCGGAGAAAGTTATATATGTAAACAAACTATACGGTGAGTTCAAGGACCGCCAAAATAAGTAGGACAAAACGGCGCTCGCCAAATACTGGAATCAGTGAAGCATGTTTAATATAAACAGTGTGATTTATAACAATTAGGGAGGTTTGTGTCATGTTTGTCCTCCTACAGAAACCATACTAAAACAAAAAAATAGATATTTTTTCCCCTCATCTTTTTCCATTCTTCATACATTTTTTAAAAATCTCCAGAGAGCCACTAGGGCGGCGCTAAAGAGCCGCATGCGGCTCTAGAGCCGCGGGTTGCCGACCCCCGTTCTAGGGCATCGATTCTCAAACTGTGGTACGTGGGCTCCATCTAGTGGTACGCCAAATATCACCTCATTAAAGCAAAGGGTTTTATTTTCCTGTGTTCAAACACTGTTTTACTGTTCACATTTTGTGCAATGTTACAAGGAGCAAAATATTAAACATACTTGCCAAATGAAACCTCTGTCTTGTCTTTAATGAATACTTAGACATGCTATGCTACTGTATTCTAATGTTGGTCATTGTGATGGTACTGGAGAGGAAAGTTTTTTCTGAGGTGGTACTTGGTGGAAAAAAAGTTTGAGAACCATTGTTCTTGGAAAATCAATATCTTATATTCAGGAAAAAAAACTTTTGGATCACTGCTCTAGTAAACCCCACATTTGTGTAGAGTAAAAAGTACTGTCTTATAGTAGGCTCTTTTGAGATATAACACTTTTTTGTCTTATCTTATCTTCAGGATGCTCTGACTCACTCAGTGAGAACTTATTTGGCAGCACTTGAGGTTTGCATTTGGATTGACACCCCTAAAATTTTAAGACTCTTATTTTCAAATACTTTGAGGGGAAAATAAAGCATTTTAAAGTCAGATCAATACAGTGTGAGTGTAAGACCGCATGTCTTTTTCAGAGGAACAATAATGTCTTATATTCAGGATTGCTGCTCTAAAACCTGTTTGCACGTTTAAAGAAAAAATACTCTCCTATATTTGGGTTGGTATAAGAAAAATAACCCGCCCAAAAATATTGTTTTTTGCTGGCTGCTGATAAATACTATAGAGCAGGGGTGTCAAACACATTTTAGCGCAGGGGCCACATGGAGGAAAATATATTCCCAAGTGGGCCGTGCTGGTAAAATCCTGGCACGATAACTTAAAAATAGAGACAACTTCAGATTGTTTTCTTTTTCAAAAATACAACTAGCATGTAATAATAATAGTATTCATTACATTTTAGTTGTTTTGAATTTTCATAAAAAAGTGATTTTTGATGCAAAAATTAATGTTTAAAAATGCAGATTTTCGCATACATTTTACATGCCTAGATTTAACTCCTGTTTGGCCCGGTGATGCTTTGTGTTGTATAGCACTGTGCTGCATGTGGGACTGCTCAAAGAAGTTGTAATGACATGAAAATCACGCAGACGAAAACTTGTGCGTCCAACGTGGCCATTGTGAAATTCCTGCCCGGGTCAGGATAGAGAGAAATATGAATGCACCAATGTACAGACACATCCTGGATGAAAACCTGCTCCAGATTGCTCTTGAACTGGGGCGACGCTTCATCTTTCAGCAGTACAAAGACCCAAACATCCAATATATCAAAGGAATGGCTTCAGGACAACTCTGTAAATGTCCTTGAGTGGCCCAGTCAGAACCCAAACTCGAGTCGCATTGTACATCACCGGAGAGTTCTGAAAATGGCTGTGCACCAACGCTTCCCATCCAACCTGATGGTGTTTGAGGTGCTGCAAAGAGGAATGGGCGAAAATGCCCAAAGATAGGTGTGCCAAGCTTGGGGCATCGTATTCAAAAAGACTTGAGGCTGTAATTGCTGCCAAAGGTGCATCAACAAAGTACTGAGTAAAAACTGTGAATAGTTAGGTACATGTGATTTTATATTCTTATTTTTAAAACATTTGCAAAAAGCTTTTAAAAAAAACTTGTTTCACATTGTCATTATGGGGTATTGTGGGTAGAATTTTGAGGACAAATGTATTTATTCCATTTTGGAATAAGGATGTAACGTAATATGTGGAAAAAGTGAAACACTGCGAATACTTTCTGGATACAATGTATGGTCTATTATTCGGTTCAACAAAAGTTAAAATTGTAATTAAAAATGTAGTTTCGCTATGTTGCTAAAAAAAAAGTGTCCTATATTGGGGTGAGTACAAACAGGTCTATTCTATAAGTTTGAAAGCAAAAAACAGGCAAGGGCATGTGAAAACACTTGAAAATGGTTTAATGATGTTTACAACAAAAGAGAACTGTACATTTACAGTAAAAGATTATTTATATACGTGTATAAAAACAAAAATACAGCAGACAAATGCATCAAAACCTACTATGTATCCTGATTCACATACTTAAAACTCCTACACAATCTTTCAGTTCAGTTGTTTTTTTGTTTTGTTTTTTTTAGTTCTTTTTTTTTTCTCTTTTGTTTGTTTGTAGTCGAAAGAAACTCAGTGTTTTTAGTCCAAGATGGAAACCCTACAAGAAGAGTTCTCTTGTGAAATATTAGACTGCAGAGTAAGAAAAAAGGGAGGGAAAAGTGGGGAAACATTCCTTTAGATGAGCCCAAGTGTCCACTGTGAGTAGTTATTGGTTTACACAATGCCTTTTTTTCAAGATACACAGACATATTATGTACATGTTTGCCTTTTTTCTCTTTCTTTTTTGTTAAATCCTTTGGTCAATTGGGCTGATATTGCGGGCACACACCCAAAAACATATAAAAATATATTTTAACCTAGTAAGACAGCTCTGCTATTAGTTCCATGCTGCGACAGAGAGAGAGAAACAAATACAACAAACAGACTATTATTAATATTATTATTCCACACATTTTTCTCAGAAATATACCAAAATATACATCTAACCTTTGGAATTACTGAGGCTTGGATTTTAAAAAAAGCCAGTGCTTGTCTCTTAATACACATGCTGCTGCAGGGTGGAAGAAGAAAGAGAGAGAGACAGAGGGATATCTTTGGTATCTGCATTTTGTCCAAAACAATAACAATCATAACAAAAAAATACAAATATTTGGAGAGTTTTGCTTTGGAATAGATAGCGCTTTGTGAGGAGTAAAGCAAAGTGTCACCGAATGATCCCCCGCCAAGTTTTTGTCGGTGGGGGAGGGAGATGCATAGTGTCACAGTTGATCAGTCTGTAGTGAGTAAGGGGAGGGTACAGCAGTGAAAATGTAGTGAGTTCGGGGTGCGTGTCATTCCTGGAAGGGAGGTGGGGAGTGTTCGAGAGGCAAATTCCTTGAGAGACGGCGAAGAAGCATGCGTATCCTAGCAACAGCACTCAGACAGACAGACATGGAGTCCTGAGTGCACAGGATCAACCCTCAGTGTGTATTAACAAACAATCACCCGGCGACCACCAACCCGTCGAAGAAGCCCCTCCCCCCGCACCTTCCCGACGTCCTCCCACCCGCAGGCACTGAAAAACCGCAGCACCAAAACATTCGCATGCAGGCCAAAGCTGAGAGAGTGGTGAGTGTGGTGAGCGTGATGGGGGTGCAGGGTGGGCGGCGGGCTCATGTACAATCAGTTACAAGTCTTTGGTTAATGTTGTTACCACGGTGGGGAGTGGGGTGTTAAAATTGCAGGGTCATGCGTGCTCTAGAAAATAAATAGGATTGTCAAACTTAAAAAAGGTTAGGTATAGAAGACAGTGGGCATTTGGTGAAATAATGGCAGGGGGTTCCAAACTTAGGGTCAGGGCCAAAAATGGGATCGCCATTGTCCAATTTCTTGAAAAAAATGGTGTTTGTTTATTAGTTTATGTACATTCAAAGTTTGGGAAACCCCGCCCCAACTCAAAAAGTGTTCAAGAAAGCGATAAAACATAGGCAAGTACTGGTGGAATAAGCTGGCTTTTCCGACGGTCAACAAGAAATCTTATTAAAAGTAGGTTAAAAGCAGGTTACTCAGTTTCGAGTTAGGAATGAGGTATACTGGTGCGCCACATTTCCTCTTTGTCCAAACTAAAAAAAAAAAAAATTAAAACAAGCGTGGAGTGGGTTTACGAGCCACCGGGAAAGGTGCGTCATGTGATCAAACTGAAGTGTTTGAAGCAAACAACTAGCGCCAGTCTGCAACCGCTAAATGGGGTTAAAGAGACTACGAATATAATTTAGGGAAACTAATCGAAACTTGCATCTGTATGCTTAAAAGGGTAAGGGTGGGGGAGCCTGTTTCCTATTAATGTTTTATAAAGTACAAATTAGGGCTGTCAAAGTTAACGCATTAAGTCACAAACAAAATGATGGCATTAATCATGTATAAACACAGGCCGGTGATCAGATCAATGCATACGCCAGGATGAAAATGTTGCTTCAAAACCCAGACAGGACTTCTAGATAAAACTTTTACCAAATGGGAACTATGCAATTACGGTAGTTGCAATTTTAGTCAAAAATCACAAGTGTGATTGATCTGTTTAAAAAAAATAATAGTTTGACAGCACTAGTAGATATTTTTACATACTGTAATGACCCTGTATAAGACGGGTCAATTTATAATCTACAGATTTATACACGCAAATGCCTTCTCCTTTTCTACCTGTCGCTCACACAATCCAATTTGCAAACAAATATGGTAATTTGGAAGTAATGACGATCAATAAAGTCTAGTTATAAAAGCGTTGTCGAGCTGTTAAAAACATTGATTCAGGAAAAGATTCCTTTTACATTTATATTTATATTCGGGTTAAATGTTTTGGGGCTTTTTAGTTTTTGGAGCCCTCGGTTTCCCACCCCTGCTTCAAGCCCCATTAGCGGTTTGCAGATCGTGTCTATTTCCTACGATGCTCACTCACACACACCTGCTAGAATTACTAGTAAAGCTTTGCTTACAGGCATTGTCCGAGCCACACTTAAAAAACAAACAAACAAAAAACATAGGTAGCAATGTAAGCATCCGGCACCCCCCTCTCCTAAAAAAATGCCTATAAATACACTGTATTGTTTTCAGTGACAATGCACCAGGCGACACAAAGCGTGAGGTGAAATTTGCCTCAGTCAAACACACACACATACACGCACACACACTCATGCTACAATGCAACCATGTCGTGTACGTAACAATAAGGCATAAATGATAACGTTTTTGTCAAACTAAGAAAGCCAGTGATCTCGCCCTCTCATAATATACAAAACAGTTAAAGGCATAAAGTAAGAACAATAAAACCCCAAAAAACAATGATTGTTATAGACATCACAGCAAATCAAGTCCAAAATGACTCAACCAAAAATATTAAGATATAGTTTTTAAAAACAAAAAGCACAATATTACAAAATAAAGATACTTCAGAGTCTCCGCTTTACCCCAACCAGAGGACCTGTGCGTCAGGAGCACCCCCTCCTGTTATCATAGACCGGGGCACCCGCCACAGTATAGAGAGTCGTGTTGTTTTTCAATTTTTGGTCTTGAGAGTTTAAAATAAAAAATGTTTTTTGCAACAATAGGGAAAAAAATGCATTTTTGGGAGATTTTTTTGAGTCATAAACACTACATTCAGTTTTGACATACCGGTTCAAATATAAAATATGGATATCTTACACATGTTTATATATATATATATTTATATGTATAGAATTAAGAAAAGAACTGTTCTGATTCTTAGGTCTTTCCTCAAGATAAATATTCTAGTAACATCCTATGGTGCCCCATGGCGAGCGCGCTTGTGTAACTACAAAAAATGGCGCCTAAACAGAACTGGGTTCCATTGGTGCGTTGACCATACGGCAGGCAGAGCTGCAAAGAGAAAGGCTATTACTTTGGCAAAAAGGATCTTAAAAAAACAACACCTCAGAAGAGAAAAATTAAATAGTAGTACTCGAAATAGCAGTAGTTGTCCTTTTATGTTCGGGTCCTATATCGCGGTATAAATGACATTACTTATTATACATTCCACACTGTTCTGTACACAGAAATGTCGAGGAAAAAAAAGAAAAAAAAGGTGAACCTTATGTTTTAAGTGCTGCTGAGGTATATTCAGTCACAATTAGAAAGAGAAAAAGAAGTAGGTACGCAAGAGGATCTCTGGCTGCCCCAGTGATTTCCTAATGATTTGTTAGTTAAAAGAAGCAGCAGCAGAACGACGACGGCATTGTGTGGAGTTTGGCTGAATGTGTGGCACATAACAGTACTCTGCCCGGTGAGTCCTAGAAACGAGGCCGGAGCATCTTTGGAAAACATTTGGGGCACAGCAAATCTAACATGCTGGTTCTGAACAGTAGCGATGATCAGACAGGATCTGTGTGTAGACTAGGGGTGGGCATTTGATGGTCAATCATCAATTAATGGGATGGGAGAACCTCTTGGAATGTTCTGAATGCCGGAAAATGGTGCCAAAGAGGATGGATAAAGTTCAACTTTCATAGATTTTTTTCTTTAGACAGTTGAGACTAAATCAACAGAGCCTCTGCAGGTTGCAGTCAAGTAGTGCACTCCGTTTTAACAAAATCGCCTCATGGCACGATTAACCAATTCCACATAAACGAATGGAAATTAAATTGAGGCAAGGTCAGACATAAAGCTGACGTGGAAATTCTTCAGCTTTGGAGGCAGTACCAGAGCTGGAACAGAAAGGGTATTACGCAATGTTGTCCGTCTAGTATTTTAGATGCAGATGTCATAGTTATTAGACTGCAATATATAAAAAGCTTGCTATATAAAAAGCACAGTTGCTGAAAGGCATGGGTGAATCTAGTCTGAGGTTAACTGCAATGCCCACTCCTGGTGTTGACAGCAGATCCTTCCAGTCAAACCCCAAAACCCGCTCTTGGCAGGACGTGCTAATAAAGCTATTAGTAAAGCATGGCGGAGGCCTCTTAACATGCTAGCATTTCATTCATCCATCCCATCCCCAACCGCACTTGATCAAGAATAACAGGTACTGACATTAGTAAGCAGCGTGAAGAGATCATGTGATCAGCAACATGAGTGCTGGGACAGGCACGGGCCGCTACTGAGGAAAACCACTTTGGTTCAAGCTGTTGTCATATGGCTGAAAGTACTAAAACCCAAATAAAAAAGAGGGTGTTTTTCCTGCTTTACGGACGTCCAAAAGCTGCTACTTAAATGGTTCAACGCCATCAAATGGCTCCAAAAAGTAAAAAGTGTTTGATAAGTAAAACAAAAAAACTCAGCCATTCCCTATTTTTGGTCAATTGTGCTGCCAATTAAATTAACCGTGAAAGACTTTAAAAAAAAAAAAAGGTCTTTGGAAATAAATCGAAATATTGCATTTCTATCTTCCGCTGACAATGAAGAGAGCTTCTGTTCATAAATATATCAACTAGACTAAGTTACACCGACAAATATTTTTGGTATAATGTGAAGTACACAGTCACTCAAGTGGCTGCAGACACAATGAAAGAAAACAAAAAGGTAATTCCTCCCACAACAGCTCACCAATCCAGTTTTTTGGTACAGATACTGTGCACAAGTAGATACGACGGTACTACCATTACAAAGAAACAGAAGGAAGAAAACAAACATATAGCCAACATTTAGTGTGGTGACCACACCCCCTGACGGGTGGTCTTAGCCCAGACCACTGAGTCTGGATAATTTGGTTACTTAGGTCTCAGCTTCATACTGATCTTTTACATACGAAACAAACACACCACTCCACGTTTTTAAAGCTCTTAAAAGTTTTCAGTCATTTTCTATCAGTGTCTACAATCTGCACCAATTTTTTTTTTTTTTTTTTTTTTTACAGAAGCCCCCGAGGCAAAGTGTAAAAGTCAGTGTTTCCAGAAAGAGAAACTCGTAGAGACCCGACTGGTCTCCTTAAAGCAATGATAACCTTTATATCCATACCACTTATTACTTCTTTTTAAAGCGTTACAACCACAAAAAAAAAAAAGTTAATTTACTGTAGTATTAGACTTACAATTCGGAAAATGTAAAAAAATTACAGGAAAGATTAAAAAAACAAAAAAAACTTTTGATATATATGTCAAGGCCTGTCCAACAAAAAGATAAGTAAAGGGGATTAGTGATGACGTGTATTGTGAAGTTAGTAAGTTTAGAGTAAAATCCAACATTTTTGGTTAGAAAAAGAGTGAAATAGGACGTATATACAAAATGAATAGGGGGGACATTTTCTTCCTGGCTACTGCTTGAGATAGGAGGAAAAATGTCCAAATATCATAAAGAGAACCAAAATCAAAAAGCCCAACCTGGTGAGGTTGTTTTTTGGTAAAAGCAAGGGGACCAAATAGTAGTAGTTACAATGGAGCGGATGTGTGTTTTTGTTAGTGAAGCGCAGAGCCCAAATCAAACCGCCTCCCTATTTCCTGTGCGGCATGAGGAAAACAGTGCGCCGCGACTAAAGGAAACAGGGCGTTCTTTCGGGATGCAGTCAGGGACTCACTGCGCCTTGGAGGCAGTGGTAATGGTCGTGGCGGCTTGGTGGTGAGAGTCGGCGGTGACCTGCAGACCGCCCCCCCCGGCTGATACCAGGCTGACCGGGTTGCTGGTGAGCAGCGACAGGTTCTGGGGGTTGAGAAAGAGCGGCGTGGTCACCAGGTTGTGTCCATTGCCGGCAGAGGTGTTGGCAAACAGCAGGTTGCTTCCGTCCAGAGACGTTATCGGGATGGTGCCGCTCGATGCCAGGGCTGTGGACAGACGGGTGCGTTTTTTAGCAAGCGAACACATGGACATGATGCAAGTTGCCTCCAATGGTTATAAACAGAAGTGTATTAATTACCATTAATTAATTACAGAAAAAACATTGCATTTTAGAGCTGCAGCTATTGATTATTTTATCTGTGTTGACCCTGCGATGAGGTGGCGACTTGTCCAGGGTGTACCCTGCCTTTTGCCAGAGTGCAGCTGGGATAGGCCCCAGCCCCCGTAACCCTGAGCGTGACGAGCGGTAGAAAAAAGATGGATGGTTGGAGTAATCTATCGATTTATTGATCAGATAAAACACCCTTAATAACCTAAAGGCCTATTTTAGGGAATAAGAGTGAAATAAACAACTTTTCTTCTTGCAAAAACTTTAATTTTTTTTCAAATAAATGTACATCCTCAACATTGAAATTACGGATGGACAATATGGTCTAAAATCTATATTGTGACATATATTCTAGCCTCCTGCAATAACGATATACCGGTATATCACAATATATTATTTGGTATGTAAATGACAGTAGAATAATTTCAAAATGCTTCACAAAGGCTCCTAACTTGGCTGCTGACATATGGAGTAACATATTGCGTCAATTCCATTTTCATTATTTTCTCAGTATTTGCTAATTTACTGTTATTATCTGGTTACTTTGTGTTGTAACATGGTTCTATCTACACATATGTTAAAATAGTCTAAGAACTTATTCTTCTGTTTGATACTTTACATCTGTTTTGTGAGATACTAAAAATTTGGGTATCAATACAAGTTTTATACTTAACATTTTCAACATCATTGAATGATTCAGTTTTTGATCGCAGTTATATAATCAAACAAAAAAACAAAATGGCGGTGTAAACACATCGATTAAATATTAAAATTATTTCCTACCATAGGCTCTGATTTAAATCTTTTGGTTTTTGCGCTTAAAAACCTCCAGTGTCCAGAGACTTATTTCCTGACTTTGTAAACAATAACAAAAACGACAAATGATTTTTTTGGTAGTAAAAAAATATCAATCTAACCCGGGGGTCACCAACGCGGTGCCCGCGGGCACCAGGTAGCCCGTAAGGACCAGATGGGTAGCCCGCTGGCCTGTTCTAAAAATAGCTCAAATAGCAGCACTTACCAGTGAGCTGCCTCTATTTTTTTAAATTTTATTTATTTACCAGCAAGCTGGTCTCGCTTTGCTCGACATTTTTAATTCTAAGAGAGACAAAACTCAAATAGAATTTGAAAATCCAAGAAAATATTTAAAGACTTGGTCTTCACTTGTTTAAATAAATACATTAATTTTTTTTACTTTGCTTCTTATAACTTTCAGAAAGACAATTTTAGAGAAAAAATACAACCTTAAAAATGATTTTAGGATTTTTAAACACATATACCTTTTTACCTTTTAAATTCCTTCCTCTTCTTTCCTGACAATTTAAACCAATGTTGAAGTATTTTTTTTTTTTTATTGTAAAGAATAATAAATACATTTTAATTTAATTCTTCATTTTAGCTTCTGTTTTTTCGACGAAGAATATTTGTGAAATATTTCTTCAAACTTATTATGATTAAAATTCAAAAAAATTATTCTGGCAAATCTAGAAAATCTGTAGAATCAAATTGAAATCTTATTTCAAAGTCTTTTGAATTTCTTTTAAAGTTTTTGCTCTGGAAAATCTAGAAGAAATAATGATTAGTCTTTGTTAGAAATATAGCTTCGTCCAATTTGTTATATATTTTTAACAAAGTGTAGATTGGAGTTTAACCTATTTAAAATATGTCATCAAAATATTAAAATTAATCTTAATCAGGAAAAATTACTAATGATGTTCCATAAATTATTTTTTTAATTTTTTCAAAAAGATTCGAATTAGCTAGTTTTATTCTTCTTTTTTTCGGTTGAATTTTGAATTTTAAAGAGTCGAAATTGAAGATAAACTATGTTTCAAAATTTATTTTTTTCATTTTTTTTCGTGTTTTCTCCTCTTTTAAACCGTTCAATTAAGTGTAAATATCATTAATTATTAATAATAACATAGAGTTAAAGGTCAATTGAGCAAATTGGCTATTTCTGGCAATTTATTTAAGTGTGTATCAAACTGGTAGCCCTTCGCATTAATCAGTACCCAAGAAGTAGCTCTTGGTTTCAAAAAGGTTGGTGACCCCTGATCTAACCACTATGGTATCAACCTAATACTATACTACTTGGTATAGTTACTGTCGATATTTGTATCAATTTGACCATCATGTTTACATTCAAGACCAAAAGCTTTCAGTTCTACGGTGTGTAGTGTAACATGTTTAGCTATTCCTCGTCCTCCTGGAATGATATTTGTAAGAAACTGTTTTTTTGCTATGAGGCGAGAAGATTGTTGACGTAGAAGTGCTTTTGCACTATGGAAGGACGTTAGCCACTAGCGCTACATTGCGTTGAAGATGCCTTAGTTTGTCGCTGTCAAATTTGTGTACACAGCTAGAATGTATCATCAACATGTATTAGCACAATATAACCAGTGTTTCCCACACATTCATTTATTTGTGGCGGCCCGCCACGAAAGAATTACGCACGCCACGACCCGGATTTTCTTAATTTTTATTTTCGGGATTTGAATGCATTTATTTTGAAAGGACAGCTGGAGAGAGACGGGGGAGGGGGAGAGGGGGTGAGAGGGGGGATTGTTGCGGAACAAAGCGACAGTCAGGTGGGATCGAACTGGGTCGCCGCCGCAGCGGGTGCTCTACCAGGTGAGATAGGTTATAGCTGCATCGCTCGCGGCTCGTCATATATTTAACGTTAACCCGCGATTTCACCGAGCGTTTCACTGACGGTGAGCAGCCTGACGCTGCTTCATTAACACCGCTGCTCGCTGTTTGACTCAGGGGCCGGGGCAGACGCACGCAGTAACAGTCACCTGTTACCATACCGACGAGCTAACGTGTCCAGGTTATAACCCTGTTGTCAATAAACACACGTGGAGACGGTGCTTCAGATACTAATACTAATTTGATACTGTAGTAGTTATCTTTTGTGTATTCATAGTGTAAAATGGATGGATGGATGGATGGACGTACGTTTAAAACAAAACTGTTATTAATTAGCAAGTATACATTTTTTGAGCCTTTTTAGAGAAAATCATAATTGTAGTAAATTATGCAAATTACTCGATAATGTCATGGTGACCACGCCCATAGCCACGCCCCCACCACCACAGGTATCTTGGCAGTTTATGGGAAACACTGATAACGATAGTATTAAAAGTTCTATCGTCGGCCAAATTTAAGTACCGTATTTTTCGGAGTATAAGTCGCTCCGGAGTATAAATCGCACCGGCCGAAAATGCATAATAAAGAAGGAAAAAACATATATAAGTCGCACTGGAGTATAAGTCTCATTTTTGGGGGAAATTTGTTTGATAAAACCCAACACCGAGAATAGACATTTGAAAGGCAATTTAAAATAAATAAAGAATAGTGAACAACAGGCTGAATAAGTGTACGTTATATGAGGCATAAATAACCAACTGAGAACGTGCCTGGTATGTTAACGTAACATATTATGGTAAGAGTCATTCAAATAACTATAACATATAGAACATGCTATACGTTTACCAATCTGTCACTCCTAATCGTTAAATCCCATGAAATCTTATACGTCTAGTCTCTTACGTGAATGAGCTAAATAATATTATTTGATATTTTAAGGTAATGTGTTAATAATTTCACACATAAGTCGCACCCCCGGCCAAACTATGAAAAAAACTGCGACTTATAGTCCGAAAAATACGGTAATATTGCCATAATTCGTTGTTAAAAGTACAATTTCCTTTTAAAATTGCACTTAACAAGTGTGCATAATTTAATAAACACAATACAATTAAAACCAATTAAAATCACAGCAACAGAATATAAATCGTATATTTTTCCCCTCGATTAATTGTTGCAGTCCTATCCCATTAAATCACATTTTCATAATTTTGCGACAACTTTTCGTAGGTGCTCATTATTCCTGACACGGCATCAACATCAGTGGACAAGATGCATGTGTGTAATGTTAACGCACCAGTAAGGCCAACACCAAAATATATTTTTAAGCCAAGTGTTGGTGATGGAAACATGAAGAGCAGCATGTTTGTGTGAGGATTGCATGATGGCGTGGTGTTCAGAGCCAAGCTAAGAAAGCCCATGTCTGGCAAAAATCGACAAACTTGCTGGATACATGTGTTTAAGACATTTAATCCTTTAAGGAGCGCAAAACTTGAATTATCTTGTACACATAGCATCTTGAAACTTATGATTAAATTTTGTTAAAAAATGCAATAATCTGTGCATTTAAATAGCTCAATAGAAAAATACACATTTTTGACTGAATTGTGTTTAAGAATACGTTGAGCCTTCAGTTATTCAGTCATTGAATTTGAAAAACATTGGTTATTTTGTCGGATATTGTTGAATTATCATACAATTAAAGTTGATTATTCAATTGCAATGATTTTCTAATAAAGTCCAATTATTACTTTTAAGACAAAATGTACACGTATAGTCCATCTATACTTATTAGTTGACAACTGCAGAGAGCACCTGGCGTCTTTTTTTGTGTGACCCGCCAAGGTTAAGGTATGCGCATGTTTATTAAGATGTCAGCTGTAGTGTAATATTTCAAATTATACATTTTATAAAGTTTAAGCTTACTGGCTGCACGGCTCTAAGAACAATCAAATGTCTCTTATGCTTATCCTAGGTTTTATTTATCAGAGCATTAAAACGTTGCTCCATCACAAATAGTTTGTCAACTACATGCTTTTATTAGAGAGCAATATTGAAGTACAAACGTTCTTTGCCCTGAAGCTGGAGACAGCTCGTGTCCAACAGCTGACCTTTTCTCTGGATTTACATATTCATTGATTCTGTATTTTTAATGAGGCAGGATGGTAGAGATGTCATTTTAATGAGGTGATTAAACTTATGGTGGTAGGCAAAAACACCACCAGACACACATAAAAAATCCGAGCAAGGGTATTAGGAGTTAAAAATGTGTCCTGAAGGGGGTTTTAAATGAGCTTTCATTATGCAAGGGAATAGATTTATTTTAACACTGTGGTGGAATGTCCTTTTTCCTTCATGTGATGTAAATATTCAGAAACGTCTCACTTGTAAACGTTAATTGATTTGATATTTTATTCATTTATTCAATTATTAACCGACCCTCAAAGTAGACACCAGTGGAGGGGCTTAAATAAATGTAGATAATGAATGTTAACAGGCTTGTGCTTTGTTTGTTGTCTCATTCTTGCATTGATGAAGATTGTACAGTAACGGCTGCGATGATACACACCTTGGATGAGGGCAGGACTCAGAGTGCTGCCGAGGCCACCGGGAGCCAGACTCAGCAGGGCACCACTGGAAACACACACCAGATTATGCAGGTCATCACTGACATTAACAATGGAAGAACACAGCTGAGGTGATCTTTTAATTGTTGTGGCTAGTACTTACCCTGGAGTGAACTGGGAGGAGGCCATCAGTCCGGGGCCTAGCCCAGCCGCGGCAGCCATGGCGGCGAAGCTCGCGCTTGTGGGCAATTGGGTGACCCCCTGAAGCGCTGCCGACAGCCCCGGACCGGCCACCATCACCTGGCCCGACCCGAAGGTGGCGGTGCCTATGGATGTCGGTGCCTGGGTGACGATGGCCTGCGCCTGAGTACCGATTCTATTCGTCGCTGCGATGGTGGAATGACTGGTCGTGAGGGACGGGCTTAGAGATGGAGAGCTGGTTACCGTGGAAATTACGGGTGTGGTGGAGATGACGGATGCAGTGTTCGTGGCCCCAATTGTTGCGCCTTAGAAAGAAGGTGGCCATTAGGGTTTGGGGTATTAATGTTTTTTTTTAACTTGACAACATACCTGTGAAGGTTAAACCGGAGACGCTGGTGCTGGTAAGAGGCATTATTGAGTTGACAGTCAACGTGGTGGGCGTGTTTATAGCCGTGCTGGCCACCTTCAAAAAAGGAAAACCGCACATAAATCAGCAGTGGTTATGGAAACAGAATAACTGCAATAGAACCTCCAAAGTTGAGCAGATTTTGTTCACAAAAGACATCACGCCAAGTTTGCCTCAGAGTCAGACTATTGAGGCAACACGAAGGAGTTTGCAGAGCAACACTGTCGCCTAGTGGCGTCTTAAAAGTATTGCTGGTCTTGCAGTGACAGAGGTGCAACCACAGATCCCGTCTCCAGCAACAACAATGCCAATCGTGCCCACTTTGTGAGAGCCAACAACGATTACTTTGGGAAAAATTAAAAACCAAAACTTATTTTTTTTAGCCTAAACATAAGGAGGACGAGCTACAAGTTTTAGAAGCTGTGCTAAACAGAACCAGCTTTAGTGAACCACTATCGCAGCATGTAGCACTATTATTAAGTGCAAGAAATACAAATTACGAACATAATAAAACAATCCACTACTGTACAGCACAGGTGTCCAAACATTTTCCAGCGAGGGCCACAAGGAGAAAAATGAAGGTTGCGAGGGCCACTTTTATACATTTTGTATATGAAAAATACTCAAACCAAAACAATGTAGGTGAACATATGCTAAGCATAAGCTAGTTACTTCTCTGTTAACAATGCACCGCTAAAAAAATAGTTTGTCTAAGTTAGCACCAGTGTTGGGTTAGTTACTGAAAACCAGTAACTAGTTAGTTACTGGTTACCTTATTTAAAAAGTAACTCAGTTACTAACTCATTTACTTACACCAAAAAGTAATGCGTTACTGTGAAAAGTAACTATTTAGTTACTTCTTTTATTTTTTTAAGGCTATGTCACGCCAAATTTCTTCCCTCTACAAAAACCTTCCCTCCCCCATTTACTTCCGTGGTCATGTTTCCTCTTACGTCATTGACAGCGATCGATAGCACTTCGTCTATGACTGCCCGTCGCTGGAAGGATACTTCGTCTTTGACAGCTGCTGGAATCTGAAGAAATCGATTATTGTTTTTTTTTTGTAATGGCGCGAAACAGGACAGTTGCGCGCAGGCTAAGGACCCCCGGCAACTTTGTGATTTTCTTGGACGCAGACCCGGAAGTAAATGGGGGAGGGAAGGTTTTTGTAGAGGGAAGAAATTTGGCGTGACAGCTCCCATTAATGCCCTTTTAGCCTTCGTTTCAGTACTGTTATCACCGTGATCACTTACGACCGACTTACAATTCTGGATGTGGAGAGATCGGGCCATTTTGGGCTGATAGATGCGTGTACGATGGACCTGCTCGCTAGCTTGGGAATTCTTCGCGAGCTACATCCAGCAGTGGCCTTTGAAGCAGCGGCGTCGACTACCAGCGGAGACGGTCAGCGAAAGAGACGTAAGCGGTGCGCTCGGAAGCAGAAGCGGGGGTGTCGGGCGGGGCTAACAACAAAGCTAAATGCTTTGTTGTTAGCGGGGCTAAAGAAAAAGCTAAATGCTAATCCACAAAGAAGCGCTAATAAGGAGTCTGTTAAGCTAGAACTAGCCAGCGCCAGGCTGGATAATCCCTGCACACATAGCAATTCTTCTAGAATAATATACAACTCACATAATGTTTTTTCTGCGTCAGAGGTGGACATGCATTTTACTGAGGTGGCAAACAATCTAAAAATTCCTGTCATATCAATTCCTAGATATGGTCGAAATTATTTAAAGTGCACTATGCATAATAAACGTAACATTATTAATATTGCTACTACGGATACTTTCAACAAAAACTCCTCAAAACAGCCCACTACCTATAATATGGGCTTTTTAAACATAAGGTCATTGTCTTCCAAAACGTTATTAGTTAATGAAGTCATCAGAGACAACAATCTTGATGTCGTTGGTTTAGCCGAGACCTGGCTCAAACCAGACGAATTTTTTGCGCTGGGTGAGGCGTCTCCTCCTGGCTATGCGGGAACGCATATTGCCCGCCCCATTAAAAGGGGTGGGGGTGTTGCACTAATATACAACAAAAACTTTAGCCTTACCTCGGACCTAAATAATAAATATAACTCGTTTGAGGTGCTCACTATGAGGTTTGTCACACCGCTGCCTCTCCACCTGGCTGTCATCTACCGCCCCCCTGGGCCCTATTCGGACTTTATCAATGAATTTTCAGAGTTCGTTGCTGATCTAGTGACGCACGCCGACAATATAATCATAATGGGAGACTTTAACATCCATATGAATACCCCATCGGACCCTCCATGCGTGGCGCTCCAGACTATAATTGATAGCTGTGGTCTTACACAAATAATAAATGAACCCACGCATCGCAACGGTAATACGATAGATCTAGTGCTTGTCAGGGGTGTCACCACCTCTAAAGTTACGATACTCCCGTACACTAAAGTAATGTCCGATCATTACCTTATAAAATTCGAAGTTCGGACTCATTGTCAACAAACTAATAATAATAATAATAACTACTATAGCAGCCGCAACATTAATACTGCCACAACGACGACTCTTACTGACCTACTGCCTTCAGTAATGGCACCTTTCCCAAATTATGTGGGCTCTATTGATAACCTCACTAACAACTTTAACGACGCCCTGCGCGACACCATTGATATTGTAGCACCGCTAAAGCTAAAAAGGGCCCCTAAAAGGCGTACCCCATGGTTTACAGAAGAAACTAAAGCCCAGAAATTATCATGTAGAAAGCTGGAACGCAAATGGCGTGCGACTAAACTTGAGGTTTTCCATCAAGCATGGAGTGATAGTTTAATAACTTATAAACGCATGCTTACCTCAGCTAAAGCTAAATATTACTCAAATCTCATCCACCTCAACAAAAATGATCCTAAATTTTTGTTTAGTACAGTAGCATCGCTAACCCAACAAGGGACTCCTCCCAGTAGCTCCACCCACTCAGCAGATGACTTTTTGAATTTCTTTAATAAGAAAATTGAACTCATCAGAAAAGAGATTAAAGACAACGCATCCCAGCCACAACTGGGTTCTATTAACACAAATATGACTGTATATACGACGGACATTGCCCTCCAAAATAGTTTCTCTCTCTTTGATGAAATAACATTGGAGGAATTGTTAAAATGTGTAAATGGGACAAAACAAACAACATGTTTACTTGACCCAATTCCTGGGAAACTTATCAAGGAGCTTTTTGTTTTATTAGGTCCATCAGTGTTAAATATTATAAACCTATCACTTTCCTCTGGTACTGTTCCTCTAACATTCAAAAAAGCGGTTATTCATCCTCTACTCAAAAGACCTAACCTCGATCCTGACCTCATGGTGAACTACCGGCCGGTGTCCCACCTACCGTTTATCTCGAAAATTCTCGAAAAAATTGTCGCACAGCAGCTAAATGAACACTTAGTGACTAACAATCTCTGTGAACCTTTTCAATCCGGTTTCAGGGCAAATCACTCTACGGAGACAGCCCTCGCAAAAATGACTAATGATCTATTGCTGACGATGGATTCTGATGCTTCATCTATGTTGCTGCTTCTTGATCTTAGCGCCGCTTTTGATACTGTTGATCATAATATTTTATTAGAGCGTATCAAAACGCGTATTGGGATGTCAGACTTAGCCTTGTCTTGGTTTAACTCTTATCTTACTGACAGGATGCAGTGTGTCTCCCATAACAATGTGACCTCGGACTATGTTAAGGTAACGTGCGGAGTTCCCCAGGGTTCAGTTCTTGGTCCTGCACTCTTTAGTATTTACATGCTGCCGCTAGGTGACATTATACGCAAATACGGTGTTAGCTTTCACTGTTATGCTGATGACACCCAACTCTACATGCCCCTAAAGCTGACCAACACGCCGGATTGTAGTCAGCTGGAGGCGTGTCTTAATGAAATTAAACAATGGATGTCCGCTAACTTTTTGCAACTCAACGCTAAGAAAACGGAAATGCTGATTATCGGTCCTGCTCAACACCAACATCTATTTAATAATACCACCTTAACATTTGACAACCAAACAATTAAACAAGGCGACTCGGTAAAGACTCTGGGTATTATCTTCGACCCAACTCTCTCGTTTGAGTCACACATTAAGAGTGTTACTAAAACGGCCTTCTTTCATCTCCGTAATATCGCTAAAATTCGTTCCATTTTGTCCACAAGCGATGCTGAGATCATTATCCATGCGTTCGTTACATCTCGTCTCGATTACTGTAACGTATTATTTTCGGGCCTCCCTATGTCTAGCATTAAAAGATTACAGATGGTACAAAATGCGGCTGCTAGACTTTTGACAAAAACAAGAAAGTTTGATCATATTACGCCTATACTGGCTCACTTGCACTGGCTTCCTGTGCACCTAAGATGCGACTTTAAGGTTTTACTACTTACGTATAAAATACTACACGGTCAAGCTCCTGCCTATCTTGACGATTGTATTGTACCATATGTCCCGGCAAGAAATCTGCGTTCAAAGAACTCCGGCTTATTAGTGATTCCCAGAGCCCAAAAAAAGTCTGCGGGCTATAGAGCGTTTTCTATTCGGGCTCCAATACTATGGAATGCCCTCCCGGTAAAAGTTAGAGATACTACCTCAGTAGAAGCATTTAAGTCTCATCTTAAAACTCATTTGTATACTCTAGCCTTTAAATAGACTCCCTTTTTAGACCAGTTGATCTGCCGTTTCTTTTCTTTTCTTTTCTACTCTGCTCCGGGGTGGACCGCTAGCCTGTCCATCAGATGGGGACATCTCTACGCTGCTGACCCGTCTCCACTCGGGATGGTTCCCGCTGGCCCCACCATGGACTGGACTTTCGCTGATGTGTTGGACTTTCACAATATTATATCAGACCCACTCGACACCGAGGATGTCGTTGTGGCTTGTACAGCCCTTTGAGACACTAGTGATTTAGGGCTATATAAATAAACATTGATTGATTGATTGATTGATTGTTATTGCACTGGAGAATAATACAATCTGTTGATCAACTTGACATGCATTTGCATCACTGAACTCAAAAAGCAATGTGGTCTACATACAACACACAAAGACAAAGATATGTTTCAAAAGGCCAATTTATTTCAGGCCAAAACAAATTGACAAAACTATTTTAAAATAGCTGCAACATACGTAATGGCACTTTAACTTTAAGTAGATAGGATCTTTGATCCAAGACAACTTACATTTAACTAAAATGTTATTTTCTTTGTGCTCGACAAAACAAAAGTAGAGTTAAGAAACTCGACTTCTGGCTTCGCCATGATGTCTTGTTAGTTGTTATGAGAGTAGCGTATGTGTGTGTGTGGCCCTTTAAGATATGACAACATGTGAGGTGCTGCGATGAGGTGGCGACTTGTCCAGGGTGCACCCCGCCTTCCGCCCGATTGTAGCTGAGATAGGCTCCAGCGACCCCCCGCGACCCCGAAGGGAATAAGCGGTAGAAAATGGATGGATGGAACATGTGAGGTGTGGGAGGTCAGTGAGTGAGTGGGCGAGAGAGGTGAGGGTGCGGCAACAGTGAGTGCATGCAGGTGCTCTAGCTTGGTGGACGGCTGCTTCCAATAAAGTCACAAAGTTGCAACAAACCGCTGGCCTCGTCATTCACCCTCAGCTGTAAAGACCCACTTCCGGGTAAAGTGAAGGTTGTTAGCCCCGAAGTACATAGGACGTCTCCCCTGCTGCGCCCCTCAACTACGGTCTGGGAGCCCCCACCCACACAAAGCATGCCTTTTCTTTTCCTTGTGACACAGAAGGACGACACCGCAGCGCTCCAATAAAACACACTCAGATCTTCTGTTTCTAGCCGATACTACATAAAAAATAACGTAAAATAACGCAGTAACGCATCATGTAGTAACGGTAACTGAGTTACTGAATATAAAAAATAACGCATTAGATTACTAGTTACCACTGAAAATAACGGCGTTACAGTAACGTGTTAGTCCCAACACTGGGTAGCACTTATAATAACAATATTGCTAATAATAATTCAGGTCATGATATGGAAATAGAGTATTGTTGTCAGGTTTTGGATTGTTATTTAGAGAGCTTTGTGGGCAGAATAGGGAGCTGCCATTGACCAAATTATTAGCTGACTTTGTATGTAATTATTTATTTACAAATTAGAATGCATAAAAAAAGAAAAACGTAAGTGTTCATGTCTTATTTAGGGATTGTGAATGAAAGGCAGCACATATTTTTCCAATTTTCGCATATTTCCGGTATGACTGATCTGCTGATATGGTCAGAGCGCAGAAGCGTTCCCATCGTGATGTCATCCGAACCTGAATCAGACATTCGGAGCAGAATATTTAAAGGGGCCGTCTGAAATTGGGGCATTTTGTGATGTTTAGACGGTATTTTCACATATTTTGTGGAAATACAATTGAATATGGTTCAATGGATACAATAAAACACAATTAAGCATACAAAGTCAACTTGTTTTTCCATTCTACTAGGACTTAAATTAATTGTATTGCATGGGACAGCCACATTATTTTGCAATGCATTTTATATCTGGTTACATGGTTATTGGTCTGTCAAGTTTGGCAAATGTAAACATAATGATTCTCAAAGCTAAAATGCACCACTGATACATATTTTAAGACTTTGATACCAATACTGTACTGGTACATCTTTCAAAACTGATACTAATGACGAAGAAAATATATTTATGGCATTGATGCAAGTATGAATGTTTGATTCTTGATATTATGTGACATGCATAAGATATAAAGAAATAATTTGTACAGAATTCAGTCGTTTGATGCAGATGCAATGAACAGGACTACAGGAATGCAATTGTAATGAGACCGCAGGGACAGATGTTATGTAAATTACTATTGTTGGTACTAAGATACAGTTGGATGTTAATACGATGTACATTTATTGTTATTTACTAAACATTGAGTGTTTACTGCTGGTAGTGTTTGATGTTATTCCTCTTTAGTTTAGGGTTATCAACCTTTCCTAAAAAGCTCCTGTAATAGATGTGGTATGAAATAAACTCAACAAAATCTACTGGAGTTGAGCTGACAAAGCGTCCTCTACCACCTTCTCAGCTTTTTCAGGTGCAGGCAGACAAAAGTTTTAAGGAACTTAACAGTTAGAATTAAACTTTTTCTATGAGCTATAGTATAACCACCGGTAATATTTTTCATGAAGTTGAAAGAACAGGCAAAACGTGTAAATACTTAGGATGCAAATTGTGCCACTTTCTGTAAACTCCCTTAAGATGTCCCTTTTTTAAATGCAAATAATGACAGGTATGGGACATGTAGTCATTCAGACATTTGAAATGATGTCACAGTTTTGGGACACTTTGCATTAGTTCCCCTTATGTCGGTGTGTGTGTTTCCTTACCAATGTGCTACTGGGTGAAAAGATAGTTTTGATGGGGGTACCACACCCGCTGATGCTGCCAGCGCTAGGCGGGTTGATTCTCTTCTCTTTCTGCCGGCGATTGCAGAACCAGACCCGAATTACCTCCTTCTCCATGTTGAGCTGGTCGGCGATCATGGTGATCTCTTCAGAGGTAGGTTTTTGGTTCTGCTTGAAGAGGGCAAAGACGCCGGAGAGTACTTGTCAGCACAGGTCAGTCGTGACCGCACACATCTACTCTAAGCGTGAGGTCAGTGTGTTGCTGATACAACTGGTTTCTCACCTCCAGAAAGCTCTTTTCTAAGGCCACACGGATGTTTGTCTCAATACTGGTCCTCTTCTTCCGTCTGCGGTTGATCCCCTCGATGGTTATGTTTGAAGAGCCGAGGGGGCTGGACAGCGCCTGGTCAGAAGTCAGGTTGTCTGCACAAACAGCACCGACGAAAAAGAAGGAGAGGGAGGTAAAGTCGTCTGGCTTGCGACAAGTTTCACCGTTAAACAACATTATAAGGAGGCTCAGGGACAAACCTGCATCATTGAGCCACTTCTCCAGCAACGGCTTGAGTTTGCACATGTTCTTAAAGCTCAGATTCAAGGCCTCGAAGCGAGAGATAGTAGTTTGGCTGAAGTCATTTCCATACAGCTTACCCATGGCCAGGCCAACATCTCCCTGGAACATAAGAAAGAGGAACGTAATGATGTACTCCAGGGATATTCAACAAATTGTTTTGGGGGCTACATTTCCAGAAAGCTAAGGACCGGGGGGCCAGACTTCTCCCTTTACTATCAGTTTTACTTTGTAAATTCAGGAGAACCAGCATCCTCTACTGAAGAAATTTGATTTTGTTTTATTTATTATTTTTAGAGTTACAGGAGTGCTCTGCTGTTTGAGGACCTTCTTCAAACAAAGCGAGTCAAAGATTATCTGTTTGACAGCACTAAAGTGTTTTTAAGAATCTGCTGCAAAAGTGAGTTTCTGACAAGTTTTTTTTAACTAAAATTGCGGGCCACCAGTTTAATAGCCCAAATGACGAAAAAGAGGACCTAAAATGGAACCTCGAGGAACACCACTAGTATAACTTTAGATGTTGAACAAATGACTACTGACTGCATCTGAAGTAAACAAGCGACAGCAACACATTAGCTACATAAATCATATTACGTAAAAAATGTGTAACAGCCAAATGGGGGGGCGGGGGGAACTTAAAGGGGTGCCTTGAGGACCGCTTCGGTTACTGTATGTAAATCAAAAGTTTGGACCCCAGCGTTTTAAGTGTTTTTAGCTAGGTTAAAATGTCAATGAAAGGATCTGCCGATGCGTTTAAAATGGTCCAGCACTCTAGTGTTTTTAGGAATTTTCTGCAAAAATGTTTGTCTCCCAAGTTTTGACCTGAACTCAGAGGCCAGTATGGTGTCATTCCAGGGCTGTATTTAGCAGAGGTGGGACCAAGTCATTGCTTTGCAAGTCACAAGTAAGTCTCAAGTCTTTGCCCTCAAGTCTCGAGTCAAGTCCCGAGTCAAGACAGGCAAGTCCAGAGTCAAGTCCAAAGTCAAGACTGGAAAGTCTCAAGTCAAGTCCCAAGTCCTGCATTTTGAGTCCTTTCAAGTCTTTTTAACCACAGACTAATATTTTTACACAGATTGTGTATGCTTTTAAAACGCTGTATTTATTTAATAAAACAAGTGCATTTGAAATTGCAAGAAAAAAAATAGTGCTGACATTGCAATTCATAATAGCACTATTAACCAGTCATTTTAATAGTTTAAACAATTTTAAACATTTAACTCATTCCTTTACAGAATAAACACATTTGCAAAAACAAGTGCAACTGTACTTATTTGTACAAAAGTGTTAACATTGTAATTCCATGGCATATTGCATTGTAACTAGTTCCACAGCAGATTATATCCTGTTCTTACCTTATCTCATCTCATACTGTATGTGTGTTGATGTGTGCGTACACATGAAAAACATAAATACATGAACATAACAATGAACAGAGTTGTACTTTTTAGATGTCAGGGCCCTATGTAATATGTACACATATTCTTAATATAGTATACATTTTAACTGACCCTTATTTGACTATGTTTGTCTTTTTGTAGGTGGCTAAAATACGCGGTGCTGCTGACCGCCGTCTAACGTTACGTTACTGTGTGTGATACATTGACTAACGTAACGTTATGTGTAGGTACCTCATGCAACCCTGCTTAAAAAAAAATCACTTGACAAAAAGTATGAATAAGGTAGCGAACTGCAGTGGACGCAACAGATTGCCGTGTTTGCAATGATGTTATAACCATAGACATCTTACAAGTAGACGCAGCATTGGTTGCTGTATGCGAGCAATTTGGCCGCCATCTTGAAGTGGTGATGAGGAGCCGGCGAGCAGCCTAAACTGACAGTTGACAGGTAGAACACAAAGATGCCGGGCTGGTGTTCAGCGTTTTCCTACTTAAATGAGCGGACTGTTGAAAATAGGAATCGGGGGATTACTTTTCACGAGTAAGATTTAACATTAACGTACTATTGGTTGTATTTTGTGAAAAGAATATTAGCACAGAGTTGAGAAGGAGCAAAGATCTTCAATATTTGTATGTGAAAATCACAAATAAATCTTCTGGGGGTGCAAATTTCCAAGAGTTCTCTATTGGGAAAATTTAGGAACTACCAAGAGAAAAAATAAAGGTTGTTCCATTACACATATTTTGAATGTTGATATTGCACCATAATCAGATTTCATGCAACAGGATCAGAATGAATATGTTACATCTAATCCACTGGTTCTCAAACTTTTTTCAACAAGTACAATGTCAGAAAAAACTTGGCTTTCCAGGCACCACCATGATGACCAACATTAGAATAAAGTAGCATAGTGGGCCTGAATATTCAATAAAAACAAGGTAGATGTTTTACTTAACAAGCATATTTTTTAATATTTTTGGCCACTGTAACATTGCACACAGTTTGAGACTTAGATAGGACAGCTCCAGTCTGAGGGCCTGGTGCAGGATCCAAAGTACTGTATGCAGAGGTGGGACCAAGTCATTGCTTTGCAAGTCACAAGTAAGTCTCAAGTCTTTGCCCTCAAGTCTCGAGTCAAGTCCCGAGTCAAGACAGGCAAGTCCCGAGTCAAGTCCAAAGTCAAGACTAGAAAGTCTCAAGTCAAGTCCCAAGTCCTGCATTTTGAGTTTCGAGTCCTTTCAAGTCCTTTTAACCACAGACTAATATTTTTACACAGATTGTGTATGCTTTTAAAATGCTGTATTTATTTATTAAAACAAGTGCATTTGAAATTGCAGGAAAAAAAATAGTGCTGACATCGCAATTCATAATAGCACTATTAACCAGTCATTTTAATAGTTTAAAAATTTTTAAACATTTTATTCATTCCTTTACAGAATAAACACATTTGCAAAAACAAACATTAACATACTATTGGTTGTATTTTATGAAAATAACATTAGCACAGAGTTGAGAAGGAGCAAAGATCTTCAATATTTGTATGTGAAAATCACGAAGAAATCTTCTGGGGGAGGATGACGCCCCTACAGGGGTTTGGTTTACAAACTTTCAGCCCCACCTAAAACAAAATTCACCAGCCGTCACTGATTATGATGCATTCTCATTTTAGGCAAAGTATAAGACAATACTTTCTTAACAGTATAATTGTAACCAGGAATAAGTCTTCAAGTAACAATATTCAAATACTAACATTGTTGAGTTAGACAGCATTTGGTTTTATTCTGAATCCAGTGAAACAGATTGGTGGTTTTAGCTGATATAAAGACTTTCAAGTGTTTATATATGTTTATGTTTAATTATTTGGCAGACGCTTTTATCCAAAGCGACATAGATAAAAAATACATATAAAACAATCACTGTAAACATTTAAGGGAAGAATGTAATACAAAATATCAATACAAAATGTCAAGACAGAATAAACTCTCTGCTGCTGCAGCAACAGAGATACAGTCTATAGGTCCCTAAGATATATAGATATCTAATGTATTCATACATTGTTTATGTAGCATGTATGTATAACCTAATCATATTGTTTCTTCAATTTAAAAATAGCTGACCGTTTTTTTCCCCCCTCTCTGGGATTATATTCCCAGTTTTGATCTCGGACGTCTGCTCACTTATAGCATATAAGAATATTCTATTACTGTTAAAAATAGCTGACCGTTTTTTCCCCCCCTCTCTGGGATTATATTCCCAGTTTTGATCTCGGACGTCTGCTCACTTATAGCATATAAGAATATTCTATTACTGTTAAGCAAACTATGAATAATAAAACATGTGTCCTTTATCATAGCTACACGTATGACAAAAAAGCGGGTGAAAATCAGTGGTATTCAGTGAGGTAAGATGAATTAAATGCGCTGACAGTTCATTGTTCCTGCCAAATGAATTGCAATGAGTGGAGCGGATCACCACTCCAAGATGGCGGCCCCGCGTCTCGTCTGCGCCAGTAGGCAGTAGCGCTCCATGCTGCGTACCCTTAGAAGATGTCTATGGTTATAACGTTAGCAGTGAGTTTGCAGCCTCACTGATTTAACTACACAGCAAATAAAAGTCATGTTACTTAGCCAATAAACGTTAGATTACATTCAAAACTTACCCTTCTTTGTGCAACTTCAAATGTCGAACGAAGTTGGAAGTTGTTGCGTCTCCGCCTGTAATATTCGAACTGCGTGATTTGCATACGGCAATTCGTTTTTGTTGACCAAGTCGTAGTTTTAATACCCGAATGAAACCAACTTTTGCATAATTGTTTCTCACTGCCGCGTTGTTTGACAACTCTTGTAAGGTGGTTGTCCTGCAATTTAATTGGATGAAGGCTGTGTGATGAAAACGACATAGATCTAATTTGATTGGCTGTTGTACTGAGAGCACACACGCTGACAGGAACAACACGCTGATAGACACAGACGTAGTAAATGAAAGATACGGAGCGCTCCCAAAAAACTTTTTAATCTTTGGGTTTTGGGGAAAGTAGCAAGTCATGTCAAGTCAAAAGGCTCAAGTCCAAGTGAAGTCACAAGTCATTGATGTTAAAGTCTAAGTCGAGTTGCAAGTCTCTTTACATTTTGTCAAGTCGAGTCTAAAGTCATCAAATTCATGACTCGAGTCTGACTCGAGTCCAAGTCATGTGACTCGAGTCCACACCTCTGGTATTTAGCTCCCCAGCCACCAGTTGAATAGCCCTGGTGTACTCGCACAAGGCCATTCGTACACATCTAGGCTCCGGTGCAATTCCTCATCCCTCTCATGCTGCCATCTACTTGTCCCATTGCTTTTATTCAGCTGTTTTGGATTGTTTTCAATCTTATTTCAAACTATGCTGATTATTTTGTGCAATGTGGCCAAATTAAAAGACACGTCTATATTGCGCACACAAATGTAGTCACGGTTGAGCAAGCGTGCTCTGGGTTTGACTTTAGGATCATTTTAGGTTTTGCATTTTGTTTCTAGTATGAAATGTGTCAACTTTCATTAAGAATCAGCATGGATTGGTCGCATTACAGTCATTTTCTGACTCTGCGACGTCGCATACGTAAATATGTATGTGCATTGACTGGGCGCAGATCTATACACTGACATTAGTCAAACTAAACAATTAGTCAAATGTTGGCCTTTAGGCATCATCAGCTTAGTATAAGTACGCCCTTTTGAGTAGGCCCGGGCCGATAACAAATTTTGCTTGGCGATATGTTGACCTACAAACTATTGCAGTTAAAACGATATTATTGTCAAAAACTTTTTCAGACCAAGTTAACCATTAATGCAATAGTCATACATAATAATAATAATAATAATAATAATGTAAATACACTTCTATTTCTCATATTTTTTAACATTGTAATTTGAATATATCTCAATATCTAAGTTCAATTAAAACAAAATAATGAAAATGAAAAAATATATATACTTCGTCTGTTCGCAAAATTTAGCATTTGAATAAAAATCACAACCAAAAGCAATAAAATAGGTTCCATCTTTGTTAAGGAAGGGGTGGTGTACCCTTAAATATACACAACCCAAAATAAATAAAATGGCTAAAAACTTAATTATAACGATTGACATTTCTTTACGATACTTTCAGAAGAAACATTAAATATTGTTATGGCTTCATAAGAGCCATATTATTTTTATTTGTGTGTTTATATAGGTTTATCTACTTCTATTTTAATTTATAAATGTTTCAGAATGTTTTTTTTAATAAATGCAAATTGGGTGATCACTTTGTTTCACTTTGGGTTTTCTGCAGCACCTCCGCCTGTTTCAACTCAACACTGGAGTATATATCGATCACTTTGTGCAAAGAGAGCACAGCCTTTATGTCCAATGTGAATACTGTATCTCAGTAGTTTAGACAGTAATGTGTTTATCCAAGTTTATATTGGGGTATGACGTTTCTTAATGGGGAAAGACGTTAATGTCTCTTGTTTTCAAGTTAGCATTTAGGCTAGTTAGCTAGCTAACACTGGTGGTTCCATAATTTTATCAACATTTTTTTAATCATTTTAATTTGTTATTAAGTTTTACCATCATTAATAGCATTTATGTGGTGCATGTAGTACAAACGCCCGCATCTGCTCAAACTGATGCAAAGAGTGACCGTTCTTGTAGCCCGTAACAACGCAGGTACATGGCGATTTATCGAGGCACAGTTATCAGGTTCATTTTCATTTATTGTTCGATTAATTAACTAATCGAATATTGGAGTAAATAGTAAATAGATTAACTTCTTTAGAAAAAAAAGCATCAATTTGTATTTTGTTGCTTTGATGAGTCGTTTAATGAGTAAAATAAGCGGACATTGTTTACACAGGACTCAAATAAAAATCCACATGAGACCGGTGCACCTTTTCATCAGTGATGTGGACTGTGTGTGTGTGTGTGTGTGTGTGTGTGGGCATGGTAGGGGGAAACCAGCGGAGTGCCGAAAAAGACAGAGCCCAGAAAAACGACAAAGTGGACGAGAGAGAAAACTAAAGAAAATGTCAAAATGTTTTGCGATCATTTAAAAGTTAAAAAGACCCACATTGTGGTGAAACGTTTGCACTGTCAAAGAGCTAGAATTTTTCAACAGCACTACATCAATAATAGAGCACATTACCAGAAAACATCCTTTAGTTTATGTGTAAAAGCAGCAAACCAGCAGAAACAAGGTAAAGGCCTATTTTGGCTGCAAACGCTACCTTATATGTGTGACTTGCATAATGAATATTTGACTCAAACACATTTGAGGACATGTTAGAATCTACAGTTTGTATGTTAAAGCAAATGATTTGTATGTGTGGAAAATTAAACAACCGTCTTCCAATAAATACCTTTTCAAATATGCATATGTTAAATTGTTAAGTACGTTGTGACTTAACATACTTTATTAATTTATTAAGTAGTCTTATTGTTTAGTTTGGTTCTTTAAGACTTCAAAGATTTTTTATTGTATTAGTTATATATACCTTTTTCATGTTCATCTGGCTACACTGCATTTTTTTTCCCTTATTAACTTATCTTTTTTTAAAGTAATATATTGCGATGCTGTCGTTGTAAAAGTGCAATTTGTGCCTTTATAAGAAGAAAGAATACAGGTAATTTGAAAAATCCTTGTTTATTTTAACTATTTTCCCTGAAAGACAGGTTGAGGCTAGGAAGTGCGTTTTATTTGATTACTCGATTTATCGAACATATTAATTGATAGATTACTCGATTACTGAAATAATCGATAGCTGCAGCCCAAGAACCGACATCTAAATACCTGACCCAATGCTGAGCACTTCCAAATGACAGAACCATTTTGTTCAATCGATCAGATTCTCACCTGTGTAAAGCCCAATTTGATCCGCCTCTGTTTGAAGGTCTTGGCAAACTGTTCCAATTCCTCCAGATCACTTGGCTCCTCCAAAACAGGCGTATCCAAGCGTTTGGGTGGCGTCTGACTGTGGGGAAGCGACTGAAGGGGCGTGGTCGCTGTGGTGCGGGTTGGAGTCGCAGGCTGCAGGTTACAAAAACACCAATTAGATTTGACAGGGTGTCAAGAATTACAGCACATTGAGAACGCAGCACCAACCTGTGTCGCAAGGGATATACTCGTGTGAGTCGTCAGTGGGTTGGCTTGGCTCTGAGGTAGTTGAGTTAGAAGACTCTGGGCTTGCAATATGCCTACACGGGGGCAGGTGATAAAAAGCAGCTTCTCTTACAGTCCAATATTCTCAGTGAAACTGCCCCCCCCCCTCTGCATGTTGTCTAAACTGTGTTGTTCTGCTTACTCTGCTGCGGCGTCTGCGAGATGATGAACTGAGCCGGCTGCAGCGGCGTGCCGATCGGGTGGCCGGGCTGCACTAGAACAAACTGGGGCAGACTTAAATTCTGCTGCTGCAGCTGCTGAAAGACAAATAGTATTTGCTCTAGAAAGAGACTGACACATTTAAATATTGTAATTTACATCATCAACAAGGGATAAGTTGATAATTGCATTGTAATAGGGATGACAACACAAATAGTGGCCTCTGCTGTCCCAATGAATAAACTCAAAGACTTTTTGGGATAATTTTGACTATAGACGGGCATTACAAACGGCTTTAATTTTGATTTTTTTTTTCATGACTTCAATAGAAAAAACAGTTTGAGAGAGCCTGAGTCTTACAGGAGAGATCTGGATGGGTTGTGAGAGGGGTAGCTGGGTGATGGGCGTGGCTGCGGATGCTGAGATACTGGCCCCAGTGGTGCCGTTCTGCTGGTTGGCTGAATGCTGCACAGCAGCAGCCAGGAGCTGAGCCTGGGCCTGGTGGAGCAACAGCTGCTGCTGTGCTGGGGTCAGAGTCAGCTGGGGAAGAGAAACATCAGAGTTTATACCAAGAGAGAAGAAATGAATGCCGTACAATTCACATCAATGGATGAGTTTGTACATTTGCTAGATGTCTTTGATACATGTGTAAAGTTAAATTATGAGATCCATGAGGGGACTACAGCAACAGAAAAAAGGTAACTGTAAAATATAAAAATAACATTCTGGTCCATCTTCACGAGGTAGAAAATAATCTAGTGGACTGCAGTGGTTGATACTGCTGGAAAGGGCTGTAGAAATGGTCGCTGCAAGATTCTGTTATGAATTTAAGAGCACTCTGTTGGACGCGCTCTTGCATCCAGGTGATAGTGAAGTGGATGCGTTGACGTAATGAATGGCAGCATACACTTTCATTCGGAACTTTACAAAGGTATCAAAGCTTAATGATGCCAGGCGGGCCGATGAGAAGACGAGCCATGCAGTGAAAGAAATTACGTCACTGTCAAATCAAAAATGTTCATAATCTATAAACCTAAATGGCCTAGGCTATAAATGTGAGAGCACAGGTTAAGAAAAAAAAAACACCACTGAGCCAACATGTGGTTGCATTCACAGACAGTTGAACAATCATAAATGATGAACAGGCAGACAGGCAAAGGAGGCAGAGGCCTTGCAGCGACAGAATCAGTGCAGGCAACAGTGTCCTCACTTTTGCCAGACTGGCGGAAACATGAGGCAATAGGCCACTTACTCCTGCAAGCTGTCCCCCAGTCAACATTAGCTGGGTTTGAGGCAACACGCTCTGCTGGACGGATGTGGGAAGAGCGCTTGAGTCTTCTGACTTTGACTAGTGGAGGCGGAGAGGCAGAAATGAGCATTGTTGACTTAATGAGCGCTTATACGTGTTTTCATCTGAGGGGATTTGAGATAAAGTTAAATCAGATTATTGTTATTATTACCAGATCTACGTTATCTACAGAAAATACTGAATATGAAACCGAAAAAAGCCACCTGAGTGACTTTGTGAGTGTGAGGGAGAGCATTTGAATTCAAAGAGGAAGTGTGAACACTTCAAAAACAAGAAGAAAAAAAGTGCCGCAGCCTTCTAAGACAAGGGAGGGAAGGGAGGCGCCGCCATGATTGCTAATTAAAATAGCGGTTATGCGGCGCATGTAAAATTCTGCATAGATTTGCATATTCCCCGCCATCTGTTTCCGGGCAACGGCGGGTAGCAGCTAATTAGCATACCGGCTTGATTAATCTGCCTTGTTGCCAGGCGACGCCAGAGGAGCCGAGGCTCATTTAAATGAACTCTGTGTGCATACCGGGGTGCAGACTAGCAGCACACACCTTTAAAGTTCATCTCAAAATCCCCGCTTGCACCACTGCACTCTGAATCATTGATGATTCCATTTTTCAAGAGTAAGCTCAGGTCAGCAGCGTGTGTTACCTGTTGGAGGAGGGCTTGTGTGTGAGCGTTGGTGATTGCAGTAGTGGTCGGCACGTTCGGCCTCTGAAAGTCCAATCCATTGATTTGGATTCCTGCGGAAAGAAGCGCACATGTCTGGTGAGCACAGTTCAAAAATGTGGGGCCGTTTAAACTTTTAACAACAACCTAGAAACATTCAAACTAATTGCATAGTGACCTTATTTGATCATGGAGCCATGCAAACTGTTTATTAAGTTTGGAAATATCATGCAACACATAGTAGAAAAACAGAAAAGTAGCATAACATAAGGCATAACATTCAGCAAAAACAAGTATAAGCAACCAACAATGTAGCAAATGAAGATGCTTTTCTCCCCCAAACAAAGTGTGACAAATTGACAATGTTTCTAAAGATGTGTGCAAATGTCAATGCCACTATGAAACCTGTTGCATGGGTTGAGAATGTCAACCAAGGAGCAAAACAGGCACACACAAAAAAAAATCAAGGTCACTCACCAGTGTTCCTGTCACCACTTTGTGGCTCCATTTTTACATCTGCAAGAGGCAGACGGGAGACAGTTGAATCATCCTCTCCTAACACTGTTGTTTTAATACATTTAGAATCTGCATGACGATGAAAATGCAAAGTAGACCAAAACACCATAAGTGCTACGCAAAAAAAATGTGAAGTATCAGGTGGGGAAAATCAAGCAAAGTTCCAGGACACCTGAGACACTACAAAAACTCACCGGTCTTAGCTCCACCTGTGGTTTCAAGCATGGTTGCCAGGGGGCAAAAAATGCCTCTGCCGGACAAACCCCCCCCCCCGACTGTGCGTCCGGCACTCTGCTCCTCCCACTTCCCTCCTCCTCGCCACTGGCCGCTGTGCAGAGTTCAATAGCAGCAGTGGCTCTGCTCGGCCACACGGTTCACTGAACACCACCGGGATACGCACAGGCAAAGCTAACAGGGTTTAGGCAAACAGCCCTCTTTCCCTCTCACTTCTTTTCTTATAGCACTGCCGCTCTCCCTCTCTCGCTTTCTCTCTCACTCTCTCTCTCTCTCTCTCTCTCCCCCCCCGCAAGAGTGGCACTACTTGTGGAAAAAAAATAAGTTAACCCTCTTTCTTGCTGCATTGAAACAAATGACAAGTGCAGCTGGGCCTATCCCCCCTCCTTCCACTCTATAATGAAGCATAATCAGTATTCAGCTGATTAAAGCTGTATGCAAATCTTCCGCCGCCTCGTTAGCAATGCTCGGCTTTGAAGTCCTCCGAGTGACGCATTTCACACTGGGATAAAATGAAAGCTTTCTGCATAATTTAAAGCTCCTATAAATATTTATCATCTTATTAGCATATTAATTGGATGTCTTTTGGTTGACGATAGCAGGAGAAAAACAGGGTATCAGGGCGCTTCAGCAGCAGCAGCACCTTTTTACTGAGGGGGGCTTCAAATTAATTAACTAAGAGCAGGTAGACGGCTGCAGAAAGGGGGCTATTTTGGGGCATCCATTGCATTTACCGCCCTCGGGCTTAAACACTGAAAGAGAAATGGTTGTTACGAGGATTGGTGATAGGAAAACGGGGGTACTCACTCAATCGGAAAGCAATAACTCTACATTAATACAACACAAGCCTGTCATTATTTGCAGGACCCCCTGTGGCTAAAGCATTCCACAGCCAGCAACTACAGCAATGGCGGGTAGATTGCTGCCGATGTTTATCAAGGTTTTTTTTTGAAGGGAGGCGGTGGGGATTAGCATATTTAGATTAGCTTTACATTCCATTAGTGTTTCACTTTTGCAGCTACTTGAAATGTACTTTTAGGCAGTGGTAATACAGTAGTGGTGGGGGCTGCACGTGTGTCCATTGGACCCCAGCGCCTGGGCTGGAATGTGTGGCTGTATGGCAGTCCACAAGGGGAAAAGGGGGCTTAGGAACTAATTCCACATCAGCACTAATCAACTTAAAGACCCTCCAGAAGAAAAATAACCCAATCTACCCTTCAGTGAGTGACAGAGGCCGCAATACTATATCTCTAAGTACTTATTACGTATCATTAAAGATTTACGGTATCTCACAAAAGTGAGTACACTACTCACATTAAAGTAACCATTTTTATGACAATATATAGAATATCCTCAAGGGACAAAACTAAAGAAACTTAGATCTACTTTAGAGTAGTCAGTGTGCAGCTTGTATAGCAGTATCGATTTACTATTCACCAAAAATTAATTGACACAAAGCCATTATGGTCTAAAAAGTAGTAAGTAAGTAGCAAGATTAATTGTCTTGCTAGTTAAGTACTGCAAAAGTGCTGTGGCGCTGCAGTGGTTCATTGAGGGGGAACATGAATCCCAACATACATGGTGCCATTGTGAAGTAAAAACTAGGGATGCACTGTTACGGAAATTGGAATCGATAACCAACAATAACATTGGGGGGGGAAACAATTTTTTTTTTTTTAAATAAATGAAAAGTTCATTATTTTGCCCAAAATTTATACTCTAACAAAAAATATACAAATCATTTTAGGGATAAGGATAATGTCAAAGTATATTTCTTTACTTAACTATAATTTGAGTACAAATATATTTCCTACTATAATTCTGACAAACAATTACAATCATTGTTTGGAGCAAAACATTTTTGGAATTTAATGAGATTTCAACTTTTCAATTACTTTACTGATTGACAACAACCAACAAACATTCTGACTATGATTTCATACAAGGAAAAAACAATCTCTCCAACGCCGCATATATAAATGAGGCCAAAAGAACTAAGCCAATGAGGTTCTGGATTGCCGTTAGCAACAACACCGAAACGCAATAATTGTTGACAAAAAATATGTATTTTTCCCTTACAGCATTAAGTAATAAAAATAGTAAAATAAGTGCTTGCCCCATAAAAAGGCAACATTCCAATTGTAGAACATGAAGAAATCATAAAAGGTAATAAACAGTTGCCCGTGCCTCCAAATTAATCATAAAGTTAAACATAAACAACTACTTTTTTTGTCAAGTTCTTTTGCTCTAAGGTATTTTCTTTCAAGCTGTAACCTCTTATCAAATGCTTTCTCACCAGTCTTGTGATCTTACCTTAGCTGCGGTCGCCGCTATTAACGCTAAATTTTGGCTTAGCAGCAAGGGCAGCTTCATACTGATTTCATAAATCTTCACATTAGTGAATTTTAAGGTGACTTATCAGATTTTATTGCGTTGAAGCTCGTTTTTTTTTTGCTTTCCCCGTTTAATTTCTGCAGAACAAGTTTTGCAAACTAGAAGTGAAATGTTTTCTTCTGACATTGTAAAGAAAGCTCACACCGGTGACTGCTGAGCCATGATGCTTTTACAACACACAGTATCATGACATCCCAGATATGCGACCATACCGTAGAGAGGGGTTGAGGTTGAGGCGCCAGGTGCCAGCACAAGCCACAGAGAGTCCAACAACAAACATAAATATGATAAGCTTTAATTATTATTGACACATTTGATCAATTTCTCTTTCATTATCGGAATTATCCATGTAATGTCATAATTGTAATTATTGGTGGAAAACTATCAGCGGCCTATAATATCGTGTATCTCCAGTAAAGAGTAGGAGGCATGGCAGTTTTCCAACATAAAGAGCCCAAGCACACCTCCAAGATGACAGGTGCTTTGCTGAGGAAGCAGTATTACAGCTATGTCTCATCTCCTTTCCTTCAGACTCTTGGCTCTTCAGGTAGAAGGCGGAGGGGCCCAAAGTGTGCTAGACTAAAGAAAGATGGTTGCTCTAATGTGTGGGGTGTACTCACTTTTATGAGATGTCTATTTTTGATTTTTGTGTTTGTAGGAAAACCTTTACATTATGTAGTATGATTAAAATTCATTTGTACAAATAAAAGGAAAGCTTTTAACAAACGCCTTATCTTAAATCGGCACCTGGTATTCTCTGTAGTTGAGTAAATAAAGCCCTCTTGCTTTTATAAGAGTTGTAAAGGTTCCTATTGCTGGGTTGCAATCACGTAACCTAGAGGCACTTCTGGGTTTCATTAAGCTCCTGTTTATTTACCTGCATCAGTGCAAATTTGGGTGTATTTTTAAAGGTTTAGAGTAGAGATGTCCGATAATATCGGCAGCACGATATAATCGGCCGATAAATGCTTTAAAATGTAATTTCAGAAATTATCTGTATCGGTTTCAAAAAGTAAAATGTATGACTTTTTAAAACGCCGCTGTACGGAGTGGTACACGGACGTAGGGAGAAGTACAGAGCGGCAATAAACCTAAGTTAAATGGCACTGCCTCTGCGTGCCGGCCCAATCACATGATACCTACGGCTTTTCACACACACAAGTGAATGCAAGCATACTTGGTCAACAGCCATACAGGTCACACTGAGGGTGTCCGTATAAACAACCTTAACACTGTTACAAATATGCGCCAAACTGTGAACCCACACCAAACAAGAATGACAAACACATTTCGGGAGAACATCCGCACCGTAACACAACATAAACACAACAGAACAAATACCCAGAACCCCTTGCAGCACTAACTCTTCAGGACGCTACAATAAACCCCCCCCCTCCATAACTTAAATTGATTTATTTTGGAAAACCTAGTTACATTGTTTAATGCATCCAGCAGGGCATCACAACAAAATTAGGCATAATAATGTGTTAATTCCACGACTGTATATATCGGTATCGGTTGATATTGGAATAGGTAATCAAGAGTTGGACAATATCGGAATATCGGCAAAAAAGCCATTATCGGACATCTCTAGTTTAGAGGCAAATATATATAATATTATTAGTAATAATAATAATAATAATAATAATACCTACCAATAAAAAAATATTTAAATGGAATGTGGTGAATTTATACACTAAAAAAAATTATTTTCGAAAGATTTAAACCATTGATCATCACCGAAGTATACATTACTGCTCGCCTCGACCACACTTCATTGACACTTATGAGGACGTAAAGAAAGAAAATTGGAGTCACATAATGTCTTAACACCTGACGGGTCCACAAATTAAGCACTAATCGGTGGAAGACAATAGAGTTGTTTTATTGGTGTGAAGTTTGTATTTTGTCTCACTGTTTAGCTGGATTCCCATGTTGTTCAGCAATGTTTTGTTTCAAACAATATTTAGCGGTATCAAGAGTCTGTATGCTGTTGAGCCTACGAGAGATTTATTCATGTAGTTTATCAATACTACAAAGGATATTTTCTTCATGCTAACAAATATCCCCAAAGACGCTACAATGTGGTTATCCATGTTAAATAAAGCCCTTAGCATTCCTGCACAACAACTAAGCTTTGAATTTCTTTTATGAAAATTGACAACAAAAACAGTGGATTGGGCGAACAATCACACTATTCATTACAAGGACTTAACATGACGTTAGTTCATGTCCACAATGAGGTCTTCGTAGTTATAGTTAGGCATAGCAACTACAACATGACTTAAAAACACAAACCAACTAATGTAATCGCTTGTCCTTTCTTTGTGCTTAATTTTGCTCTCAAGCACGACCTATATATCAAAACTCGATTGCAAGACAAAGTTTCTCAAACAAATCATATGTACACACAAACTTTTGACAAAGTTATCGCTCCAGACACACATATGGTTCGACTGTATTCCACAAGATGAAAGTAATATTTGAGAGCCATTTCCCATAACGCATTTTCGTAATTTCCCTGACTTTATTCAGTTTATGAACCACTTCTGTTTGGAAATACTTTTCAATAAAGTCCCATCTCTGTATTTAATCGCTTGGAAAAGCATAGCAATGCGGGATTTCCAGTTTAAACTCTTCAATTAGTAACGCCTCTCACTTGATTTAACGCTACGCTCAAGCTTGTTGACCATCATGTGAATTACAGCGCGACAAAGCGAAGTGGACGTGATGTCATATGCAACCCAGCATTACAGAACTGCGTACATACTACTTCTTAATCCAAACCACAACACGAGTTGTCATTGACAATAAGCCTTTTATTGCACAATAGTTCAAGGATCAGCATCCAATTGAACGTGTACAAGATTACTTAAAAAAGACTGCAGTGGAACAACGCAACGGACAATTACCCTGCACAGACAATTTTAAATAACCATCTTATTAGTACCGTTACACGGGAAGGCTGGGGAGGAGTTAATGCACACAGAGATTCAACATGACACAAAGACCAAACTTAGACAGGCCCACATTCTCCTCCACTGCGCATGATCTTCATCATACACCCGCACAATACAACAAGGACTTGATCAATTGAGATCCAAAATAAGTGCTAAATATTGCATGCACTATCATTATTATTGTGATCTACGGAAACTGCTAGCGCAATTGATAAGCGCAAAAGTAGTACAAAGCGCCCTATTTAAATATGATATATTAAATATTATGCTAGATCTACTTGACGTCCTTTGCCCTGGTCGCCCAGGGGAGGGGTCCCCACATCTGCGGTCCCCCCCAAAGGTTTCTCATTGTCATCCCATTGGGTTGGGTTTTTTCTTGCCCTGATGTGGGATCTGAGTCGAGGATGTCATTGTGGCTTGTGCAGCCCTTTTAGACAATCGTGATTTAGGGCTATATAAGTAAACTTTGATTAATTGAGATGGATAGATAGATAGATAGATAGATAGATAGATAGATAGATAGATAGATAGATAGATAGATAGATAGATAGATAGATAGATAGATAGATAGATAGATAGATAGATAGATAGATAGATAGATAGATAGACACTTAATCGATATCAATATAAAATGTGTTCGATAAAATAGTTGATGTAAATTTATATTTTTTGGTCAGAAGAAACCAGAAATTATGAAGCAAGATTTGTTTCATGAAGTCACTCGCGCTATGGGACTACAGGAGACAGGAAGTGTCACTAAGCAATGGGAGGGACACGCTATCAGACAATCACTTAACAGTATTCACCGAGCAATGGGAGGGACACGCCAACAGCCAATCACGTAACAGGGACGGCGTGGCGTAGTGGGTAGAGCAACCGTGCCAGAAACCTGAGGGAAACCTGAGGGTTGCAGGTTCGCTCCCCGCCTCTTACCATCCAAAAATCGCTGCCGTTGTGTCCTTGGGCAGGACACTTCACCCTTTGCCCCCGGTGCCGCTCACATGATGAATGAATGGTAGGTGGTGGTCGGAGGGGCCGCAGGCGCAAACTGGCAGCCTCGCTTCCGTCAGTCTACCCCAGGGCAGCTGTGGCTACAAATGTAGCTTACCACCACCAGGTGTGAATGAATGATGGGTTCCCACTTCTCTGTGAGCGCTTTGAGTATCTAACAATAGAAAAGCGCGATATAAATCGAATCCATTATTATTATTATAACTACACCTTTCCTGCCGTTCGGCTCCCAGTCCCAGACTGTAGTTGATGAGCGCATGGGAGACATTCCCTCCAGGGCCGATGTTTTCGTCTGGGGTAAGACCCTTCACTTTAACAGTAGGTCTGCTAAGCGCCGCTTTCGGGTCGAAATGACGAGGCCGCCGATTCGTGACATTTTCATCGCTTTATTCTTATTTCTACATTCGCCACTAGTGCTGCACTTGCATGCTACCGCTTGCTTAATGACGTCACTCACCCAACACGCTGCCATTCTAAAAGGAGCACACACACATTCGCGACTCTCATAACACTAGTGTGGTTGCGCGTCTTTTTGTGGATTCACTGCATGGAGTAAGAAGAGAAACCGTGATATCCACCCAATAACAGAAACGTGTCTTAAGTTTTGTTGGTTTTAATGCAGACAGAGCGGCAACATCCTGACACTGCCAATGTGTTGGTTTAATTAGTTGCTTCCCAAACTACTGTGTAGTAATTTTTTTATTACCTTAGCAGCACTCATTCTACCTGGCTCCCAGACACACTTTCAACTGATAAATAGCATCCTCGGGAAGTTGGAAATTGTTCTACTGTGTTTATTCGATAAAAGTGAAAACAAAGGAAGTTGACCGGATTCCGTAAATGACCAAGGAAGTCGCTACTTCTACTTTGCAAAATAAAAGTCGCCATACCTTAAAACTTAGTGTTATTTACTCAAAAATTAATTAAATTAACAATGTATGAATGGATATGTATAATGTAATACATTTTGGGGGGGTTCTAATCTTTTTATGGCTGTTAAGTAAAGGAGACACTGACAGTGTGGATCTACACTAACTTTATTGTTCAACTCACTTATGTAAACAACTTACGCAATGTACTGTACACACATGTAAACAAATACGCCATAGTGTACACGTCAGTTCCGGTCTTTAACAATTGCTATTTCTTCGGATTTAAAGTATATAATATATGTCTCCACATATTACATGTAGCGTATTATTTACGCACTATTGAGCGATTCACCGAAAATTCGGCCGCCGAAAAAAGAATTTGCTCACCAAAAACGGATGTTTTGATGATATATCCACTTTCGCTGGCAGGTTGCATCTATCCTCAAGCACACGAATGATGTAGCACGCCTAGAGATGACATAAAAGTCGCAATCAAGTCACATTTAGGTCGCATTTCCGTTTGGACTGAAGTCACATTTGAAAAGAGCAGATTCGGACTACCTCCTGATGTGGCCCAAATCTGATGCAAAATAAATCAGATTTGAAGGTCTTTGGAGCATTTAGACTAGCAAAAAAAAAAAGAAGAAGAAATTTGGTGTACAGTGTAAACAGGGAAAATAATACAGGACAGAAGCACACAAAAAATGCGACAAAACTCACTTACCAGGCCAAGTTTGATTACACACTGGTTAACTTGTACCCCAATCAACCTACAGTATTGGGTGCTAGAGGTGGGGATCTTTGGGAACCTCACAATTCAATTACGATTCAGGAGCTCTGATCTAAATAAAAATTGATTATTGATGCATCTTTATGTATATTGATGCAGTTTTAAATTGTTTCCCCCATCCATGCATTTTCTACCACCTGTCCCCCTCAGGATAGCGGAGGGTGCTGGAGCCTTTTTATTTCACTAAATTAGCATTTATCACTTGCAACTTTAAAAAAAACAGTGCATTTGTAATAAGAAACAGTTTAATTAATTCTCACATTTATTAAATTCATGGAAATGTGTGCAAAACTGGAATATAAGAGCCATATAATAAAGAAACTGGTTGGTGAGGTGGCTAGCTGCAGTCCGCTACACTTTAGAACTATCTGCATTACTTTATTTACAATAAATAAATCGATTTTTTATGTTTACTTATCGATTTTATAATCGTCCACGTCTGAATTGCGATGCATCTCTTTCCCCCACCTCTATTTAATACGGTTATGCTTTCAAAAGACAACAACAGCCCAACAACACAATGACTCAAAAAGATAGGATGATAGATTTTATACACATTGACAAAACTAAGTTTGAGTGCACTCTTTGAAATGACTGCAGACTCAGACAAACACATTCCTGCAGCGGCCCTAAGATTAACTCAAAATTAACACCAAGGGATAGAAGTACTGTCCAGTATTATAGTTATATTAGATACTGAACAGGCTGTGTAGGTTTTATTTAATCACACAACACAAAGTGTCATTTGTTTTGTAGCTAAAAAAAATAAAAAATAAATTACACAACTGATTTCATTCCTCTGTGGTGAAGAAGCTTGTCTGACTGGATCCTTTTCTCCTTGCTTTGGGATGGCATGTTCTGAATGTATTACTGCCGCGGATGCATTATTCATAGCAAGTGTGTTTACATCAATGAATATTCATGATGGAACTACAAGGCTGGAATCAGGTTGAACTGTATAACTGATTAAATGGAGGCAGGAGAAAAAAATGTGAGGATGCAAATGTATGATCTGTTCCTGAATATTCAAGAGTAGAAAAAGTTGCTGGGGTTTGTGTTAAAATAGAAAACATCAAGAAATGTAATTAGCGGATATGTGGCGTAATTAAAAAAACAATTCAAGTCTTACATGGTACGGTATATCACATCGATATTGTTGTGGCACCATGCATAAAGCTGAATTTAATTATCAAAATCAGTCAAGAAGAGAGAGAGAGAGAGAGAGACACACACACACACACAAGCTCCTTTCAATACCCTGCTTTGACTTGCAAAGACCCAGCGTGCATGTTTCCCCCGCTTTTAGCACTCCCTGAACGCAGCACAGCTTAGTCAATCACAATAGTACGCCATTCTGTTTTCGAACCGTTCTAGTTGAAGAGGAAACTTGATACCACAGCAGCATGTGGTCTTCAGTGTTAAATAAGCACCTTTCCCCTTTAAGCAAACTAACATGGGAGTACAAAACAAAACAGTTTATTCAAGCTGTGTCTTGCCCAGTCAGGAACGCTACAGACAACAGTCTATAGAGATGTTTAGGTCCCGAACAAAGAGGCTCTTTTAGACAACTCTTTTAAGTGAACAATCGCAGATGGTTTTAAGGCGAATCTGACTGGTCAGATACATAATGTGTGGCGTCTTAGAGTACACACTGAGTAGGAAGGGGAGGGGTTACAGACACAACAAGCGCTTTTACAGATAGAAAAGCAGGAGAGAGTGAGAAAGACAAGCTGGAAAAGTGAGGAAGTTAATGAAAGTTGGACACATTTTATTTACAGGCGGAGTTCTGAACTTCTGAATGTGCAAGAATAAAATCAGTCTCGACAAATAACACTGCATAGATACATTAAAACTGCAAAAATGCAAGTCAAAAGCTCCTCTAAATGGCAGGAGTGATGGACTACGTTTTTTTTAAGCCAATACTAAACAGTTAACTTCCTGCTTTTCAAAACCGATAGTGATAATACCTGTATATTTGTTTCCTTTTTTCAACTTAGATTTAACTGTCGTTTGTGCACAACTTTCTTTGTAGATGACTCCGGGAGAGCTTCTTTGGGCTTTAAAAACACTGTTGTGGAAATGCTGGTGTTTCATGCGGCTGATAAGGTTTGAACCTCAATGTTTTTCTCCTCCTCTCAGAATGTTTGCAGAACATTTGGGGTAAATTGCAAGTGACAGTTTCCTCTGAAACAGTGAAGGAGTCCCACACGATCAACACCTTGTTTGTTTACAGTGAGCCCAGTGGAAGTGTATGACATCCTACGAGGAAGGAGAAAAGGAGCGCTTGATTTGTTCAACCTAACCCACCTACACCGCAGTATGGGTAATCTCGCCTATTTTTTTTGTTATCGGATTCATCTGTATGATGTCATAATTCCTCAAATCAGCACGATAATCATCGATCCAACATTTATCGTGCATACCTTATGAGCTGACGTACAGGTAAGTACACAAGAATATGAATATTAATAAGATGAAACAATAGTAAACAGCTGTGTGGATGCTGTGCCCGAAGATGAGTGGCAAAAACAAACAGTCTCCAAACAAGTTTCACATTCCACACACTTGTGACCATATCAGATTATAATACACACACCGAGCAATGATTAAGGGAATTATCTAGACAGTTAATGATTCGTATTCAAAACACTACACTGATTAATTCAAAGTATGCCAACAATCCCCACCTTTGACATGATTTAATCATTTCAACCATGAATTGATTAGGTGTGTGTGTGATTATCATGGGCTGCAAAATCAGCCACCATGGTTCCTAAGAAAGTTGCGAGCGCCAGCACTTTGACAAAAAGGGTGAGAAACACTATTGAGGTTAAGAAAGTACTCGTAACAAAGCTTAGATATAGCGTTTGTGTGATTCTCCTTTCCCCTTCTCCCGTAGCCATCTTTGCCAACAAGATAAAAGTTATGTATAATGTTAATTCATCTATTTCATTCATCATTTATTTGTATTTTGTATTGCTTTCTGCATGATGATATTTGTCATGATTAGTGGTGTTGTTGTTAGGAAAAGTGAACAATGTGATGAGTCTCTGAAAATAATGTGCTGCTGTATCCTTAAAATTACCAAAATACACAAATACATGTTATTATGAATGCGCCTGTTACTACATTACATATATACTTACAGTGTGTATATAAATCGATGATGGGAGGTTTTTGGAGGTTTCTTAGAGTGCTTTATAGGCCGAATAGAGCAACTCCCATTGGCTCCATTGTTAGCGGGCTTTTGTTGGCGTTTATTTACGATTTAGAATGCATGAAAAGTGGGTTCTTGTCTTACATAAGAGTTGTGAATGATAGACACAATTTCAAATTTTGGGGGAATTTTGCCTATCGTTCACAATTATGAGAGACAATAACACACAATCAGACATCTTTTTTCAAGGATTTTAAAGATGATAAAAAAAACGTTTGAAAGATGCAGCTAGAGGGTGTCACCATTGTAGCCTACAAAACCCTCTAACAACTCCAAAACCCTCCAACCTGTTACATATACTCTGCGAGTATATATATAAATTGTAAAAACAGACATATTCTTCTTTTCAGGTCTTTTTAAATGAATTACTAACAAAAACCAAAGTCCATCCATCCATTTTCTACCGCTTGTCCCTTATGGGGGTGCGGGGGGTTGCTGGAGCCTATCCCAGCTGCACACGGGCGGAAGGCGGGGTACACCCTGGACAAGTCGCCCCCTCATCACAGGGCCAACACAGATAGACAACATTCACACTCACATTCATTCACTGGGGCTGATTTAACATATTTATTAACATAATAAACTAATCCATTTGGTTTTTTTTAATATCATCCATTCATGACACATAATAAAGGGAACTATGATGTTTTATAGTTCCATCCATCCATTTTCTACCGCTTGTCCCTTTTGGGGCTGCGGGGGGTGCTGGAGCCTATCTCAGCTGCATTCGGGCGGAAGGCGGGGTACACCCTGGACAAGTTGCCACCTCATCGCAGGGCCAACACAGATAGACAGACAACATTCACACTCACATTCACACACTAGGGCCAATTTAGTGTTGCCAATCAACCTATCCCCAGGTGTCTCTGATCAAATAAAATAAAAAGCTTTGATTTGGGGGAAAAAAAACTACAATAAGCGTGGGTGGGTGAGGGTTCTGTAAACTTCCCCTGCGCTCAATGTAAACAAACATGGCGTCAAACGTGTGGGACTTTGTCACTGTTTCAGAAGAAGACATCTTATTGGGCACTACACTATTCCTGGGGTGACAATTCGATTCAACACGATTCTGGCAAGGTACTATTTAGTAAACTAATTACAATGAAACTAGTTCTATAGTTCATTTTCCAAAATATAGGATAATTTAAGAATGCGCCTTAACTTCAACAAATCGCAGCTCCCAAAGTGCAATTACAAAGAAACACTTTTCATGCAGAACCCTCCCATGAACTTAACCCAAATGTATGAAAACAGGTAAAAATGTGATGATATGATACTTTTTTTTTTTTTAGTGCGTCGAGCCACAAGAAGCAGCTCATTCCCGTCACTAACAGTTAAGAATGCCCTGACTGCCTATTATTATTATTGTAGCTTTCCGGAAGAACCTTTTTACCTGTTATTGACTATGGAGATGTGTTGTACATGAATGCTACTGCTGTTTGTCTCCACAAGCTGGATAGTGTGTACCACGGGGCACTGAGATTCATCAGCAACTGCGCTCCCCTTACTCACCATTGTGTGTTATACTCAATGGTTAACTGGACATCTTTATGTGCTCGACGCCTCAATCATTGGTATGTTTTCATCTACAAAACCATTCTGGGTATCACTCCATCTTATCCGTCTTGTCTTTTAACAAAGAAGTCACAATCTTCGTTCAATGAATGTTCTGCAATTTGTCGTCCCCTCAGTAAGAACTGAACTGGGCAAGAAAGCATTTAGGTTTTCAGCACCGAAGGCTTGGAGTAACCTAAAATCGAATATTCAACTTCAAACTAGGGCTGCATCAACTAATTGATTAAATAAATTAAAATCGATTATAAAAATAGTTGGCGATTAATTTAGTCATCGATTCGTTGGATCTATGCTATGCGCAGAGGCAATTTAAATTTTTAAATTTTTATAAACCTTTATTTATAAACTGCAACATGTACACACAGCTGAGAAACAATTATCAAAATAAGTATGGTGCCAGTATGCTGGTTTTATTTCAATAAAATACTGGAAAGGATAGAAATGTAGTTTGTCTCTTTTATCCGATTATTAATCGATTATTCAAAGTAACAATCGACAGATTAATCGATTATCAAATTAATCGTTAGTTGCAGCCCTACTTCAAACCCTTGTTACATTGAATGAGTTAAAAGCTTCTGTGAAATGACTGCAGTCTACCTTGTCTGTATGCACATGGGTTATGTGAGCAAGTTTTAATGTTGTAAATTTGATGTTTAATGCGTTGTTTGGCGTTTGTGTCAGTGAGGGACAGGAGGACACTGGACAAACTGCTCGCCATCATGGACAATCCTGCCCACCCACTCCACCTGACAATTAAGGGACAGCGGAGCTCATACTCCAACAGACTCCTTCAACTTCCTTCCCGCACTGTGCGATTCAAGAACTCCTTCATTCCACACTCCATCCAGCTGTATAATCACTCGCCATACAGCAATAGATGACATCTGTTTATTACCTGACACCTGACATGTTAGCTACTTCTCTTTGTTTATAATGTCTAATTTTCTATTTCCTGCTGGATATACTCTCTATTTTATGCTGCTGCTGTCACATATACTGTATATACTGTAATATTGTACATGGTCACTGGTATATATTGTATATATGTTATAGACATAATATAATATATCTGTATATATATATATATATATATTATTCTGTACACATATAGCTACAACCCTAAACTAACACCCTCCCCAGATTGTTAATAATCAAATGTAAACAATCAAATGCAGATACTTTTTCTTATGCCTTCTGATCTCTCTCTCTCTATGTCCACTACTTTCTGTCCATATCCTACCAAGTCAGACCTACACTGTTCCAATATCCATTTCTCTGTTCTCAATTGTTGACGACTAAAGATAATCAACCAAACCTAACCCCCCCCCCTCGATTGTAAATAATGTAAATAATTCAATGTGATTATCTTGTGTGATGACTGTATTATGATGATAGTATATATCTGATAGTATATATCTGTTTCATGAATCAATTTAAGTGGACCCCGACTTAAACAAGTTGAAAAACTTATTCGGGTGTTACCATTTAGTGGTCAATTGTACGGAATATATACTTCACTGTGCAACCTACTAATAAAAGTCTCAATCAATCAATCAATTATGTATATATTCGTATATATGTTAGATTTTTTTTTATCGCTATATTAGTCTATTTATACCTGCATTGTCCTTTCCATCCTTACACTTTCCATCATTGTAACTGAGCTACTGTGTTGAAGAATTTCCCTTGTGGATCATTAAAGTTTGTCTAAGTCTAAGTCTTTACTGTTTTTAATGTAACCTTGCTGCTGCCCTCTTGGCCAGGTCTCCCTGGGAAAAGAGATCTTTGATCTCAATGTTTTTTTTTTTACCTGGTTAAATAAAGGCTAAATAAAAAGTGGGCCTCACTGCCCCTCCTTAGTGCCCCGGGGTGTGGAATGGGGGCGGGGGGAAGGAGGAGGGTACAGGTACTCTTTGTACCTGTGTGTGAGTACGTAAAAAGTGCCGCCAAAACACTTGTGCCAATCTGGGAAAGGTATGCGAAGAAGTGCAATCACACACACACTCAAAAAGTGCACCCGACAACTTCAATCAACAAGAACCGTGTTTAATTTGCTCCGTAGCGGTTCTACAAAAGAACGAGGGTCCTATCAGCGCACAGCCGAGTTACAACCAGCGCTCCGTCGGCTTGTGGCCGAGCTCCGTCTCGTCACCGCCGGCTGAAATCTGCTGAATGCCGCACTCCAGCTCGGCCAGGCCCGCATGAATAACACAACGGGCTACCGTAGCTCCACTGCGCCGAGCACAAAAGGCTGGTGCTATTCCACCGCACGCCAAAAATAAGCAGGACGAACGACCCGGGCCACATCGAAGGGTTGTTTCGGCGGATGCCACCGAGGGGACGCGGCGTGCAGGCGTATGCGCGGCCAGCTAAAATGAATATGCAAAAGCTCCTTCAAAAAAAAGCCGTCAACACAAAGCATAGCGCTAGCATCCGTGCTAACGCTAGCTGGCTAGCATTGTCACTCCGAACCCGAACAAACGCCGGTGAAATACAGAAAATGTGTCACATCACAAGCAGGCGAGCCTCGGTGTTTATTAATAAAATATGCTAAACCGTGTTTGTCGACAGTCGTATGAATATGGAGCGGCCGTCTAATCACAAAAGGGGGGAGGCATGTTTCCCCGTGTAATTTGTCGTCGTACGGCCAATAGCTCGCTTCCTGCGATGTCAAATTACTACTGGCCGGCAGCGAGAACGTTGAGCGAGGACTTGTTATCGTCCTCTTCACGTTTAGTCCATGTGTGTAATTGATTTATCACAGAACCTAGCACGGTCTGAATATGAGTATGAATATGTAAAATGCTGTAATCATTACCTGCTCCTGAACTCTCATCTTGACTCGCTGCTCCTCCGTCCGCCATTTTGAATATTTAACCCCACAATTCCAGACCTGCCTTTTTACATGCGCGCGCACGCACGCAGGAACGCGCGACATATGCAATGTACAGTACATTGTTTACATCAGTGTTTTTCAACCACTGTGCCGCGACACCGAAGGGAATAAGCCAGAGGTGTCCAAACTTTTTCCGCTGAGGGCCGCACACGGAAAAATTAAAGCAAGTGGGGGCCATTTTGATATTTTTCATTTTCAAACCATAACAAAATATATGCATTTTTTATTTATTTTACCTTTAGGGGTCCCGGGGACCATAAAGGGTCTCAGTCATTAAAATGTTAAAAATAAGTCAGATTATTATTATTTTTTAATTATTTAACGCTTACAGTAAATCTCTATATCAACTTCAAGTTGATATAAAGTAATACAAATTAAAAAAAATGTTTTATGGCTTTTCTGTCAAAAACAACTTAGTTTTTTTTATAGTAAATCTGAAATATGCAGTATTTAGTAATTAGAGCCCTAAAAGATAAATAATGCAGGACACCATTGATTTTAATTCTTTCATATTTTTGAGTAATCACAGTGAAAAGATAAATAAAAAATCACTAAATATATTTGGGATCCAAAAGGCACCCCACTCATAAAGTGATACATTTTTATTAGGTTTTTATTTTACTTTCAACACTTAAGTTACGAGATCAACTTCAGATATATCTGTCGATTTTATGCTGGAACTATTATTTTGTTAGTTTTATGTGCTTTTGTCAAAGAAAACGTTGATGTTTTTATATGGCTACTACACAATATATGCAATATTTACCACATAAAACATTTTAAAGTGAAATATTTGAAGTAATTGGAGCCCTGGAAATAATTCATTATAACATGGATTTTTTGTCATTCTTTTTTTTTTTTGAGCAATGGCAAAAAAAGAAAAATGAAGAAAGACAAATCCAAATTTTGGACACCCCTGGAATAAGCGGTAGAAAATGGATGGATGGAGGACAGAGTAAAACAACTTGCACCGAGCCTAGTCCAGTGGTTTTTAACCTTGTTGGAGGTACCGAACCCCACCAGTTTCATATACGCAGTCACTGAACCCTTCTTTAGGGAAAAATCAAATTGTTTTTTTTTTCAAATCCAAGACAAAGTTATATGTTTTTGGTAACACTTTATTATGGGGATCATATTCTAAGTAACAAAGACTTAATTTAGAGTTATTTGGTTAGGGTCAGGGTTAGAGGGTTAGGGTTATAATAAGGCCATGCCGAATAATGCATTAATAAGTACTTAATAATGACTAATAATGCCACTTCACCTCCACCTCCAACAGCGGCTGGATTTTAACAGAGGCACTGCTAGCCAGGACAACATTGATAGAGCCATTGCAGCGTATGTGCTAGAAGACATGCAGTCTATTTCTACAGTGGAGTCACCCGCTTTCAGGCAGCTAATTAGCATGATACCGGGCGTCAAACGGCAAATGGCACCTGAACAGTGAGCACATAAACATGGAAAGCAAGCTAAAGAAAATACTCCAAACTCTGCCTCTGCTCATCATTCATCACTGAAGGTACACACACTCTGTCAATTCTCTTATATACTCTTTCATTCTAGACTTCTAGAGTGTTTGATTATCACATCACTCTAAATGTATAGACTATACATTTCCCAAACATAAAAAGGGATCCTAGTGGGCCAGGCAATCTTTCCTTATCTCTAAACTAAAACTCGGGAAATGCGTAGAGTGTTCTGGGCTTCAGTACAGTGTTGATCTCATGAAGACATGATTTTATTTCAGAATTCCTTGAGAGAAAAAAATGCCTGGTTAGGCTTTGTGTATGTCACGTGTGCCTTCCTTGGGTGAAGCCAGGTTTACAGCTATGTTGTTATTATGCTGTTTTTTTTACTTATGTATGTTTTGTTGCAGCTATTTAAAATAGTTTTGTCAATATGTTCTGGCCTGAAATAAATTGGCCCTTTGAAACATATCTTTGTCTTTGTGTGTTGTATGTAGACCACATTGCTTAGCAGAGTTCAGTGATGCAAATGCATGTCAAGTTGATCAACACATTGTATTATTCTCCAGTGCAATAACAGTACTGAAATGAAGGCTAAAAAGGCATTAATGGGAGCTTTAAAAAAAAAAAAGAAGAAAAAAAAAAAGTAACTAAATAGGTACTTTTCACAATAACGCATTACTTTTTGGTGTAAGTAACTGAGTTAGTAACTGAGTTACATTTGAAATAAAGTAACTAGTAACTGTAACAAGTTACTGGTTTTCAGTAACTAACCCAACACTGTTTAAATCCATTACAAAGCATGATGGGAAAAATGCAAAACACTCTCCACACTTATCCATGTTTGGCGCATTTTAGCTGCTTGATATTTCTGATTGATTACAAAACTTTAAAGAAGTTGTCACATAAGTAAACAAGGTAGAAGTCGAACTTTCACATACTCTTAAAATCCAATTATATTAATTATACATCCATTATAATATAATACGCACACATTGTAACGTCGAGGAGGCATGGTGATGTGTGGATTCTTCTTCCACGACTGCAGATGGAACTCTGGAGACAACGTGCAGGTAGGAAATTATTTATTCTCATAAATCATAAAATGAAGACAGGAACAAACCAAAAGAAGAGTGCCTAACACAAGGAAAGCTAGCGGAATAGCCCACAAGTAAAACTCTAAGGCGGGACTTAGCGTAAGACACACACACAGGGAACTAGAAAACATCGAACGTAGCAGTTGCGTAAAGCAAACAAAAGCACCCGACTGAGTGAGGGGAAAACTAGGACTAAATAGCTCTCTAGTGTCCGGCAGCAGGTGAGCGTCCCAAACACGAATCAGAGGCAGGTGAAAACGATCAGCACCCATGACAGCAGATCATAACACACATACTGTATGCATATATATGTCTAGGCTTTATATATATATATATATATATATATATATATATATATATATATATATATATATATATATATATATATATATATATATATATATATATATATATATATATATATATATATATATATACACACACACACACACACATATATATATAGTTACTTTACATGCAGTCTGCATTTGGCCCTCTTACAGAGAACAAGGAAATGGGATAAAATTGCTATGATAAGAAAAGGGTTGGGATTAAATAAGATCGGCTTCTTCCTACTCCTTTTCGGACGTGCTGTAATGAAACAACTGAAAATATGTGATGCATTACAGTGTATCGTATGCAGGTTCAAAATAAACTAACTGAACTGATCTGAGGTATAGTTATAACAATTTTACAGACAAATTACACTATTTATAGTCACGGATTTTTTTTTTTTCTTCCTTGGAGGGGGGCATAATAGAAAATAATTGAAAGGCACTGTTTTAGGCACTGTGCCTGCTTAGCTGTGCTGTGTAGCTATACCCAAAGGTTTAAAGCTAATGCTAAATCATATAATCCATTGCCAAAATATACCCCTGTTACAACGAGCATCAAATCTGGTATTCATATTCCAATTTTATAAACAGATTTGATACTCATGTAAACAGGGATGTAGTCTGTCTATGTCATAACAACAACCATCCGTATTCATACAATACTACACCCTGCAGGTCATTATGAGTACTACAGTAAATATGCTCACACATTTTCTATAGGGTCCTGGGTTCGATTCTCGGGCTCGGGGTGTTTCTGTGTGGAGTTTGCATGTTCTCCCCGTGACTGCGTGGGTTCCCTCCGGGTACTCCGGCTTCCTCCCACCTCCTAAGACATGCACCTGGGGATAGGTTGATTGGCAACACTAAATTGGCCCTAGTGTGTGAATGTTAGTGTGAATGTTGTCTGTCTATCTGTGTTGGCCCTGCGATGAGGTGGTGACTTGTCCAGGGTGTACCCCACTTTCCGCCCGAATGCAGCTGGAATAGGCTCCAGAACCCCCCACTACCCTGAGAGGGACAAGCTGTAGAAAATGGATGGATTTTCTATAGGGGTGCAAACTTCCAAGAGTTCTCTATTGGGAAAATTTAGGAACTACCAGGAGAAAAAATAAAGGTTGTTCCATTACACATATTTTGAATGTTGATATTGCACCATAATCAGATTTCATGCAACAGGATCAGAATGAATATGTTACATGTAATCCACTGGTTCTCAAACTTTTTTCAACAAGTACAATGTCAGAAAAAAACTTGGCTTTCCAGGCACCACCATGATGACCAACATTAGAATAAAGTAGCATAGCAGGCCTGAATATTCAATAAAAACAAGGTAGATGTTTTACTTAACAAGCATATTTTTTAATATTTTTGGCCACTGTAACATTGCACACAGTTTGAGACTTAGATAGGACAGCTCCAGTCTGAGGGCCTGGTGCAGGATCCAAAGTACTGTATGTATCCAGCAATGTTTTCAACCTTTTTTGAGCCAAGGCGCATTTTTTTCATTGAAAAAATCCTGAGGCCACAAGCAGAAATCATTAAAAAGCGAAACTCAGTAGCCGATATTGACAATAAAAAGTAATTCTCGCAATTGTTGGATATGAATTTAAACCATAACCAACCATGCATCACTATAGCTCTTGTCTCAAAGTAGATGTACTGTCACGACCTATCCTCCTTTGTGTGTTAAAGTTAAAGTACCAATGATTGTCACACACACACTAGGTGTGGTGAAATTGGTCCTCTGTATTTGACCCATCCCCTTGCTCACCCTCTGGGAGGTGAGGGGAGCAGTGGGGAGCAGTGGGCAGCAGCGGTGCCGCGCCCGGGAATCATTTTTGGTGATTTAACCCCCAATTCCAACCCTTGATGCTGAGTGCCAAGCAGGGAGATAATGGGTCCCATTTTTATAGTCTTTGGTATGACTCGGCCGGGGTTTGAACTCACAACCTACCAATCTCAGGGCGGACACTCTAACCACTAGGCCACTGAGTAGGTGGACATTGTTGATTGTCATGTCATGTACGGGTGTACTTTGTGGACGCCGTCTCTGCTCCACACGCTGTAAGTCTTTGCTGTCGTCCAGCATTTTGTGTTTTGTCTACTTTGCAGCCAGTTCAGTTTTAGTTTCGTTTTGCATAGCCGTGCCTAAGCTTCAATGCCTTTTCTTAGCGGCACTACCCTTTTATTTATTAGATACCTTTTTACCTGCACGCTGCCTCCCCGCGTCGTCTGCGTGTTGTGATCATGACAAACCATCGTCATCTCACACAACTTGTTCCCGACATCTACGACGCAATTAGCTACCTGCGCTGTACAGACACTCAACAAAGGCACATTAATTGGGAATTATAATTACTGGTGTGCAAAAAATATTTTTACCCCAATTAGGTGAAATTACATAATCTCCCACGGCTCACCAGACTGTGTTTCACGGCACACACATTGGTTGAAAAAGACTGCTCTACAGGAGGGTACATATGTTCTAATGTGGTGCAAAACAACAGGTGTTTACTCACTAAACTGTAGAAAGTGTCCCAACATATATTCACCTCATAGTATATTTTCAAATATGATTATTATTATCATTATTAATACTATTATTACTGCTTCCAGAATCTCCCTGCAGGCCAAATGTTTTCTTCTCTTTTGTAATCTTCATTGTTCATTCTACGGTATCAAATGTGTCCTTATTTGTACACAAGGTTGTGTAGCGATACAAAGTGTTCCTACATGAGTTCTGCTCCATGCACACTTCCTCTATAAGTCGTGTTAAATCAATAAAAGTATGATTCAACGCTGATTGGGTCCTTTGGTGACATGTGACCTCTAGCTGTTTACTTATTACCTGGAAGAGTCAAGCACTCACACACCTGAGAGATCCCCCACAAGGTTAGGCGGGCTTTTCTTCCTACTGACCAAGGACGTCATTTTCATCAGGTTTTGATTTTGAATTCAACAATGGCAGCAACAAGCATGCGGATTGGATGGCAGAATCTACTTCTTGTACTTACAGGTAGACTTCATGGGTTTTTTCTTAAATTTTTCAAATCTCTACCACACCTTTGTTATATGGTCGAGAGCGCCAATCATTAACCTTTGCAACTAAACCGGAAGCAAGATACTTAATGTTAGGATACATGCACCAAAAATAACAAATATTATTGTATATTTAACATAGTCACATATATTCTTCTTTAATTAATACATTCATGATATTCGGCAGATTTATTTAAACAAGAACATATCTTGTCTGATTTCACTTTCACTTCAGTGCTTCCCAGCTGCAGGAGTTTGCAGGTTTCGATCCCACAGGAGGAATACGAGTCCGTAAATGGAGAAGATATTACTATGATCTGTTCCTTCATTCCGGCCAAACCCGACTTCAGCATGCTGGTTCTCACATGGGAAGCGTATCCCGACGACATTGAGGAGCCAATGGTAAAACATTCATGACTTAGCTTATTGCAAGTATTGCATTGGTGGTTAGAGCGTCAGCCTCAAAGAAACATGAAGCTTTGAGGAGATGGGCTATGAGAAACTTAAAATTCAGCAGTCAATACCTTAATACAGGGGTGTCAAACGTACGGCCCGTGGGCTGAATCAGGCCCGCGAACAGGTTTTATCTGGCCCGCGTGATGAGTTTGCCAAGTATTAAAATGAGTTAGCATTTTTTTAAAATAAAAGAAACTGCTGTTCTGAATGTGTCCACTGGATGGCACAATAGCAATTATGTTAGGACTAGCAAAAGATACAAAGTAAAGCGTGGCTGCGGCTCCTCACCCTCGACCCAAATGAAACTTAAAACTTGCCGTTTTATGTCTTCTGGTTGAAACACATCGTTATTTGGCACCCTTACTCCCCCATATTGTCTCTGTCAAAAATGAGATATCTTAACCCTTTTGAATAGTTTTACCTCCGTTTCTTACGGTTTGTTGAGTTAGCACTGGATTGATGCTAGACATGACAAAGGAGGTATTTGATACTCGATGTTGTGTTTTTTGTTCAATCCCAGAAAGACTGTGACTTAAAGTGTAATCCTGGCTTTGTAGATACACTGAGACGAAGTCTAAGCTCATTGTGTTCTTCATTGCGTTTTTGAAAGTGCACCAATTTCCTCAGAATTTTCAACACACTTGAAGTGTTTTGTCCAGAGGATTATTTCTGATTTGTACGTTTTCATAATGTGCTTATTCTATTTTTGGCCAAAGTAAAACAAAGTAAACAACCTGGCGTTGTCTTTATTTTTAAGTTATCATGCCATGATTTTACCTTTCCGGCCCACTTGGGAATAGCTTTTCCTCCATGCGTGCCCCTGAGCTAAAATGAGTTTGACACCCCTGCCTTAATAGATCAAAACAAGGTGATATCACAATTTAATGTATAATGTGAGGTGGTTTTAATGGAAGTCAATTAGGCATTTTATAGCCAGAAAGGTATCCTCAGAGTGGCCCAAAAATGAGGAAAATATTTACCTAACACTGAAAAGTTAATTTTTTGGAAATTATAATAGTTTTTCCCAAAAACAGGTTTTTAAAAAAGAGGCTGTCTTATTTTCATGGTTGTCTTATATTTAGGTCACATTTCTCTGTGATGTTTCTGTCTAGAGACAACATTTCACACGTTCCAGAATGTTCGACCAACACAGATTCGTACAAAAACCTAAGCTATTTTTTCCCATATTTTCCCATAAGAAAGAATGTAAATGTGACGACCTGTCACTTCACTTCTGGGGGTGGTTCCTTGTTTGGTGATTGTTTCCTGTCAGCGCTCTTATTTTTGTTCCCCTTCTTACTTTTCTCCCTCAGCGCTCGTTTCCCTCACCTGTCCCTGATTGGCAACCTGGCACACCTGGTTCAATGTGTCTCAATCAAAGTGTATTTATATAGCCCTTAATCACAAGTGTCTCAAAGAGCTGCACAAGTCACAACGACATCCCGCATCAGGGCAAGAAAAACTCAACCAAATGGGATACAATGAGAAGCCTTGGAGGGGACCGCAGATGTGGGGACCCCGCATCTGTGGTCACCTAATAACCTCTCCACGTAGGAGAGGGGGGCAGAGCAGAAAAGAGATGGCAGATCAACTGGTCTAAAAGGGGGGTCTATTTAAAGGCTAGCGTATACAAATGAGTTTTAAGATGGGACTTAAATGCTTCTACTGAGGTAGCATCTCTAACTGTTACCGGGAGGGCATTCCAGAGTACTGGAGCCCCAATAGAAAACGCTCTATAGCCCGCAGATTTTTCTGGGGCTCTGGGAATCACTAATAAGCCGGAGTTCTTTGAACGCAGATTTCTTGCAGGGACATATGGTACAATACAATCAACAAGATAGGATGGAGCTAAACCGTGTAGTATTTTATACGCAAGTAGTAAAACCTTAAAGTCACATCTTAAGTGCACAGGAAGCCAGCCTATTTATGCCTGCCTCGCCTGTTCCTCAGAGCTCGAGGATTGATTATATTTGAGAACCTTTGTATGCATGACTGCTTCTCCTTTAAGTATATTAAAATCCTCTTACCTGCGCATTGATCTTCGGTTTCCTGCATTTTGGGGTCACAACCGCCGCAACCATGCGGGTTCCCGACAGTAAATCCAAATAAGGAGGGAGGATTTTTTATGAGGACCTTTGTCACGAGTTCCTTCTTAAACTGAATAGTCTTTATCACCTTCTTATTCCAAGTACTGGAACTCGCAATTTATTTTGGCTCCGTGGTGGATTATTTTGCAGTCGTACTTAAATGAAAAATAGCACTGAGATTGAGTCACCAACGCATGAGGGTTCTTTGCTAGGACATTAAATACCGCGGAATGATACAGAGGGCAGACCGAATAAAAATATGCTTCGTTATACGAACTTTGTGTCATGATCTGTGGTCTGGATCATGTTTTTTGTTATTTTCTGTTTGTTTAAGACTCCATAGTTCCTGTTTTTGGGCTCCCTTGTTTGGTCACCATGGCGACTCATTGGTTTCACCTGCCTCATGTGACACACGCACCTGGCTCTAATCAAAGAGACTATTTAAGCCTGTCGTTGCCAGTTAGTCGGCCCGGCGACATTGCTCTGTTGATGTTCTTTTCATGCTCTGTATTGATTGTTTCATGCTCTTTTCTTGCCACAGTAAGTCTTGCTTATTTCATGCAATACCACAGATCATGCTGCTCGTTTCCATAGTTAAAGCTATTTGTTTCATGGCACAGTTTAGTGCGGGTTTCATGCCTTTAGTTTCAGGTTTCATGTCCTAGGTTTTTGCCTTAGCTTCCGTGTGCGATAGGCACGCTTGCCTTCGGGTTGTTTTCTGTTCTTTGTACTTTGTTGAGTTTTAGAGAGATTAAATAATATTCTTACCTTCAAGCCTTGTCCGGTCTAGTCCGATTGCATCCCGGGAGAACAAATCTCGCATCATGACACTTTGTATCCATGTAAAAAGGTTTCATCCACCAATTGTGTGTCTCGTAGCGTAGCCATTTTGTGCCAGGCAGCATAACCACTGTTGGAGGGCTTTATGTTGTTAGGGACTGTGCTCAGTGCTACTTTGTGTATATTTTTAAGTGTTTTTTTACAAAATGTTTCTAGTTTTGCTCGCTCAATAGGAGTCCAAAGAAAGCTATGAACAATGTGTGGTTGTAAAACATTCCGGAAGAATTTACAACGTTGATGACACTCCCCTTTCTTTTACTGCACATTAAGAAGATTAACCAACAAGGTAAAATGAATTGCATGTTTTATTCCTAATTATTGTAGCGACCTTGCTGTTAAAGTTAAAGAAGGTGTAACGGTACAGTGTGGAAGGAGACGACACTGAGACAGGGACGTCGTTTAGCTTACAGCGTGTTTATTAGCACAAGTGTGTGACGTGTGTAATTAAACCAAATACGTGGTGTGTGAATATGTGATGCAATTAACTGGTGAGTGTTACCGTGAGGTGTTGATGGTGCGTGTTGCGAGAGATGCGGAAGTCCAGAGAGGTCAAGGCAGGCTCAGAGGTCTGTAGGCAGATGAGAGGTCAAGGCCTGGAGCGAGGCGTCAGGGTCCGTGGACAGGCGAGAGGTCGAGATCCGGGGAGGCAGCAAGAAGTCCAGAGGGAATCCAGGGAGACGAGACACACAGCTCGAAACCAGGAAACGGAGGGGAGCTGAGGGACGAGGGAACACGATGAGCACAGAGTAGGGGAAACACAGAGAGCGAGGAAGCACATAGGCAGAGAGCTAGAGACGTATAGGGCTTACTGTACTGGTACAAGGTACTACGTTCTGGCACTGGAACGCAGAACACGCTGGCTTAAGAAGGCAGTGGAGTTCTCATCAGCATCAGGTGTGTCGATTGCAGAGTGAGTGCAGCCGAGCGGGGTCACGGCCGCGGGAGGGGAGGAACGCCCGTGGGCGTGACCAGAGGCACGCTCAGAGGAGCCCACAGAAGAATATGTGGCGGCAGGTGTTTGAACCGTCACAGAAGGACTAAGTAACTTTTCAACCTTTTTGAAATATTTGTATAACTTTTGGGATGATACATGGATTTAAAACTAGTTGAATGACACCTGTGTCGCTGTATCGCTTTTGATGGCACTTAGTGACTTTGAGGAGGGTGGCAGGAACCCTGCCACACAAAAAACTACAAATGTGCGGACTTGCTTTACGGCATACGTCACTCCCCCTTTCCTCGTTCGTTGAAAAGACTGATGCCTACGTGCCGCCAGAAAACAAAAACAAAAAGAAGAAGAAGAACACCTACGTGCAATTTCTGCTATGAGGGCCAAAGCTCCAAAACAACCAAAGAAACGAAAAGTTTTGTCTGAGGAGACTTACCCAGATAAAAGGACAGACAGGATCAACACCGCCCCCCGGCTTTCACTCGCTACCATGAGTCCAAAGACTAGGACTTTCAGACCGATTTCGATGCTCAAATCAAAATGATATTGGAAATTTGCGTGGTAGCCACCAGCATGATAGTTTCACTACTACTTCCTTCAGAAAAAATTCCCCGCTGTCGTTCTTTGCTTCGGACATGCATCCGCCCTGATACTATCTTGGTAGTAGCGTCATGTTTGTAGCGCAATCCAAGATCATTTCTTGATAGTGTCTGCTATTTAACATCAGCATAGCCATTAGAGACGTACATTTTGTGCCAATATTACGGCGGATATTATGCGCTAGTCATCATGGGAAATGAGGTCTTCTTCTGGCAAAACACTACCGCTTTGGACCACTGGCACCGTCAAAATCAACCAAAACTGAAAGTTCTTAGTGTCGGCAGGGCGGCTGCAAACGAGGACAGTTCAGCTAGTTGTTGTTTTGGCTTTGTTACGAAATAAAAAGTTGAATCCATTACATCTTGTTATGTTTGGGGGCGGCGTGGCTCGGTTGGTAGAGCGGCCGTGCCAGCAGCTTGAGGGTTCCAGGTTCGATCCCCGCTTCCACCATTCTAGTCACTGCTGTTGTGTCCTTGACACTTCACCCACCTGCTCCCAGTGCCACCCACACTGTCAAGACTTGGTCTGTGGCGTGGTTTGTTCTCCCGTGGTGCAAAGGAATTGGACCAAACGTGGCGTGCAGGTGAGGACATGTTTAATATATTAACTCAAAAAAGTCTCAAAAGGGGATAAACAAAAAGCGTTCACAGCGGAGGGAAAAAAAGTTGACTATGAAAACAAAAGGCGCGCACAATGGCGGAAGTACAAAACTAGACTATGAAAACAAAACACTAGCACAAAGGCAAAAAACTATGAACAATAACAAAACTTACTTGACATGACAAGAGGGGCAAAAGGAAGAGCAGCATGGATCATGTGGGTGAACAGAGTGATGTCGCCAGCCCGACTGCCTGGCAACAATGGCCTTAAATACTGGTGACATGATTAGTGAAAACGTGAGACAGGTGCGTGACATGAGGATGTGAAACAGGTGCGTGACAAGACAGGTGAAAACTAATGGGTGACCATGGAAACCAAACCAAACAAGGAAGTGCAACCAGGAACTAAAAAAAGAGCCAAGCAGAA
>NC_084744.1:12040782-12220782 GCF_033978785.1 Entelurus aequoreus
TGAGGTCATTGTAAACGCCATTTCACACCAACAGCTAAATAGCAGCATTTTAACGCCCATGTAAAAGTAATAAAAGCCGCAAAAATTAGACCACTATGGTTGATATGCAGCTACTGCGGTCTTGTGGAATTACTTACATAAGGGCGTCAATTGGAGCATTTTCACTGTTTTGATATACTTAATCTCAGTGGCGGGCCGTGCGTTTCCCACCTAGGCCTTCAGTGATGTCCCACTTCAATGATTACCTCCCAAAATACCATCATTGTTGTCACCACATGACCATTGCTGGAGAAATACTATACAGAAACACATTTACGCACTACTTTACATTGAATCACATCAACAATGTACAAAACGGGTTATTTACCATATCTTATGTGGTACTGCCAAAATAAAAATGGCAAAAAACATATTAAAAGTGGAAAAATTAAGAAATGAAATATTTGAACTCACAATTTGTAGCACCCATTCGACGCCGTAAAAGCCACTGGTACCCCTCATAGTCGGCTAATTCGAGTGGCAATGGCGGGCATTTCCCCATCTCACAAGATGTAGTTTCTCTTTAAATATCCTTCTTGAAAATGGCCTTGCAAATATTAATCTGCCACCTAATCAAGGTTTTGTTTTTCTTTATGGGTCAACACTTCCTGCTTCCTGCTAAATTGAAACTGAATGGATACTCACTTTGGAATGACAAGTGAGTATCCAATCACAGTTTCGTGAACGTCCGGCTACTTAGATAGGCTACTGTTAACAACTTGTGATCTGATTGGCTATCGCAACTGTCTATAAACTCTATGTGTTCTCAAATTAATCCGCTAACGGTCCCGGTGAGTATCCAATCACAGGACGCGTGAATGTCACATTCAATGTAAGGCCATCTAGAAGGCCTTACTGACAACAACTCGTGATGTGATTGGCTACCACAACTGTCTATCAACTGTATGTCCCCATTCACTTACAGTGCACAGACATTGTTGATTCTGAAGGCCCCTGGCAGATTTCGTACAACATGGCAACACAAGGTAGCTGAATTCTGATTGGATACAAACTAAAACAACAGCACTGGAAGGAGCATAATATGACATGAAGAGAATATGAATACTTTTAGATATTTAGGGAAAGTACATTTAATTATGATCATGATTTCTGGTTATGTTAGGCCAGCAGAGAAGGCCTTGCTGGCCCTGAGGGCCCACCACTGCTTAATCTTATCAGACAGTTTTGCCGGAATTGAAATCTTTTCCACTTTTCTAAAGAATCCTAACTTCTGGACTAAAATAGAGAATTCAAATCAACCATAATAAATGAATGAATGATTTACTTCAGACGCATATGGATAATACAACGCACAATATATGTACATTTGACAGAAAATAGTTGAAAACCTCTGTACAACCCAAAAAAAATCAGAAATAAGAATAGGCGGAAGCATAAACTTATGTAATCCTTCCCCTTCTTTATTTTTTTAGCAAAAATGCTTGCTGATTGATCTGTTCACAGTTCTTTCTTTTGATATGACTGTACATATCTTATGTATAAATATGCTATACATACTGCACAAGACATTAAAGGCCTACTGAAATGATTTTTTTTTATTTAAACGGGGATAGCAGATCTATTCTATGTGTCATACTTGATCATTTCGCGATATTGCCATATTTTTGCTGAAAGGATTTAGTATAGAACAACGACGATAAAGATCGCAACTTTTGGTATCTGATAAAAAAAAAGGCTTGCCCCTACCGGAAGTAGCGTGACGTAGTCAGTTGAACATATACGCAAAGTTCCCTATTGTTTACAATGATGGCCGCATGAAGTGAGAGAGATTCGGACCGAGAAAGCGACAATTTCCCCATTAATTTGAGCGAGGATGAAAGATTTGTGGATGAGTAAAGTGCAAGTGAAGGACTAGTGGGGAGTTGAAGCTATTCAGATAGGGAAGATGCTGTGAGAGCCGGGGGTGACCTGATATTCAGCTGGGAATGACTACAACAGTAAATAAACACAAGACATATATATACTCTATTAGCCACAACACAACCAGGCTTATATTTAATATGCCACAAATTAATCCTGCATAAAAACACCTGCGTGTTTGTTATGCTAGCTCCTAGCTCCTCTGCTAGCTCCTAGCTCCATAGAACACGCCAATACAATTCAAACACCTGATCAACACACACAATCACTCAGCCCAAAAGACCGTTCACCTAACCCAAGGTTCATAAAGCTTATATATTTTTAAAAAGTTACGTACGTGACGCGCACATACGGTCAAGTTATCGAATGTTTAGCAGCCAAGGCTGCATACTCACGGTACCTGATATTCAGCTGGGAATGACTACAACAGTAAATAAACACAAGACATATATATACTCTATTAGCCACAACACAACCAGGCTTATATTTAATATGCCACAAATTAATCCTGCATAATAACACCTGCGTGTTTGTTATGCTAGCTCCTAGCTCCTCTGCTAGCTCCTAGCTCCATAGAACACGCCAATACAATTCAAACACCTGATCAACACACACAATCACTCAGCCCAAAAGACCGTTCACCTAACCCAAGGTTCATAAAGCTTATATATTTTTAAAAAGTTACGTACGTGACGCGCACGTACGGTACGGTACGTGTTATGCTAGCTCCTAGCTCCTATGTTAGCTCCTAGCTCCATAGAACACGCCAATACAATTCAAACACCTGATCAACACACACAATCACTAAGCCCAAAAGACCGTTCACCTAACCCAAGGTTCATAAAGCTTATATATTTTTAAAAAGTTACGTACGTGACGCGCACGTACGGTACGGTACGTGTTATGCTAGCTCCTAGCTCCTATGCTAGCTCCTAGCTCCATAGAACACGCCAATACAATTCAAACACCTGATCAACACACACAATCACTCAGCCCAAAAGACCGTTCACCTAACCCAAGGTTCATAAAGCTTATATATTTTAAAAAAGTTACGTACATACGCAAAAAAAAGTTGCGCACATACGGTCAAGCGATCAAATGTTTAGAAGCCAAAGCTGCATACTCACAGTAGCACGTCTGCGTCTTTGTCATCCAAATCAAAGTAATCCTGGTAAGAGTCTGTGTTGTCCCAGTTCTCTACAGGCGTCTGTGTATCGAAGTCAAAAGTCCTCCTGGTTAGAGTCTCTGTTATCCGAGTTCTTCCATCTTGACTGCATCTTTCGGGAATGTAAACAAAGAAGCGCCGGCTGTGTACTGTTGTGGCTGACTACGTTCGAAAAATACGTCCATTTCGCACCGACAACTTTCTTCTTTGCTTGCTCAGCTTCCTTCTCCATAATGCAATGAACATGATTGCAACAGATTCACGAACACAGATGTCCAGAATACTGTGGAATTATGAAATGAAAACAGAGCTTTTTCGTATTGGCTTCAATGTGGAAGGCATACCCGTGTTCGCCGGTCTACGTCACGCGCATACGTCATCCTCAGAGGCGTTTCGAACCGGAAGTTTAGCGGCAAATTTAAAATGTCACTTTATAAGTTAACCCGGCCGTATTGGCATGTGTTATAATGTTAAGATTTCATCATTGATATATAAACTATCGGACTGCGTGGTCGGTAGTAGTGGGTTTCAGTAGGCCTTTAAAGGACATATAATCAACCTTGTAGCGATGTCTTGTGCCTGCTGGGAGATAATTAAACATGTTTTCAATTACAAAACCCCAAATCAGTGAAGTTGGCACTAATTCGTAAATAAAAACAGAATACAATGATTTGCAAATTCTTTTCAACTTATATTCAATTGAATAGACGGCAAAGACAAGATATTTAATGTTCCAACTGAGAAACATTATTTGATCTGTTGATTACAATACATGAAAGAAACAGAACACCTTCATGTTGCTTCCCACCCTACACAGTGGAGTTTTACAAGCCTTCTTCTTGGTAGGATCAAAGACAGCTTTTGTCTTCTCGCCGGGCAAGCTGAACTCAATGTAACACAAAGTTTTGTGATAACTTAGATACAATTATTCTCACAATGATAGGATTTATATAATGAGAAGATATATTTTCTTCCAGCCAGCTCAAACATGGGAGCTACGGCAGGTATAATTGGAGGTGTCCTTGCCGGATTGCTAGTTCTTGGAATCGTCGTCTACTGCTTCTACAAGAAAAGAGGCAAAAAAGATAAGAATGCTAAAGGGTATGTCAGGTTGTTTATGTTTGTTTTTGTGATGATGGCAGATACCCTGAATTAGTTGTCAAAATTCACAGTTGCATTACATTTTTTCCCCCACAGAGAAATGGAATTTTCCGACAAAGACGCTGCTGAAGTTGTGAGGCAGTACCGGGATGAAGAGTCCAGTGGCGTGACCGAGAAGGCCGAATACAAAGATGCTGTTCCTCAAAACACAGAAGATCATCATGGTGGTTACGATAGCGGCAGAGAAAACAACGGTGGCGACGGCGCTCAGCGTTATCAGGATCCCCGCCGCGGCAGTCGCGATCACCTTGACGAAAAACGTTTCGAAGTCCGGAAAGAGTACGGCGGGAGTCGCGATCGCCTCGATGAGCAGCTCGATCGTAACGGTCGCGGCGGGCCTCGAGAACACCTCGGCAATAGCGACGAGTACAGGGGTAGTCGTGACAGGCTGGACGATCAGCGCGAACATTACGGCGGAAGTCGCGACAGGCTCGACGAGCAGCGTAATCGCCACAGTCGGGACAGGCTCGACGATCAGCGCGAACACTACGGCGGAAGTCGCGATAGGCTCGACGAACCCCGCGATCGCTACGGTGGAAGTCGGGATCGCCTTGATGACGTCTACGACTGCTAGCTTACGTTATTAGAGTGATGATAGTGGTGCGCCGGTTTTCTACGTACCTCGGTTTCAAGGTCACTGTTCGGTTTGTTTATGGCAGGGGTCGGCAACCCAAAATGTTGAAAGAGCCATATTGGACCAAAAAAACAAAAACAAATCTGTCTGGAGCCGCAAAAAATTAAAAGCCATATTACATGTGTCATTAGATATACATTTAATTAAGAGGACTTAAAGGAAACTAAATGAGCTCAAATATAGCTACAAATTAGGCATAATGATGCAATATGTACATATAGCTAGCCTAAATAGCATGTTAGCATCGATTAGCTTGCAGTCATGCAGTGACCAAATATGTCTGATTAGCACTCCACACAAGTCAATAACATCAACAAAACTCACCTTTGTGCACTCATGTACAAGGTTAAAAGTGTGGTGGACAAAATGAGACAGAAAAAGAAGTGGCATAAAACACGTCCTAGAAAGTCGGAGAAAGTTATGCATGTAAACAGACTATACGGTGAGTTCAAGGACCGCCAAAATAAGTAGGACAAAACGGCGCTCGCCAAATACTTGAATCAGTGAAGCATATTTAATATAAACAGTGTGATTTATAACAATTACGGAGGTTTGTGTCATGTTTGTCCTCCTACAGAAACCATACTAAAACAAAAAAATAGATTTTTTTTCCCACTCATCTTTTTCCATTCTTCATACATTTTTGAAAAATCTCCAGAGAGCCACTAGGGCGGCGCTAAAGAGCCGCATGCGGCTCTAGAGCCGCGGGTTGCCGACCCCCGGTTTATGGGAACTAACTGCAAAACATACAATTGCTTAACTTTAATGATTTGTGACAATTGCAACGGTAATAGAGAATGATTATTTTATTTTTAGTAAATTCAAGTTTTTATTGGCTGTTACATCCCCATGACAACACATGACTGGACTGATGCAGTTTTTCCAAATTTAAAGTGTTATCTTTTACAGAAGATTCAATTATTGGTTAAACTCAATTTTCCACAATTTTCACACAACCCCAAAAAAAGGCGTCATGGCAAAGTCTGCCTCATTAGTAATGAGCCTGCCTTCAAACATTTATATTATCATAGATATAACAATTTGGATGTGGGTTGAGATCAGGGGACGTCGTTGTGGTTCGTGAACCCCTCTGAGATACTTGTGTTAAGGGCTAAAAAATTAATTGTGATCGATTGATTGGTTAACGACTTTATGCAATTGGTGGGCGTGTCCGAAAGCTGGATGGGAGGAAATGAATAAAAGAAACATGCATAACTTCAAGGGCATAATTACGGAGGCCCTAAAGGGACATGGATGTTTTGCGAGATCTTGCGATACTTTTTGCGAGATCTCGCAAAAGGTTTTTTTCCTATGTCAGTGAACCGGAAGTAAAACAGACACAGAGATGGAGGAGCGGGAGCATGCGGGAGTCTACCCATCATCTGTGCTCTGTTGCGGGACCACAATACGATTTGATGTCTTTATATATTTTACCATGAATTGATTAACGTGGACTCCGACTTAAACAAGTTGAAAAACTTATTCGGGTGTTACCATTTAGTGGTCAATTGTACGGAATATGTACTGTACTGTGCAATCTACTAATAAAAGTCTCAATCAATCAATCAATCATATGTTAGGCCAATACTAAAATAGAAATCAATAAACTTCTCCTACGGATGATGGGTAGGCTACTCCATAGCTTTGTCTGTTTCACTTCCGGTTCACCATCGCTGTGTCTGTTATGCTTCCGGTTCACTGACTTAGGAAAAAAAACTTTTGCGAGATCTCGCAAACATTTTTTTTCCCTCCATGTCCCTTTAGGGCAGTGGTTCTTAACCTTGTTGGAGGTACCGAACCCCACCAGTTTCATATGCGCATTCACTGAACCCTTCTTTAGTGAAAAAGAAAAGGGTTTTGTTTTTTTCAAATTCAAGACAAAGTTATATGTTTTTGGTAACACTTTAGTATGGGGAACATATTCTAAGTAATAAAGACTTAATTTAAAGTTATTTGGTTAGGGTTAGGGTCAGGGTTAGAGGGTTAAGGTTATAATAAGGCCATGCCGAATAAGGCATTAATAAGTACTTAATAATGACTAGTTAAGAGCCAATGTGTTACTAATTTGCATGTTAATAAGCGACTAATTAATGGTGAATATGTTCCCCATACTAAAGTGTTACCATGTTTTTTTTACTGGTGCACAAAATGAACCGTGCATGAACATCACCTTGTTCAAACAACAAAACCAACACAGTGCATAAACTCACAACAAACTACACACCTGCAAATCAGTCAGCTGTTGCCGTATCCGTAATACGCCGATAGGGAGAAGTTTGTATTTACACGATGAGTCGGGTGTGTTTTGACCTCCGCCGAACCCCTGAGGCCGACTCACCGAACCCCTAGGGTTCGATCGAACCCAGGTTAAGAACCACTGCTTTAGGGGCTCCGTACATAATAAAACACTTAAGCGCAAATGGGGAAATAGGGCTCTAAACTTGTACCGTATGTACCATTACAGCCCTAATTGATGATAAATAAAAGTACAGTACATATGTAAAAGATTGTCACTAAATTCTGTTTTAATATATCTTTTTGTTTTTAACATGCCTGTTTTAACGACTACTGTACAGCTATACTATAACATTTTGGTTCCATTCAGATTTATACCCTCTATTTTTTTCAAATTCAACAAGAAATCTAAGCTATAACACAACTCTTCTTTCTTCAATTAAAACAATGTTTTCAATGATTTCTTTGAATTGCTTCAATGTCTTATGTCACTTTTGTCAAATAAACTCAAACTCAACTCAACTCACTTAACATGGCCAGCCTTGACAAATTCTGTGTTGGACAATGCTTTGAAAAAACCTGCAATATACATTTTTAATAAAGTTATAATAATCACACGTACACAGATCTTTTTTAACTGGAAATTGATATGAAAGAAAATGTCGTTTTGGAAGTTTGTTCGTAGGTAAAGTACATTTTAGAGCAGGGGTGTAAAACTCATTTTAGATGGGGGCCACATGGAGAAAAATCTACTCCCAAGTGGGCCGGACTGGTAAAATCACGGCACGATGACTTAGAAATAAAGACATCTTCAGATTTCTGCTCAGTGGCCTTGTGGTTCAAGTCTCCGCCCTGAGATCAGTAGGTTGTGAGTTCAAACGCCGGCCGAGTTATACCAAAGACTGCAAAAATGGGACCCGTTACCTCCATGCTTGGCACTCAGCATCAAGGGTTGGAATTGGGGGTTGAATCAGATTTTAAAAAATAATATCAAATTACAGAATGTTATTTATGTAGTTTGCTCATTTTCCTCGACTGGTGGACTAACATCATGTGTTTTTTTTTTTTTTACATATGTAGCATCATCTACAAAGAGACAAAGGATTGCTATTGCGACATCTAGTGGACACATTTAGAACAGCAGTTTCTTATATATTTTGCTAAAAGTTTTATACTTAGCAAACTCATCCCGCGGGCCGGATAAAACCTGTTCGCGGGCCGTACGTTTGACACCCCTGTTTTAGAGCCTGAGAATTACATATTTTATGTATTTACTATGCAAAAGTACAGGCTTCCTCGCTTCTTTGCTCCCTGTAAGTTTATTGTAGATCATAAATCACGCCTCTCACCTGAAAAGTAGATGGCTGAGGATATAATCTGACAAGTTGGGACACTTTATAGGCTTTATAAGCAGAATTGCACGGCTCCCATGGGCGCCATTGTAAGTGAACTTTTGATTGCATTTATTTAATATTTAGAATGCAAAAAATATATATATATATATATATATATATATATATATATATATATATATATATATATATATATATATATATATATATATATATATATATATATATATATATCCATCCATCCATCCATCCATTTTCTACCGCTTATTCCCTTCGGGGTCGCGGGGGGCGCTGGAGCCTCTCTCAGCTACAATCGGGCGGAAGGCGGGGTACACCCTGGACAAGTCGCCACCTCATCGCAGGGCCAACACAGATAGACAGACAACATTCACACTCACATTCACACACTAGGGCCAATTTAGTGTTGCCAATCAACCTATCCCCAGGTGCATGTCTTTGGAGGTGGGAGGAAGCCGGAGTACCCGGAGGGAACCCACGCAGTCACGGGGAGAAAATGCAAACTCCACACAGAAAGATCCCGAGGCCGGGATTGAACTCGCAACTACTCAGGACCTTCGTTTTGTGAGGCAGACGCACTAACCCCTCTGCCACCGTGCATATATATATATATACTGTATATATATATACTGTATATATATATATAGTAAAAATTATAAACATTTATATCTATATCTATCATTTTTCGTCATGTCTCATAAATGATTGTGAACGATTGGCAAAATTCCAAAAAAGTGCAGTTCCCCTTTAATGTTACGTTGTTGCTTGTGATATCTGATATCAATTATCAACTCTGTGCAGACTTACAGTGTAAAAAGTAAGGTTGTACAAAAAAAATGTTTCACATCCAAATCGCGATTCTTATTCATCCCGATTCTAAATTGTTTTCTAATTTTTAAATATCGATTGAAACATTTTTTTTTTTTAACAAGAATCTATTTTTAAAAAGACGTTTGTAGGCCATCTCAATGCAACCAGAAGGAGCTTTTCCTACCTGTAACTTGTTTTGAAAAAGTTTCATTAGAGCTATTATACCAAATAATAGAGTGGTTTTTAACCATAGGGCTTTGTTGCACTGCGAGCAACTCCTAGGGGCCCGCCAAAAAATATCTGTTTCTCAGCTGTGGTCCGTATGGGCTGCAGCGTTACTCAGTTGTAATACACATTTCCACCACTTGTGGCAGTAATGACAATATCAAACAAACAGAAGAGGTCTGGAGCTAAAGTCGTAGAAAAGTTTCTTAAGCGCAAAAATTATGACTACAGTGTTGAAGCTGTATTTTCATTTGCACTTTAATTTTATTGACAGTTTAATTAAGAAACATATTCATTATTATTAAATTAGTTTATTTTAGCCCCGCATAATTATGTGTAAATGTATTTTTCTTAAGTTATTCACAAGTCCTTTCTTATGCAGTATATTTGGTTAGTACTTATCAGCTTGACCTAAGCCTAATGTTTATGTGTTAAATAAATAATAATCTTTGTGATTAACACATGCTTACATATTATTTGACAAGGTTATTAACCTGTTAAACTCTAAGTAGGTTAAACATAATTATTGAATACAAAAAATCAAGAGTGAGATTACTAATTCAGTGTTAATATTTGAGTGGCATAGGCGCCGATCTACATTTCTGCCAGTGGGTGCTCGGACGGGCGGTAAATCTGACGCTACTTTTTTGAGCATTCGCGGTTTTTGCTTGGTGGTGACAAAGAATTTGCCATCAATCCTACGTGGGTGCTCAGCATTGTCCGTGGGTGCTCGGGCCCCGAAGCACCAACGGGATCGGCGCCTATGGGTCCCGGATACCGCTGTAGAGGAAAAGTTGGGCCCCGAGGTCAAAAAGGTTAAGAACCCGTGAAATAATACATTGTGAGAATTGAATCGAGAATCTGTTCTAGTGTTGTCCCGATACCAATATTTTGGTACCAAAATTATTTTGCTACTTTTCTAAATAAAGGGGACCATAAAAGATTGCATTATTGGCTTTATTTTAACAAAAAATCTTAGGGTACATTAAACATATGTTTATTATTGCATATTTGTCCTTAAATAAAATAGTGAACATACGAGACAACTTGCTTTTTATTAGTAAGTAAGCAAACAAAGGCTCCTAATTTAGCTGCTGACATATGCAGTAACATATTGTGTCATTTTCCATTCTATTATTTTGTAAAAATTATTAAGTACAAGTGGAAAATGAATTATTAATCTACTTGTTCATTTACTGTTAATATCTGCTTACTTTCTCTTTTAACATGTTCTATCTACACTTCTGTTAAAATGTAATAATCACTTATTCTTCTGTTATTTGATACTTTACATTAGTTTTGGATAATACCACAAAGTCGTTACAGGATCATACATTGGTCATATTCAAAGTCCTCATGTGTCCAGGGACATATTTCCTGAGTTTACAAACATAATATGTATTTTAAAAAAAACGAAAGAAGATGTTGTGATGGCAAAAAATATTGACGTACTCATCGACTAGATACGCTCCTGTATGTCATGACCTGGGCGCACGTCAGTGCGCATTCATGTGTGCGTTGTGCTGTGCGTGCCAATCCGGCTGCAGCAAGCAGCTGCAATCAATTGCCGGCAATCAACACACCTGAAGCTGATGATGAGACCTGCCTTCATAAGCCGGCACAACCTGCTATCCCGGGCCAGAACGAATGCGCACTCTTTCACTCTCTGGGTTTCTCCGCCGTCGTGTTCATTTGTCTCTTGTCCTCTTTGTTGCCTCCCTGCAGCCTGCCTTCGTTCCCACGTAAAGAGCTGTGTGTCTCGTCTCCCCGCGTTCCCTTTGGTTCCCTGGCTGCATCTTGGATCTCGACCTCCCGACTTTGACTTTGACGCCTCTCTTCTCCCCCTCGAGCTCACGTCTGCTCACGGACCTCCGAGCCAGCCCTGCCCCTCTTGGACTTCCGCCTCTCGCTCAACACTACGGGACACAAGCATGGGCGCCGATTTACATTGCTCGGTGTGTGTGTATTAGTGTTCTCTTGAGACCAATATTTTGGTACCGGTACCAAAAGTTTTTTGGTACTTTTCAGTACTTTTCTAAATAAAGGGGACCACAAAAAATGTAATTATTGGCTTTATTTTACCAAAAAAAATCTTACGGTACATTAAACGTATGTTCCTAATTGCAATTTTGTCCTTAAATAAAATAGTGAACATACTAGACAACTTGTCTTTTACTAGTAAGTAAGCAAACAAAGGCTCCTAATTTAGCTGCTGACATACGCAGTAACATATTGTATCATATTCCATTCTATTATTTTGTCAACATTATTAAGGACAAGTGGTAGAAAATGAATTATTAATCTACTTGTTCATTTACTGTTAATATCTGCTTACTTTCTCTCTTAACATTCTGTCTACACTTCTGTTAAAATGTAATAATCACTTATTCTTCTGTTGTTTGATACTTCACATTAGTTTTGTACGATACCACAAATGTGGGTATCAATCCGATACCAAGTCGTTACAGGATCATACATTGGTCATATTCAAAGTCCTCATGTGTCCAGGGACATATTTCCTGAGTTTATAAACATAATATATATTTTTTTTAAACGAAAGAAGATGTTTTGATGCCAAAAAATATTGACGTAATCATAGTAGTATCGACTAAATACGCTCCTGTACTTGGTATCATTACAGTGGATGTCAGGTGTAGATCCACCAATGGCGTTTGTTTACATTGCGGACCGGTACTTTTCAAAGGCGGTATAGTACCGAATATGATATATTAGTATTGCGGTACTATACTAATAGCGGTATACCGTACAACCCTAATCCGTTCTGAATGCAATTGTCACCCCAGGAATCGGAATTGGGGCGGATCGAATCGTTTGGTGTCCAAAGATTTACACCCCTAATAAAAAAGTGTATTAAAAACACTATGGAGTTATAGTTAATCCTTAATTTTGAGGCAGCAGGTGTGGACAAACAGCTCATTAGTATTGAAGCTACAGAGTACAGACACAAGGCATTTTTAAACAAATTATTTTAGACAACATACTTACTTTTCACTACTAAAGGACCCGACCGAAGAAACGAGTCAAAAAGATGAGCTTTTTATTTATTTTTTTTACCATTGTGGTGGTTGGGCTCCCCTCCCTTTGTGAAAGTGGTACAGTCCCGTTAGTTGGTTACTTAGCTCGGGAGTCCTCCTTCACTCAAGTCTACCGACAAAGAGGAGGGAAAATATGCCAACTAACTGCTCCTGACCGTCAAAGCGGGTTTAAATAATGAACTTTTATCGCCTGGCTCTTCTAGTGGCAGCTTTTGGTAAGTGTGGTCGTCGGTTTTTGTTGTTCTTATTCACTGAAATGACTTCGCCCGTGCTGCATCGCAACAGGTTGAAGTAACCGTTTGTTAACCTCTTCACTACCAAACGATGATTGTCTTTAAAACTTTGCTTTTTACCTCACTCTTTCCATATCAAAGTTTCTATGACCCATATGTAATGCATACTTTAGCATCATAACGAGTCCCACATAGTTTAAGAGTTGCTTGTGACGTAAGCGCCTATAATGACGTCATTCTGTTTTAAACTACAGCAAAATAATATAATAAAAAATAATAATAAATCACATATGCAGTTAAATACTATGCAAAGAAATGCTGATAGGTGTGGCACAAATTAAGTAACTAAATAATAACCATACAATAGCATAATAATAGAATATAAAATAAAACACTATTGGATTGTCGTAAAAATACCACAAAATAATGTATAAAGTACACATAAATAAATACATTGTGTGGATGTAAAAAAAAAAAGGAATATAAAATAGTAAGCATATTAACAATATTTCAATATAAAAATGTTATCTAGTGTAGTAAAAAACGTTAACTTTCTTATTAGAATGTGTCAAACACGTAAACATTAAAATTAACTATAAATAAATACAAATAATAAACAAATCTGAAAATAATGTTATAATGAAATATTGATTGCATTTAGATTGGCGTGGATTGCACAGAGCTACATTGTGTGTGATAGCTCGGTTGGTAGAGCGGCCGTACCAGCAACTTGAGGGTTCCAGGTTCGATCCCAGCTTCTGCCATCCTAGTCACTGCTGTTGTGTCCTTGGGCAAGACACTTTACCCACCTGCTCCCAGTGCCACCCACATTGGTTTAAATGTAACTTAGATATTGGGTTTCACTATGTAAAGCGCTTTGAGTCACTAGAGAAAAGCGCTATATAAATATAATTCACTTCACTTCACTTCACTTTAAAAATAAAAAAAAAAGTAATCATTTTTTTATACAACGACAATAGAACACAAGACCCAGAGGCGACCTCTGGATTGCCACATCAATAAAAACATCATTTATGTGGTCTGCCACATTATTTTATGTAGCCTGTGAAAGGCTGGAAATAATAAAGCACTTTCTGGCTAAATGTCTTTGTTCTGCATGCAGTTGTATAGGTTTTACACTTTAATATAACTGATCATGCAACAAGACGTTCCAAGCATTTTTGGTTCTCAAAAATAAATACATAAATATCTGCATGTCTCCTTGACTTACTATTTCAACACAAGTTATCCATCGATCTATTTGTAAGGCATAATAACCAAAGAGGGTTGCCTTTGCAAATATTGATATATATTCACATTACAGGCGCCCCTCTGAGGGCAACCATAATTGCTATGTGGCCCACAATAAAAACAAGTTTGTCACCCCTGCAATAGAACTATCCATTACTTGACATAGTAATGTGCACATTTGCCATGAATAAAACAGAAATAAGTGCAATATAGTGCACATGTTGTTGATGCACTTTGCATCTTTAAAACAAAAAATGGACCACAAAACGCCTTTTCTTTAAATGGACCCGCCATGTTATTGAAATGTAAAAAGGAGTCGAGTCTTACTAACTTTTTGTTGAAGGAGTGAGTCAATATTTAGGAATGCTCAACGTAGTAAACGCAGGAAATGTTGACTGCCGGGAAGAGGAAAAGACTGACAGGAAACATGTTGCTTGTACTCTTTCCCTTTTTTTTTGCCATGGAACACATCTGGCCGATTAAATTATAATATTGACTGTAATGCAGGGATATACAAACCAACAGAAATATAAACAGTATATTTAAAGACAATACTAGCTTTGTATTATAAGCATAATATTAGTCATTAGTAGCAACATTTCTACTCTTTGTTGTTACATTATTTTCATTTCTGCTGTGTTTTTTATTGATCAATATTGTTGATCGAAATTAGCTATAGGCTGCAAATATTGTTTATAAAACAAGCTAAAAGTTATATTTTGAAAATTATACAACAACCTGAATGTCAGCTTTTACAAAGCACCTTTTTGTTCTTTTTTGTTGAATTTGTTTCATTGTACTTTCAGAACATGCCGAGGTCCAATAAAAAAATGCTGTGGGATGCAAATAGCCCTTAAGGCCGCACCATGGACTGCCCTACTATATTATAATAGGTTCACACCTGGTGTAAACAATACTTGAAGTGTCTCTTTGAAATGACGGCTGCTCACACTTGATTGTAATCGTGAGGATATAACAGTTAAAATCTTGCGCCGTCAACTGGTCTGTTCTCCCTCAGCTGGGGCCTGGATACGGCTTCCTATTGGTCGGAAGTGGGGGAGCTCCTCCCTCCTTTCTGGTCTTCAAGTGGGACAGGAGAAGTGGTGGGCTGGGGGCGGGGGGGGGGGGGGCTTATTAACAATGGGGCGGCCCATAACAAATGAAACAAAGGGGAAACTTGGAGGGATTTACTGTTCCCAAAATCCTCACATATCCTGTCCTTAGATACCGAATGAGACACTTATGGTGGACGTATATCAAGACAGTCTTTTTTTGTCGATAAATACTCCTCATTTGTTGTTGTTTCCTGCCTTTGAGTTGTGTTTACAGAAACTTCCTGCCCCACCTTAATTCAACTAAGTAGATGTACAGCAGAAAGCACCCACACAAGTGTCTGCCACTGCTTTATCCCCCCTTGTGATGACTACCCCCTGCCTCCCACGCATACGCACTGGAATTTAACCCTCCTGACCCCGGAACCCTCCCCGCTAAAATACACACAAAACTCCTGCACGTTATCTACGTGCCAGAAGTTTGTTTCTCGGTGCAAAAGGCTCAGTTTAATTTAACAGCATAGAATGTTGTTGTTTACATTTAAATTACAACCAGTGCCATTGTTCCCTATAGAGGTTCTCAAACTTTTTTCACCAAGTACCACCTCAGAAAAAATATTGCTCTCCAAGTCATCATCATCATCATCGCCGGTCACTCGAACGAGTATGACGATCCTCCTGGTAGGGGTGTATCCCTCCATGGAGGATGTCTGTGCGTGACTTCGTTGTACATGGGGAGACTGGAACTGCTCTCCAAGTACCACGATAATGACCAGCATTAAAATACAGTAGCGTAGTAGGCATAGGTTTTATTTAACAAGTATTTTTATTATTGTTGGCCACTGTAACATTACACAGTTTGAACAGTAACACCGTGTTTGAATATTTAATTAAGTGATTCTTTGGCGTACTACTAGATCAACTTTTCAATGCCGCATGATACATTTTATGTGGTGCAAAGTTGTTGAACTTTTTCACAAGCTTCTCGGATTCAGCTTTAGCTATCTTATTTTGCATAGATGACGAACCATTTTCTTTTCTAATTTTGAGATTGCTAGTTTGGTTTGCTGTGACATTTATTCTAGAATGGTTTCAGTGTTCCTTGGAAGCGTTTCCTTGGAGGCATCATTTATACCATTACATTTAGCTTTGTGTATGTTTTCGAACTCGGTTTCTGATTCAAGGCCAGCAAAACAGTTCTGCGAGGTTATCTGGAAATATCCAGCTACTTCAGAGTTTTTCTATGTCAAGTTTTGGAGCAGGCTTTTTTCTTTGTGGCCAGTAGAAACACAATCTTATTGTCGCACAAGTCATGTCATGGTCTTATATGTCGGGAGTGTTTAGTGGGAACTGTCTACAACATTTACCATTATTGATGGTAGGCCGGGGCCGATAACAAATTTTGCTCGACGATACATTGACCAACAAATTATTACCGATAAACGATATTATTGCCATTATTTTTGGAGACCAAATTAACCAGTGATGTAATGATAATACATAATAATAATGCATGTAATGTCATGATCCGTTGCCCGGGTCATGTCTTGATTTATGTTTAGTAGCTTTTTTCCGCTGTTAAAGTCTTGTTTGATTGATTGATTGAGACTTTTATTAGTAGGTTGCACAGTGAAGTACATATTCCGTACAATTGACCACTAAATGGTAAAACCCGAATAAGTTTTTCAACTTGTTTAAGTCGGGGTCCACTTAAATTGATTCATGATACAGATATATACTATCATATATACTATCATCATAATACAGTCATCACACAAGATAATCACATTGAATTATTTACATTATTTACAATCAGGGGTGTGGAGGGGGCGGGGGTATGGACATCCAGTAGTGGACATAGAGAGAGAGAGAGAGAGAGAGAGAGAGAGAGAGATCAGAAGGCATAAGAAAAAGAAAAAGTATCTGCATTTGATTGTTTACATTTGATTATTAGCAATCCGTTCTCTACCCTCTTTCCTTTTTCGTTTACGCTTGGTTGCCTTAGACACTAATTGTTTGCACCTCCTCTTTGTTTATTTATTAGCGTCCTCCCATGTTTCTGCCCCGAATCACTCCCCTTTATATTCTGCTGTCTCCAAGCCTTTAGATGCTGGGTCAATGCTCGCTTTACACGACATTTACGTTTTCTTGTTTTTGCTCTGCTTGACTGTTTTTTTTTTTCATCTAAGACTTTCACGCTATTCGCCCCTGGAGACATTTTGGTTTACTTGGCTCCAGGCTATACTTGTTTCTGAGTTTTTGTATTTTTTTGCCCTGCCTGGAAGAAATAAAATAGATTCTTACCTGCACGCTGCTCCTGCCGCTTTCCTGTCTGTCCTTCTGCATCCGTGAGGACACAACCGTCGCAGCAATGCAACCCGAACGTAACATGTACTGTATATCCTTTCAAATGCATCAAACTTGGATTTCTCGTATATTTTAAAATTGTAATTGAAATGTCAACTTTTAAAATCTCCAAGTTAATTAGAATACAAATAACAATAAAATATACTTTGTCAGCAACTTAAATAAAAATCACAACCAAAAGCAATAATCATGTTAAGAAGGGGGTTGTAGGTCCTCAAATGTAATCCACCAAAACAAATAATATGGCTAAATAAAGTATTGACAAACAAAGTTCAGTGTTTCCCATAAACTGCCAAGATACCTGTGGCGGTGGGGGCGTGGCTATGGGCGTGGTCACCATGACATCATCGAGTAATTTGCATAATTTACTACAATCATATGATTTTCTCTAAAAAGGCTCAAAAAATGTATACTTACTAATTAATAATAACAGTTTTGTTTTAAATGTCCATCCATCCATCCATCCATTTTACAATATAATTACAACACTTTATGTACATATTTACATACAGATTTGAACAAGAAGTTATTCACTGAAATATATTTATTAATTGTGGTTCTTACAAAAAATATATCTTATAAAATATAAAAGCTAAAATGTCTCTTAAAGCTCTGCCCCTTTAATTAGTGCATACTAAATAATTTAACTTTAGCCTACTACTACAACCATATTATTTACCAGCAACATAAAGTGAAACAGAGGCAGAGGTGTCCTGCCACAGTCAGTAACAAATAAACAGAAAACAGTAGTGGTCAAATACAAATAAGGCAACAAGAGAAGTATCCTACACTTCTCTTTTGTAAAGTAAATCTGAACAGCCTATATGGGCATCTACATCAACTATATGATTTGCCTGAGAAGCTGGACAGGAATATAAAAAAAAAAAAAAAAAGTTTTTTTTAATTTTAATTTTTAATTTTTTAAAATTTGTGGCGGACGTAATTCTTTCGTGGCGGGCCGCCACAAATAAATGAATGTGTGGGAAACACTGAAGTTGAACCTCAATATTGAACATGTAGGCAGCGGTACAGTTGTACATTACTTTACTGACAATCAAGTTAGGACCTTTTTAAACAAAAGTGCAGAGTAACAATATAAACACTACAGTATAAGCAGATGTAATAACAGGTCATATGCAAAAAAAAACTTAAGTCTGGCAAATTCCGAGTGAGAAAACCCCAACGTGACATTACAACATGACAAATGTCTGCCAAACATCCATCCATTTTCTACCGCTTGTCCCTTTCGGGGTCACAGGGGGTTTGCAGTATTTTTTTAAATGCTAGTTTTCAACAGTATTGAATGGCAGCATGTACAGTATTTGGCGATGTATTTAACCACACTTTCGTTCGTAATGCACAACACCCTGATAGGACACCAATTTGTACTGACTGAAAAACATCAACAATCATTAAAGAATCTGTAAAGTATTAGTCCACATTATATGTTTTGTTTGGACACTGCTAGCCAGACAACGTATGTACTGTAGTTGTAATAACACGCATGACTCGATGGATAGTTTTTCGTCTGGTCCAGCTGGCAGGGGAAGATTTTTCCCTGATGATTTAGGGTAAGCAATTCATTTATTTCGCAATAGCTTGGCTCCAAGTTCCACATAGAGTCATCACTTTCACCGCACTTTCTCAGCTTCCGTCTGCGCCAACGTCTCACCCTTTCTTTGTGCTCGCTTATATAAGCAGCAGTTCATCCTCAGTCTATTATTCAGCTTCAAGTTCAAAACTATAAAGTTGTGAATCCTCTTTTGTCCAAAAATAGTCGTCTTCGTTGCCTGTTACCGAGTCTGCCGTGATTAGAAAACACACTCGTGTTTGTTTCCGGAAGTAGGAACACACATTTGTTGCCAGAAGTTGGACGTGCGCTGCTATGGAAACAGAAATCAATGTGCAGAGGAATTGGTTCCGGCAATGATTAAAATGACCAAAATACGGTAAATATTGTGCATATTACATATTGTTATGAACGTGTCAGTTACTACATTATATATAGACTTGCAGTCTGTATATAAAACGTTGATGGAGGGTTTTGAAGTTGTTTTAGAGGGCCTTGAAGGCTACTACGATGACTTCCATTAGCCGCATCTTTTAAACGTTTTTTATCATCTTTAAACCCCCCCACACACACAAAAAAGACGTGTGTTCATGTCTATCATAATGATTGTGAACGAAAATTCCCCAAAAAGTCCAGTTCCCAAGAGAATTCACCCTCTTATTTTCATTCTATGGCGCGGGGTGTACCCCGCCTACCGCCCGAATGCAGCTGAGAAAGGCTCCAGCACCCCCCGTGACCCCAAAACGGACAAGCGGTAGAAAATGGATGGATGGATGGCGCAAACGCGTGCAGCTGCTGAAACCAATTAAAAGCGTGAATGATCTTGAAGCATAGTCGTAGCCCAGAAGAGCTTTGTAACCAGAAACATGTTTTGAAAAGGTTTATTATAATTTTATTATATAGGTTTAGGTTTATCAAAAATATATTTGAGAACCAGATTGAATCGAGAATCGATTCTGAATCAAATCATCACCCCAAAAATCTAAATTGAATCGAATCGGTATGTGCCCAAAGATATCTTATTCAGCTTCAATTTCAAAACTATAAGGTTGTGAATCCTCTTTTGTCCAAAAATAGTCGTCTTCGTTGCCTGTTACCAAGTCTGCCATGATGAAAAAACACACTCGGGTTTGTTCCCGTCAGTAGGAACACCTGTTTGTTGCCAGAATTTGAATCGAATCGGTAGGTGTCCAAAGATTCCCACCTCTAGTATTTACCTTGTCGAGTGGACTTCTAACCTGTTTCTCTGTCAAACACCCCATCAGCAGCTGTCCCATACGTTCCTTGATAAATGTCTGCCATTTAGACATTATTTTAACATCCTTGGCTGGCGTTAGACTTAGGCCATGCCTACATTAAACCGGATAACTCCTTAAACGAAGAATTATTTTGCCTAAACCCCGTGTCAGCCACACTAACTCAGTGGTTCTCAAATGGGGGTACGCATACCCCTGGGGGTACTTGAAGGTATGCCAAGGGGTACGTGAGAATTTTTTAAAATATTCTAAAAATAGCAACAATTCAAAAATCCTTTATACATATATTTATTGAATAATACTTCAACAAAATATGAATGTAAGTTCATAAACTGAACATCAAATCAAGTAGGCTATTCCATTCATTACCATAAACCCAGAGTTTCCCCCATGCCATGATGGTTTGACCCTCACTAAAATGTCTGTCAAAAAGAACTGTGAAAAGAAATGCAACAATGCAATATTCAATGTTGACAGTTAGATTTTTTTTGGACATGTTCCATAAATATTGATGTTAAAGATTAATTTTTCTGTGAAGAAATGTTTAGAATTAAGTTCATGAATCCAGATGGATCTCTATTACAATCCCCAAAGAGGGCACTTTAAGTTGATGATTACTTCTATGTGTAGAAATCTTTATTTATAATTGAATCACTTGTTTTTTTTCAACAAGTTTTTAGTTATTTGTATATCTTTTTTTCCAAATAGTTCAAGAAAGATCACTACAAATGAGCAATATTTTGCACTGTTATACAATTTAATAAATCAGAAACTGATGACATAGTGCTATATTTTACTTCTTTATCTTTTTTTTCAACCAAAAATGCTTTGCTCTGATTAGGGGGTACTTGAATTAAAAAAATGTTCACAGGGGGTACATCACTGAAAAAAGGTTGACAACCACTGCACTAACCCATTGTTTAAGGTTCCCCTCCTTGGATATTTTTTTACACGGGTAACTGCGCCGTGTATTTCTTGAATCTCCGGCTCTTAGCTCTGTGTGGACTCATCGATCGTTTATAAGCAAAGTTCGGCGACGAAGTGACGTCAGAATGAACGCGTCCCACACCGGAAGTGACGTCAGAAAGAACATGCCAAAGCCAGCTTCATAAAAACCGGTTTCCACTCGGAGGTAATCACTACCATGAATCGATTTACGTGGACCCAGACTTAAACAAGTTGAAAAACGTATTCGGGTGTTACCATTTAGTGGTCAATTGTACGGAATATGTACTGAACTGTGCAATCTACTAATAAAAGTTTCAATCAATCAATCAACACTAGAAAGATGGAGGCGAGTCCTCCAGACATGCCCGTGTTACTCCTTCTTCTACATGGACAGGCGCTTGTAGAAATCACATATGAATACCTTAGGCCAGGGGTCGGCAACCCAAAATGTTGAAAGAGCCATATTGGACCAAAAATACAAAAACAAATCTATCTGGAGCCGAAAAAATTAAAAGCCATATTACATGTGTCATGAGATATAAATGTAATTAAGAGGACTTAAAGGAAACTAAATGACCTCAAATATAGCTACAAATGAGGCATAATGCTGCAATATATACATATCGCTAGCCTAAATAGCATGTTAGCATCGATTAGCTTGCAGTCATGCAGTGACCAAATATGTCTGATTAGCACTCCACACAAGTCAATAACATCAACAAAACTCACCTTTGTACACTCATGCACAACGTTAAAAGTGTGGTGGACAAAATGAGACAGAAAAAAAAGTGGCATAAAACACGTCCTAGAAAGTCGGAGAAAGTTATACATGTAAACAAACTATACGGTGAGTTCAAGGACCGCCAAAATAAGTAGGACAAAACGGCGCTCGCCAAATACTCGAATCAGTGAAGCATGTTTAATATAAACAGTGTGGTTTATAACAATTAGGGAGGTTTGTGTCATGTTTGTCCTCCTACAGAAACCATGCTAAAACAAAAAAATAGATTTTTTTCCCCTCATCTTTTTCCATTCTTCATACATTTTTGAAAAATCTCCAGAGAGCCACTAGGGCGGTGCTAAAGAGCCGCATGCGGCTCTAGAGCCGCGGGTTGCCGACCCCCGCCTTAGGAGAAGGAAACGCGTGATTGCTGCTATTTGAGATACAACACATCTGAGACGGCAACATAGCAATGTTGAGAGACTGTTTTGGATGAGGCCTGGAAGAACGGCAGCCTGGTGGGATATGTTTTTCAACGACTTAGTTGTGCCAGAGGAACGGCAAGAGAACTTTCGGATGTCCAGGTCAGCTGTGATTCTACTTAGCGAAAAAACTTCGTCCATTTGTTGAAGGGGAGACAACGAGAATGCGGGCCCCCCTGGATGTGGTAAAAAAGGTAGCTTGTGCTTTGTATTACCTGGCCGACGAGGGAAGACTATGGAAAACAGCGAATACATTCGGACTGGCAAAGCAGACTGTATCAGTTATTGTCCGCCATGTATGTCTCAACGTCTAGTTTTGTACTCCATACTCTATACAACCGCCAATTTCAGCCTCCAAGCACAGGCTGGATTGCTAGAATGGCCAATGAAGGTGAAGGTAGAAGAGTGAGGAGTGTCCTGACCAGATATCTAGATCCCTAGATTGATTGTTGTAAAATGTTCTTTATCACATTGTTCATTTTCACACGTCCATTAAAGATATGATTCATGTATGATGGCTCAGGTGTGATTCACTACAATAGTCTTAACAGCTGCTGATGATGAGGCAAGCAAGGTTTACTGTTAAAAGAAATGTGGCAATAGGCTACATTGAAATACTTCACACCAGACTGCTGGGTAAAGATACACTTCCAGGTCAGAGGTGACTATGACGTAATATATATTCGTGTCTGCCATTTTCCGCGCATGCGTACTCGGTGGTGTTGCGCCGGCGGACGGAGAGGGGAGGGGGTCTTAAACGATGGCATTGTGTGTGTGTATGTGTGTGTGTATGTGTGTGTGGACAGGGATAAGACTAGGTTATATCCTGTATAACAGTGGTCCCCAACCTTTTTGTAACTGCGGGGGGTTATTTTTATTATATTTTTTTATTTTTGTCATTAAAAAAATCCAATCATGTGTGCTTACGGACTGTATGCCTGCAGACTGTATTGATCTATATAGATATATAATGTAGGAACCAGAAATATTAATAACAGAATGATTTAATTTAAAAAAAAACAAAAAAAACACAGTGGTTGGGGACCACTGCTGTATAGTGTAGAACAGTGTTTTTCAACCGTGAAATACAGTCTGGTGTTCCCTGGGAGGTTATGTAATTTCACCTAATTGGGTTAAAAATATTTTTTTGCACACAAGTAATTATAATCCGTAAATAATGTGCCGTTGTTGAGTGTCTGTACTGTCTATAGCTCGGCAGAGTAACCGTGTAATACTCTTCCATATCAGTAGGTGGCAGCAGGTAGCTAATTGCTTTGTAGATGTCGGGAACACGTCGTGTCGTGATCACACTATGCAGATGACTGCGGGAAGCAGCGTGCAGGTATATAAGGTATCTTATGCTTAAACCAAAAATAAAGCGAGTGCTGCTAAGAAAAGGCATTGAACCTTAGGCTTGGCTATGCAAAACGAAACTAAAACTGAACTGGCTGCACAGTAAACAAAACACAAAATGCTGGACGACAGCAAAGACTTACAGTGTGTGGAGCAGAGACGGCGTCCACAAAGTACACCCATACATGACATGACAATCAACAATGTCCCCACAAAGAAGGAAAGGGTCTGCACAATGTAAATAGTCTGGATTGGGAAAACAAAGCAGGTGTGGAGAATAGCGCTCGAGGATGACATGAAACTGCAACAGGAAAATACCAACAAAACAGGAAAAAACACCAAAATAGGAGCGCAAGACAAGGACTAAAACACTACACACAGGAAAACACCAAAAAAAGTCTAAATAAGTCACGGCGTGATGTGACAGGTCGTGACAGAACACCTACTTTGAGACAAGAGCTACAGGTATAGTGATGCATGCTTGGTTATGGTTTGAATTCATATCCAACAATTGCGAGAACGACTTTTTATTGTCACTATCGGCTACTGAGTTTCGTCTTTTAATGATTTCTGCTGGTGGTGTGCCTCCTTTTCAATGAAAAAAATGTGACTTGGCTCAAAAAAAGATTGAAAAACACTGCTGTAGAAGCAGCCTTATTCTGCTTCAGTACGGTTTAGACCAGGGGTCACCAACGCGGTGCCCGCGGGCACCAGGTAGCCCGTAAGGACTAGATGAGTAGCCCGCTGGCCTGTTCTAAAAATAGCTCAAATAGCAGCACTTACCAGTGAGCTGCCTCTATTTTTTTTAATTTTATTTATTTACCAGCAAGCTGGTCTCGCTTTGCTCGACATTTTTAATTCTAAGAGAGACAAAACTCAAATAGAATTTGAAAATCCAAGAAAATATTTTAAAGACTTTGTCATGTCTGTGTTCATGTTTTTGTTTGGCCATGTGCTGTTTTGTTTTTTGGACACTTCATCAGTTCCTTGTCACGTTAGTTTCGCCATGTTTGCTTCAGTTCGTTTGCATCTGGGGAGAGCAAACCACGCCAAAGACCTAGTCGTGTCAGTATGTCGCCAGCACGAACAACAGAAACAGAAAAGCCTATATAGTGACATGATAAGTGAAAACAGGTGCGTGACTAACTGTGAACAGGTGCATGACATGACTGTGAAAACGTGAGACAGGTGTGTGTGAGTCCAAACGTGGAACAGGTGAAACTAATGGTTGCTATGGTGACAAACAAAACCAGGAAGTGAAACAAGGAACTAAGGAAGTGTCCAAAAAACAAAACAGCACATGGCCAAACAAAAACATGAACACAGACATGACAGACTTGGTCTTCACTTGTTTAAATAAATTCATTAATTTTTTTACTTTGCTTCTTATACATTTCAGAAAGACAATTTTAGAGAAAAAATACAACCTTAAAAATGATTTTAGGATTTTTAAACACATACACCTTTTTACCTTTTAAACTCCTTCTTCTTCTTTCCTGACAATTTAAATCAATGTATTTTTTTTTTATTGTAAACAATAATAAATACATTTTAATTTAATTCTTCATTTTAGCTTCTGTTTTTTCAACAAAGAATATTTGTGAAATATTTCTTCAAACTTATTATGATTAAAATTTAAAAAAATTATTCTGGCAAATCTAGAAAATCTGTAAAATCAAATTTAAATGTTATTTCAAAGTCTTTTGAATTTCTTTAAAAATTTTGTTCTGGAAAATCTAGAAGAAATAAGGATTTGTCTTTGTTAGAAATATAGCTTGGTCCAATTTGTTATATATTCTAACAAAGTGTAGATTAGATTTTAACCTATTTAAAACATGTCATCAAAATTCTAAAATTAATCTTAATCAGGAAAAATTGCTAATGATGTTCCGTAAATTATTTTTTTTAATTTTTTCAAAAAGATTCGAATTAGCTAGTTTTTCTCTTCTTTTTTTCGGTTGAATTTTGAATTTTAAAGAGTCGAAATTGAAGATAAACTATGTTTCAAAATTTAATTGTCATTTTTTTCGTGTTTTCTCCTCTTTTAAACCGTTCAATTAAGTGTAAATATCATTAATTATTAATAATAACATAGAGTTAAAGGTAAATTGAGCAAATTGGCTATTTCTGGCAATTTATTTAAGTGTGTATCAAACTGGTAGCCCTTCGCATTAATCAGTACCCAAGAAGTAGCTCTTGGTTTCAAAAAGGTTGGTGACCCCTGGTTTAGACTATAGCAGTGATATGCTTTGCCATTGCTTCGCCAACAACACGCTCAATCATGTTTTTGATGATTTCTTTTTTCAATTCAGTGAATATCATCCACTTTTTCTTCTCAGCGCTTTCCTTCACTCTCGCTTTCTTTTTTCCCATGGTTGGAAAAACAAAGTTATGTCCCCCTCTAGCTATAGCTAGCGAGTAAGAGCGGATGTTTGTGTGTCCTACGGGGTTCACTGTGACATTTGCTACGCTAACTAATGGTGGGGATGTTTGAAACTCATATTTTTTTAGTTGAGAAACAGTTCTTATTTCAAAACACTTTTAAGTTGGGGCACTCTTAAGTTGAGGTACATTTGCTAAGAAGTTATCCATGTTTAAAGACAAAATGACCTGCATTATTAGGTGTATTATTATTCGTCAGAGGTATTAACATTTCTAAGTTTTCTGTTTACATTACACAACCAGCAGAATTCCTATTCCTTGTGTCTTTCAGCCTGTACGTGTGATGGCGTGCACGTCACGGTGCGTGAGAACCAGCAGTACGCCATGCTCTTCCAGTCAGTGGTCCTCCCGTGTCAGTACCAGACAGCCTCCACCCATACCCCGGTGGTGCAGTGGTGGTACAAGTCCTACTGCAGGGACCGCACCCGAGAGTCCTTCGGCCTGCCAGAGAGCGTCCACGCCCCGCAGCTGGGCGCCAGTTCCCAACTGGAATGCCCGGACAGCGCCCGCACCGTCCGCGCGGTCGCTTCGGCCCAAGGAGCCTCCCTGACACTGTCGGAGCACTACAAGAACCGAGACATCGCCATCATAAATAGTAAGGCATCCATTCATTCCCATGAAGAAGAACTGGTTGCTGTTCTCAAACTGATGGATGGATACATTCCCTTTTGTATTTATGTCACCAAAAGCTTTAATGCCACCTTTTGTCACTTCTATTCACCCCTGGAGCCTTATCAAGAGAAAACACATGTCCTCTAATTGCTTCTATGACAGTATATCTTCTCACAGGGAACAATACAATACACATAGGCTTGTAGCTGTAATGATTTACTATCAACTGAAAATGAGTCAACCAGTGACATGCGGTGGTAACCTTCACACCAGATGAGGCGTTGATGCCTTTGGAGTTGTTTTTTTTAACTTAAATGTATAAAAATGTATATTAATACAGGTTGCTCATTAAGGTGGCAACCATATGATTTGCCTGAGCGGCTAGGAGTCACAGAGAGTAACAAGCGGTAGAAAATGGATTAGAAAGGACAGATTTTTATTATTATTATTTATAAAACTTTATTTATTTATTTTTTAAACTTGGGGCTTCCCGCGGGTCGGATTTTGGACGCTGGCGGGCCGGATACGCCATAGTTTGGGGACTCCTGTTGTAGATTGTCACTGAAGGCATCAAAACTATTAATGAACTCATGTGCAATTATGTACTTAACAAAAAAGGTGAAATAACTGAGAACATGTTTTATATTCTAGTTTCTTCAAAATAGCCACCCTTTGCTCTGATTACTGTTTTGCACACTCTTGACATTCTCTCAATGAGCTTCACGAGGTAGTCACCTGAAAGGGTTTTCACTTCACAGGTGTCATAGTTTTGATGCCTTCAGTGACAATCTACAATGTATATAATGAAAATAAAGAAAACGCATTGAAATGAGAAGGTGTGTCCAAACTTTTGGCCTGTACTGTATATATATATATATATATATATATATATATATATATATATATATATATATATATATATATATATATATATATATGTGTATATATATATGCTGGCTATAACTCTGCATTACGTGTGTGTATATATATATATATATATATATATATATATATATATATATATATATATATATATATATATATATATATATATATATATATATATATATATATATATACATATATATATAAATATATAGTAATTAACTTTCTTAAAAACATTGCTATCAAATACTTCTTGGTCTCAATCATTTGCTTTGATAAAATTAATACAAACATTTTTTCTCACCATACTGTATTTGTATCTGAAGCTGCACTATCATTCCGCCGTGAAAACATACTTTGTATGTGATAATTCATTGACGACAACCTTCTTCTTTTTATACGTATACTTTACTGAGGGAACACCATAACAAACCGGCCACTGCCGTTCACATAACAGACTAAACACCTGAGCCCGCGCATAGAGCAATGCATGCTGGGAATTACCGTAAATACACTAAAAGAGTGTACCATAATAATGCGCAATGCAAAAACAGAACATTTTGTCATGTCTGTTCATGTTTTTGTTTTGGCCATTTGTTTGCTTCCTTTTTTTGTAGTTTATTAGTGTTAAAAAAATAAATCATGTATTTAAATTCACGCCTTGCCCGCGCCAATTTTCCTTTGCCTTCCGGAGAAGCAAACCCCAAGAATCAAGTCTTGACAGTAGGACGCCCGCAGAAGAGTTTCTCCGCAAAAAAATTGGACAATTTTGACGAGGCAGCGTGGGAGGTCCTCCGCGCGATGGAGGAAGAGACGCTGCGTTATTCCTCCGGTAAGCGCAGAGACCTGATGTGGGGGCCAGATGGAAATCTGGTGCCATTGAGCTCCAGTTGGTCCGAGGACGGCGCTGCGTCACCGCAGTCCCGGAAGCGCCGCTCCAGACCAAGGACATCAGGGAAGGCGAGCGGACAGCATGCGGCGCTCCCGCAGGCTCCTCCCACTACGGGCGGAAGCAGGTTGCTGCCAGCTCCGCAGCTTCAAAATGACATCACAGACCAGGATTTTTTTTTTCTGAACTCTTTTTCTTTTGATCATCCGCCTCCAACCAAAGACTCTAAAAACATGATAAGACATTACCAGGACATGTTTTTAGAAATCAGATCCTGTCAATCCAAGCCACCCAAATTCCATGCCCTGCCCCCCAGGACTCAAGCCACGCCCAAGTCACACTTTTTTTTTTCACCCACAAGATCCCAGGTACAAGAAGAAAGACTTTTTGGACAGTTTGGAGGGGAAGATTCTGCCCCCCTCCTGACCTCCCTCCACCCACCCCAAAAGACGGTTCCAGACCGCGGGGAGCGCGTCTGGGATCCGCTCCTTGAGGGGGGGGCTAGGGCTAGGAACTGTTCAGGTGGGGTGGTTCAGCATCGCCCTGCCAAGCCACAGCCACCAGCACGGCCGCCACCACCAGTCTTTCGACCTGCCAAGCCACAGCCTCCAGCTAGGCCACCTCCACCTGCTCCACGCCCAGCTCCACGTCAAGCTCCACCACGCCAAGCGCCACCAGTACCTGCTCCACGCCAGGCACCTGTCGCAGGTCCACGCCAAGTTCCGCTACCTGCTTCACGACGCCAAGTGCCGCCAGTCGCAGCTTCACGACGCCAAGTGCCGCCAGTCGCAGCTTCACGACGCCAAGTGCCTCCAGTCGCAGCTCCACGATGCCAAGTGCCGCCAGTCGCAGCTCCACGACGCCAAGTGCCGCCAGTTGCAGCTCCACGACGCCAAGTGCCGCCAGTCGCAGCTCCACGCCAAGACCAAGCACCCCCAAGCCAAGACCAAGTCCAAGCACCGCCACACCAAGTCCAAGACCAACCACGCCAAGTCCAAGACCAACCACGCCAAGTCCAAGACCAACCACGCCAAGTCCAAGTCCAACCACGCCAAGTCCAAGTCCAACCACGCCAAGTCCAAATCCAAGACCAACCACGCCAAGTCCAAGACCAAGACCAACCACGCCAAGTCCAAGACCAAGACCAACCACGCCAAGTCCAAGTCCAAGACCAACCACGCCAAGTCCAAGACCAAGACCAACCACGCCAAGTCCAAGATCAAGACCAACTACGCCAAGTCCAAGACCAAGACCAACCATGCCAAGACCAAGACCAAGTCCAAGACCAACCTTGCCAAGACCAGGACCCAGACCCTCACCAAGACCCAGACCCTCGCCAAGACCAAGACCCTCCAAGCAGCCAAGACCCTCCAAGCGGCCAAGACCAAGCTTCGCCGCCTGAAGTGCCACGCCAAGCTTCGCCACCTGCGTCATCTGCGGCTTCCACGCCTGCAATGACGACGACGTGCCTGCCTCCTCGTCTGCCACGGTTGTGGCCACTACCTGGTCGTCCGCCACGCCAAGTGCGCCCACCTCTTCGTCCGCCACGCATGTGGCCCTTCCCGGGTCGCCCACCTCGCCTGTGGCGGCGGCGTTCCACTCGCCGCCGCCATATGACTATGCCTCGGTGGATTCGGGGCCTGGCGACCCACCGCCATGTCCCCCTCCCGCCCTCCCATGACTCTTGATCCTGTTTTTTGGACATCTGGGATCTGTCCGTAAGGGGGGGTTCTGTCATGTCTGTTCATGTTTTTGTTTTGGTCATGTGTCATGTCTGCTCATGTTTTTGTTTTGGCCATTTGTTTGCTTCCTTTTTTTGTAGTTTATTAGTGTTAAAAAAATAAATCATGTATTTAAATTCACGCCTTGCCCGCGCCAATTTTCCTTTGCCTTCCGGAGAAGCAAACCCCAAGAATCAAGTCTTGACACATTTACAATCTCCCACTTTTTCTTTTTAGTTTTTATTTAACACAAAAAATCACAGTCTATTATTAATGTCCATAAGTATGAAAATGTAAGAACATGGTGATCAACAAAAAACTTATACAAAAAAAAACTGTCCACAAAAGAATAGTCTCTATTCCAGTTTCCACTCTCCAACACAGAGTGCCTTTAGGAGCTGAAGTGCGGATGCACCTCGTTTTGTCAAACAGTCAGCTAGCTGCTCTCCAGTAGGTGCCCAGAGAATCTGTTGAATTCTTTTACACTGAAGAAGTTCTTTGATGCCACTTATTTCAAGGCAGAGCCTTTTCTCTGTCACTGACTTAGTAGACTTGATGGCGACTGCAAGGGAGTGGTTATCAGTGACACACACTATTGGTAAGACATGTTGTGATACATTCCCTGTGGTAAGTTCTGCATGAAGGTCAGATAAAGAAATGGCACTGTCAACAGCATCGGCAAGGGCAAGAGTTTCTCCAGCAAGAGTGCTCCGTACGACTCTTCTGATCTTTTTTGACTGCCAATACACAGGGGAGAATCTTCCTTCCTCACCCATCAGCAGAATGAGATGTCCCCCTTGAGTGCCTCCATCTGTAAGGTTTCCCAGCGAGGCGTCGCAGAACACTACTAGCTTTAGAGAACTGTCTTTTCCCAGGTTCTGAAACTTCAGTGTCACATGTTCTGATTTCAATTTTCTCACCACCTTGTTTGTGTCATGTAAAGTCTGCACAGTAGCATGTTTTATGTTAGCTGCAAGGACACATGTATCAAACATAATATCCGGTCTACTTTGTCTGGCAACCCACAGAAGTTGACCTATTTTTGATCTCAGGTCATCAATTTCACTTTCAGTCAAAAGAGCATCCCGTCTCATGGCTCTGGAGATGTCTATGTGAATTGGCTGGAGATTCTGTATGTAATTGTCTTGATGCATACATGTTACTCCATTTGCAGTGACATACTCCATGCCTACATAGCGAAAGCTGTCATGTTCTTCTCTGCCCACTTGAAAGGCAGATTGCAGGTGAGGGATTATAGTTGTTGTGAAAATCTGTGAACCACCCCAGATGAAATCATCAACATGACAAGCAAGCACCCCAGACACATTACAATCTTTATCCAACCAATAAAATATAGCAGGGTCAATTTGTGACATCTTTCCTCCAGTTTGCAACATTGTTTCTTTAACCCTATTGTACCAGTACAGTGATGCATCATTTAGTCCATAAACACATTTGTTTAGCTTCCATAGAGTTCCCTCACTCTTGGCTTCAGGTGGTGGACTAACATAGATATCTCGGGATAACTCATTTCCTTGAAGGAATGCTGACTTAATGTCCATAGAGTGGGGTGTCCATCGGTTTTGACATATCACAGACATGAGTAGTCTAAGAGACTCTGAGGCACATGTTGGCGAGTCTTTTAGGAGATCTTTTGTGTTTAGCTCTTCAAATCCTCTCGCCACTAGCCTTGCTTTTGGAACTATGCCGTCTGGTGTGTCTTTGAGTGTACACACCCATCTTGTGGAAAGGCATTTTTGTCCCATGTTTTTTACTTCATCAAACACACCGTGTTTCTCCCAGTTACTGATTTCAGTAAGTTTAGCTGATTCAAATGACACATCCTTTGTAACAAGTACATCCTCGTGATCAGATGGCTGTTCCACCCTGTCCAATGACTGAATCTGCAGTGTGTCAACCTGTGAAAGGTCAGCTGACCTTGTTGTGCCAGTGAGGTTAACTGGCTCAATGTACTCCAGATTGTACCAGTTCTTGTGTTTTCCAGTTGCCTTTCCCGCTCGACCTAGCACTTTTGCTGTGTGTGAAATTCCAGTGTCTCTTTCCACATACTTAATGAATTGTCCTGCCTTTAGATTCATACTACGGTCTGTTCTTATGATAGAAGGTTGTCTGTCAGATGGATCATTATCGTGCTCATTGCTGTCTCTGTCATTATTAGAGCTCCCTGCCGCATTCTCTGTGTTAGGCACACTGTCTCCATCACTAGATACAGTATTGGGTAGATCTTCAACATGTTCAATGCCACATTCTGCTGCATTAAGTTCTGTCTGGCTTTCTTGGCTGTCACGAGACGTGTCAGTGTAGTGATCTGTGGCCTTGCGCAGTCTACAGCGATGCACCCGGACATAGGAGCCTCCATGTCTAACAAATATTACCACCCCGTCTCGTCCAATTACCACCCCAGGGCCTTTCCATTCATTGCAGTCCATTCTTTTGTAGTACACTTTATCTCCAGTTTCGTAGTATTCATCTGTGCTGCGAAGCTGTGTGCGCAGAGCTCTCCTGATTCTCGCAGAGCACTCTGCCTCAGTAAACGCTGTCCTTGCTTCATGTAATGCTGAAATGTGCTGTCCTACCCATTTACTCATGGTAGTGCCCTCCAGGGCAGGTGGTTTATCAACCAGCACAGAAGGTAGGTTCGGGTTTTGTCCAAACACCAGCTGGTATGGACTAAATCCATGCACATTGTTCATTGTATTCTTTGCCATCAAGGCCCAATCTACGGCTGTTTTCCAGTCACAAACACTGCTTTTCTTCACTTTTAACAGGATCTCTGTAAGGGTCTGGTTATGTCTTTCCATCAATCCATTACTCAATGGACTGTAGGCAGCAGTGGTTTTCACTTCAATATTAAAGTTCTCAGCCATGTCCCTCATTTCCTCGTTATTGAATGTTCATGTTCAGCCTTATTTGGGCAGTCCTTAGCCCAGTGAAATGTACTCTGGCAAATAGCGCACTTAGATCTTCTGCCAAACCTATCCAGTGGGTTTGAGCCAGTCAATGGCGCCCTCTTTTGGTCGGGTTGGGAACGAAATTTCCTTCCGTCTCTTTTCCTTTGATCCACATAAAAAGCAACATCTTCGCGCATGTGAATTCCCCCGCTGCATGTGGGCGGCTGCACATTGTCTCCAAAAATCCTTTTTAAAGCTGACTTCATGCTTGCAAATGTAAGTGTTGAACAAGCTGTAAGCGCAAGCTGTTTATCTTTAACATCGAGACTGGCTGTATCCAACAACTTGAATGCCAAAACAGCGTCGGGAAGAACCATGTCAAATTTGCGCATTTTGTTGTACCTCTGCTCGAACTGAACGATGTAATCCACCATGGAAACTTCGTTTTCTCTCCGAATCTTGTCAAAGTCCGTGTATGCATCATAAGCTCTGTCCTTTTCTTCTTTTAAGAATACATTATCCAATGCCTTTACAAGGGTCTTCATCCCGTCATCTTTGTTCAAATCATCCGCAGGTATTTCCAAAGCTGTATCTCTAGCTCTCACCCTCAGTGAGAGAGCAACAGCTAATGCTTGTTTCTCCTTATCCTGATCGGTAACACGTATCCACATTTCAACCTCATTTTTCCAGCTCTCATATGACTTCTTTTCTTCAAACGCAGGAGGGACTCTGTAGTTAGCGTTGTTAGCCATCCTCTGCTACCATTGATAATTCATTGACGACAACCTTCTTCTTTTTATACGTATACTTTACTGAGGGAACACCATAACAAACCGGCCACTGCCGTTCACATAACAGACTAAACACCGGAGCCCGCGCATAGAGCAATGCATGCTGGGAATTACCGTAAATACACTAAAAGAGTGTACCATAACAATGCGCAATGCAAAAACAGAACATTTACAGTATGATCGTCTCCGTTTTGTCTTAAAGTCCTGTTTTAAAAAAAAAGTATTTGATCTAGGATATACACAGTATAATTATCCACATTGGGAGACACATTCATTCATTTAATTCCATTTCATTCGTTTTTGCCTTTGACAAAAAACACAAATGCTGGCTTTCTGTATTACAAATGCCATGTTTGTTATAGATAAAGTTGTTTAAAGAAAAAACCAGCAGGCTTCAGCTGTTTAAACATTGTAGAGACAGGCGTCTGCTAACATGATCGGCCTCACTTTTCCCAATTTTGCGAGTCAAAATACTGCTTAGCAGTGTTTGTAATAACGCCGTTACTCACACTGTTAGTCACACCGTTTTTTTTACTAGTAACAGGTAATCTAATTAATTATTTTTATGTACGTTACATCACTGTGTTACTGATATGTTTGTTGTAACGTGGCACACTATTGTGGGCAAAGAGTTGAGCTTGAGCCAGAGTCACGTTTAAGGTCCTGGTTACATTCAGCCAACGGGTGCAAAGGGCGCCTCTGGGTCATCTCCAGTCGGCTTGCTGGCGATTGAAAGCTAGGAGGTTACTGGTTGGATGTTCCACGGGCAGCGTAACCGCCTCATTGTTGTGGGACGGGATTCTTGGAGCTGTTGGGTTTGGTCTCTCAAAGTCCGGTTCGTGACCTGCTGGCCCCATGTGATGCCTTCAATTCTCCAGAGGGCCCTGGTAGGGCTGGGCGATATGGCCTTATGTTAATGTCTCGATATTTTTAGGCCATGTCACGATACACAATATACTGTATATCTCGATATTTTGCCTTAGCCTTGAATAAACACTTGATGCATATAATCACACCAATATGATGATTCTATGTGTCTACAATAAAACATTCTTGTGACATACTGCATTAATATATGCTAATTTTAAACTTTCATGCAGAGAGGGAAATCACAACTAAGTCAATTTACCAAAACTGTATTAATTAAACAGTTATTAGGCAGTGGCACAAACATTCATGTCGTTTCAAAACAGAAAGTGCAAGATTGTCAGAGACATTTTAAAACAAGCTATGAGTGCACTTTTGTGCATGATGTCACTAAGATGACATATCAAAACAGCACTAAATTAAAGTGCACTTTTTGTTCAGAACGCCACTACAATAGTTTAAAACAAATAAAGTGCACTTTTGTGCATGATCTCACACAAGATTTTTCAAAAACTGTAAAATAAAAATTAGCTGCATAATAGGAAATCAAATCGTGTTTGTCCTTCGCTATGTGGTAGGTTCCTGTGGATGTTATCTCCTGTTTTTGACAATTTTTTTCATACAGTGTTGATCTGGAAATGGAAGACGCCAGGCTCAATTGGGTCAGTGCTGGTTTCTTCTGCATTTTGTTGGGTGTGGCACCGGCTGGAGATGTTGACATGCAGAGTTTCAAGCACTCTTCACTCTCTAGCGGGTCACTTTTCAAATGATGCCACAAATTAGTAGTGCTGCTACTTTTTGTAGCAACGCTTCTGCCGCATACTTGACATATTACGCTTGTCTGTTCAACATCTTCCCGCTTGAAGCCAAACCACCGCCAGACGATGGACCCCGTGCTGTTTTTCTTGGGAATTAATTCTTCCTCCATTTGTTACCAGATTCGCACCTTCTCTCTCTGATATTACCACTCGCAGCGCTCCGCTTGCACCACCTGCCACTGCTAACTTTACCATGTCGCAACCTCTCTGCTCGGCGAGGGCATATGACTGTTATGATCCGCTGCCCGGATCATATTTCTGTTTACGTTTTCTAGTCACTTGTGTTTTTCTGTTAGTCTTGATCTCTTTCTAGTTCCTGTTTGGTTCTGAGTTTGGTTACCATAGTTACTGATTACTTTCACCTGCCGCGGGTATTCCCGACGCGCACCTGTTTTTCATTACTGTCATTATATAAGCCTGCCTTTCCATTCAGTCTGTCTTGCATCGTTATTTGTTTTCACACAACAGTTGACGACTTCTGTTCCTGCTCTGGTAACCTTCTAGCTCCCACGCTAAAGGCTCTGTATGTTTAGTGTTTACCTTCTAGCTCCCACGCTAGCTCTTTTTGTTTCTACCTTAAAGGCCTACTGAAAGCCACTACTACCGACCACGCAGTCTGATAGTTTATATATCAATGATGAAATCTTAACATTGCAACACATGCCAATACGGCCGGGTTAACTTATAAAGTGACATTTTAAATTTCCCGCCACACTTCCGGTTGAAAAAGCCTTCGGAGGATGACGTATGCGCGTGACGTATCCCGGGGAACAGAGGTATGCCTTCCTCATTGAATACAATACAAAAAAGCTCTGTTTTCATTTCATAATTCCACAGTATTCTGGACATCTGTGTTGGTGAATCTTTTGCAATTTGTTTAATGAACAATGGAGGCTGCAAAGAAGAACGTTGTAGGTGGGTCGGTGTATAGCGGCTGGCTGTAGCAACACAACAAGGATTACTCACTTGGATAGCAGACGCGCTAGCCGATGCTAACCGGCCACCGCACGGATGATCGGGTGAAGTCCTTCGTCGCGTCGTCGATCGCTGGAACGGAGGTGAGCACGGGTGTTGATGAGCTGGGCAGATGATGGCTGGCTGGCGTAGGTGGAGCGCTAATTTTTTTATCATAACTCTGTGAAGTCCGGTTGCTAAGTTGCTAAGTCAGCCTTAGCGTCGTTAGCAACAGCATTGTTAAGCTTTGCCAGGCTGAGATCTATTAACCGTGTAGTTACATGTACATGGTTTAATAGTATTGTTGATCTTCTGTCTATCCTTCCAGTCAGGGATTTAATTATTTTGTTTCTATCTGCATTTGAGACAGATGCTATCACGTTAGCTCATGCTGATTAGCATGAGCTTCGTCTATGTATTGTCGTGGAGATAAAAGGCACTGAATGTCCATTTCGCGTTCTCGACTCTCATTTTCAAAAGGATATAGTATCCGAGGTGGTTTAAAATACAAATCCGTGATCCACAATAGAAAAAGGAGAGAGTGTGGAATCCAATGAGTCAGCTTGTACCTAAGTTACGGTCAGAGCGAGAAAAAAAAAAGTATTTCACTGCATTCTAGTCCGTCACTCTAACGCATACTTGCCAACCTTGAGACCTCCAATATCGGGAGGTGGGGGGGCGGCGTGTTTGGGGCGTGGTTGGGGCGTGGCCAAGGGCGTGGTTAAGAGGAGAGTATATTTACAGCTAGAATTCACCAAATCAAGTATTTCACATATATATATATATATATATATATATATATATATATATATATATATATATATATATATATATATATATACATATATATATATATATATATATATATATATATGTATGAAATACTTGACTTTCAGTGAATTCTAGCTATATATATATTTTATTTTAATTTTATTATACATATAAATAAAAGACATACTTGAATTTCAGTGTTCTGCACAGGCTATCCGGTAGGTGGCAGTATTGTCCTGTTTAAGAGTGTCACAACATTGCTGTTTACAGCAGACCAACTGCTTTACAGTAGACTAAACGTGACTGCTGTTGTTGTGTGTTGTTACCGCGCTGGGAGGACGTTAATGAAACTGCCTAACAATAAACCCACATAAGAAACCAAGAACTCTCTCTGCTTGTTGTGCACTCTACTAAGCCATAGATGTTATGACGTCATTGGGCAGGCAAGCTGCTGGGAAAGCGGACGTGAGAACGGCTGTTTCCACTCAGGTCCACATTGAGCTGGAGGGGGCGTGGCCTCCAGCTTCGGCTGAATACCGGGAGTTTGTCGGGAGAAGGGAGGTTGTCGGGAGAGGCGCTGAATACCGGGATTCTCCCGCTAAAAACGGGAGGGTTGGCAAGTGTGCTCTAACGTTCCTCGTCCACGAATCTTTCATCCTCGCTCAAATTAATGGGGTAATGGTCCGAATAGCTCTAGCTGCGTTGAAAACAATAGGAAAATATGAGGGAGTGAACAACTGACAACGTCACGCTACTTCCGGTAGGGGCAAGGTTTTTTTTAATCATAGACCAAAAGTTGCGAACTTTATCGACGTTGTTCTATACTAAATCCTTTCAGCAAAAATATGGCAATATCGCAAAATGATCAAGTATGACACATAGAATGGATCTGCTATCCCTGTTTAAAAAAGAAAAAATCATTTCAGTAGGCCTTTAAGTGCTATGAGCATGTTTTCGTTTTTTTCCAGTAGTAGTTATTTCTTAAATAAATAATTTTTGTACCTGCAAGCTTAGAGGCTAACCTTTCCTGTGATAAAATGGCAACCAAGGTAATCAAAAAGGTTAACCAACGAACGAGATTTCTCTACAGAATTTCCTCTCTGGTCAACAAAAGCACCTTGAGGATTCTGGCGGGAACTCTCGTTCAACCCTTTTTCGATTACGCATGCACCTCCTGGTACACTAGCACCTCCAAAACCCTCAAATCTAAACTCCAAACATCTCAGAACAAGCTAGTCAGGTTACTTCTAGACCTCCACCCCAGATCCCACCTCACTCCTACCCACTTCTCTAAAGTGGGCTGGCTCAAGGTGGAGGACAGAGTTAAACAACTTGCACTGAGCCTAGTCTATAAAATCCGCTACACCTCCCTGATACCGAAGTACATGTCAAACTACTTCCTTAACGTAAATGACCGCCATAACCACAACACCAGGGGGAGCTCCACTAACCACGTTAAACCCAGATTCCGAACTAACAAAGGTCTTAACTCATTCTCTTTCTATGCCACATCAATGTGGAATGCGCTCCCAACAGGTATAAAAGAAAGGGCATCTCTATCCTCCTTCAAAACCGCAATAAAAGTTCACCTCCAGGCAGCTACAACCCTAAACTAACACCCTCCCCGGATTGCTAATAATCAAATGTAAACAATCAAATGCAGATACTTTTTCTTTTTCTTATGCCTTCTGATCTCTCTCTCTCTCTCTCTCTCTCTCTCTCTCTCTCTCTATGTCCACTACTTGATGTCCATATCCCCCCCCCCCCCCACCCCCCCCTCCCTCCACACCCCTGATTGTAAATAATGTAAATAATTCAATGTGATTATCTTGTGTGATGACTGTATTATGATGATAGTATATATGATAGTATATATCTGTATCATGAATCAATTTAAGTGGACCCAGACTTAAACAAGTTGAAAAACTTATTCGGGTGTTACCATTTAGTGGTCAATTGTACGGAATATGTACTTCACTGTGCAACCTACTAATAAAAGTCTCAATCAATCAATCAATCAGTCCGAAGCCCGTCTGCATCCCTGAGAGAATCGAACACCCGGACCTGGTCGTCACAATGACGTTGCACGTGCGACATTATGTGACGTATGTAAGAAGGCGCGCTTGTTTTATGTCTCTGTGAGAAGGAGAGACAAGAAAGAGTGAGGAAAGCCTGTAGTGTTATGCCCGCAGCTAAAAGCAACTGCATGAGAACGTATACTCGAATGCTCACGAAATAGTAATTTTCTACATCACACAGAGACATACCCGCGATATAGCGAGTATATTCCATATATTGCCCAGCCCTCGGCCCTGGTATCAAAATGAATCAAGCGTGGCCGCCAGAGTGGTATTCAGCGGCCATGTTGCGGCCATGTTTACGGAAGTAAACATGTCTTCCACTCCAGTAGGTCCTCAAGGAGCTGAAGCGGTGCCACACTCAGACCCCTCATGATCGGGTTGTGTGCAAATTTAGCAATTTTTACTCAATAAAATGTTAAAAAGTGATTTTATTCATACAGACAATACATTTATGACACAGTTTAACGACAGATATTGATGTATGTTTTTATTATTGAATTACAGTATATTGATTATTATTATTTTATTATTTATTATTATTATAATGGTGTTATTATTCGTTTCTTTTGGTTGTTTTTTTCTGCGCCTCACCTGCCTACCCTGACCGCACGTCCCTTGTGTACACTAACTCGTAATAGTCATTTCTCCTCTTCTTTTGTAGAAGCAGACCTGCGAATCGGCGAGCTGCAGTGGGGCGACAGCGGGCTGTACTACTGCAAAGTGGTCATTGCGAATGACCTGGAGGGCCAGAACGAGGCCCAGCTGGAGCTGCTGGTGCTCGGTAAGAAAAGGGACACTTCATTAGATACAGGAAATGATTCCTCCTTTACAGTACACAAAGGTATTCATTTAGTTACACCACAGCAACTGTAGTTATGTTGTGGCCATTTAGCGTACATTGCTATTGTCTTGGCATTCCAGTTGTCCACACAGCAGCTTCCATGGAGACGGCCAAAAAGGTCTTTGGCAGGACTCCCTTTGTTTTTGTTTGTTTTTGGACAGCCATCATACTTGATATAAGTTTGCCAACTATTTGTTGAGTGAAGTGTCTCAAGAACATGTGCTTCCCTTATGAATGTGTCACCATGGCAACTATTTGTATTTCAAGTAGCTTTGGGGTGTGTTCAGTGTGACTGGTGACGAAAAAGTTGTGTACCGTGAAGCTCGTTGTGTATTTGAGTGATTCAGCCGTCACCCTGCTGAGAACTAATCAGATTACTACCACCAGACAAAGTGGGTGGGGGCCTTGAAATTGTGACAATAACACCATGTGCTGTTGGCTTTTATTTTGAAAGATCATATATTGTAGTATTTTTCCATTAATTTAAATTAGAAAGGTGCCACTAGAGTGTATTTAAATGGTAAATGGGTTATACTTGTATAGCGCTTTTCTACCTTCAAGGTACTCAAAGCCACATTCACACACACATTGATGGCGGGAGCTGTAATGCAAGGCCCTAAACACGACTCATCAGGAGCAAGGGACACAACGGACATGACTAGAGTGGCGGAAGCTGGGGATTGAACCAGGTACCCTCAAGTTGCTGGTACGGCCGCTCTACCAACCAAGCCACGCCATCCCCTTTAAATCTAGGGGAACTGCATTTTCCTCTAATGTTATATTTCTCCTCTTTTGTAGAGAAGAATTGTTGTACATTCTTGGGTAGCAGGTTATATTTTGCTTTGTACATAATTTTAGCTGTTTGCAAATGCACCAAATCGTTGCATTTCAATATTTTTGATTTAATAAATAAAGGGCTCTTATGTTCTCCATATCCAACATTATGTATTATTCTCATTTATCATTTTTGTGACAGTTAGTGAATAAAGCGCACATTTGTAGTTGTTTCCCCATATTTCTACACAATAACTCAGATATGGTAACACTTGTGAGCAGTAGAGAATATGAAGTGCTTTTTGGTCCAGAACATGTTTTGCTTTATTCATTATTGACGTGTTTCTTGCTCCTTTATGTTGTATATTTTTTACATGAGGTTTCCAGTTCATTTTCCATCCATCCGCTTATTCCCCTCGGTGTCGCGGGGTTTATCATCCATTATTACACCCCAAAATGTGTTTTCTTTTATTCTTTCAGTACCTACTCTGTCTATTTGTATTTGTGTTTGACTTTCCGTTGCACTGTTACCGAATAGTATTATTTTAGTTTTACTGAGATTTAAAGATAGTCTGTTTTTGTCAAACCACCTCTTTAATGTATTAGTTTCTTCTCTTTTTATTTGTATTAGCTTCTGTGTGTTCGCTCCTGATCAAAACGCAGTCGTGTCATCTGCAAATAATACTAACTTTAAGTACTTTGTAACTTTTCAAATGTCGTTTTTATGTAGATTGAACAATTTAAAATATATATAGATTGAACAATTTTGGTCCCAGTATTGATCCTTGAGGTACGCCACAAGATATTTTCAGCTCTGTAGAAGTTTGTTCTCCTATCTTCACATATTGCTTCCTGTTGGTTAAGTAGCTTTTTACGCAGTTCAAGACCAACCCTCTGATGCCATACCGTTCTAATTTGTTTATTATGATTGATTGTTCAAATGCTTTTGTTGAATCTATAAACACTGCAGCAACACATGTTTTGCTATCTATTGCATTGGGGATCTTTTCCGTTATTTCGATTAATGCCACTGATGTTTTAAATTGTTGGTTCTGTATCCGTTTTTGATTGTCTGTGAGTATTTCATTTTTATTTATGAATTTGTCCAATATGTTGTTAAACAGTTTTTCAATATTTAAAAAAAAATGGGGAAGTAGAGAAAAAGATTTGTAGTTTGTAAACTGGCATTTGTCTCAAGTCTTATAAATTGGTACGACTTTTACTATTTCATTTTATCTGGGAATTTGCCTGTTTGAAATTATAGATTGCTGATTTATGTTAAAGGTTCTTCAATAACCTTTTTTTCGTTTCCATATAAATTCCGTTACAAATCAGTTGCGGTCTTGGATTTAAATTTTTTACACAATATTGATTATTTCCTCTTTAGTCACACCTTCGTGGAACATCGAGTTGGGATTTTTGTCTATAGTGTCATTCAAGTCCTCAACTGACTCTGGATCTGGAATATTTTCCACCAGATTTGGTCCAATGTTCACAAAATACTTATTGAAGCTTTCAACTACTTCATTCATATTGTAATTTTTTACATTTCCGTCTGAGAAGCATTTAGTGTAATCCTTCTTAGCACCAACTGGGACAAATGATGATCCAAAACCTTATATTTTGGGCCTGAATATACAGAGTATGTAAGGTATTCTTTCTTTTAATCACCTATACAAATTGTGTGTATTATAGTGGCATTAGTCATATTGTACTGAATCGACAAGCCGACTTGATTCTGCCTTCCCTTGGTGGGTGTCCAGTTAGACCAGGGGTGTCAAACTCAAATACAGAGTGGGCCAAAATTTCAAACTGAACAAAGCCGCGGGCCAAGGTTGAACAAATTAACCTTTTAATAGGGACCCAAACAAGTTTTGCATTGAATATTGAACAAGCAAGGCTTATATAACTTTATAGTGACATGCAAAATCCAGTTTCAAATAATAATAATAATTATCAATGGCATATCAAATAAAATGTAAATAAAAATGTAATGCCTCTCTTCTATGTGCAGCCTTCTGAGGTAAATATCAAAATATACTTTTTCCACAGGCTAATAATACATTTGAAAATAAAATAACAATAATGAAAATACACCCCCGCTACCACCAGACCTCCCCCCCCCACACACACACCTTGTAGCGTCCCGTAAGAGTTAGTGCTGCAAAGGGTTCTGGGTATTTGTTCTGTTGTGTTTATGTTGTGTTGCGGTGCGGATGTTCTCCCGAAATGTGTTTGTCATTCTTGTTTGGTGTGGATTCACAGTGTGGCGTATATTTCTAACAGTGTTAAAGTTTTTTATTCGGCTACCCTCAGTGTAACCTGTATCGCTGTTGATGTAGTATGCGTTGCATTCATTTGTGTGTGCATGCAGAAGTCGCACTGGCTGACTGGCTGACTGGCTGGCTGGAGTTTGGATGACTCCCGGGAGGGTTGGCAAGTATTAGAATTAGTGGTGAATGCGGTGGCGGGCCAGCTGTAGTGTTAATTTGATATTGCCTCAAGGGCCAAGTGAAATTTGACGGCGGGCCAAATTTGGCCCGCGGGCCAGAGTTTGACACCCAGGAGTTAGACGAACACTTGTCCTAATCAATAAACAGCAGCTCACTTTCTGATTCCTTTTATCGTACATTAGGATTGCCATTGTTGTACTAAGCAACAAGGACACCGCTTTCCCATGTTGCACATGCATCATAAATCCCCTTTCACACAGTGTTGGTTGAAGTCTAACTCCTGAGTTGTCTCTCACACTGCTTTGCCTTGTTTCCAGCTACATTGTTTAAAATGAAAATACCAACGTATTTAGTCGTTTTTCTTTTGGATACATTTTTTTGCTTTGACGTTTACTCCCTCTTCTTCTGCTTTCCCATTTCTCCATCTTTCAGCCACACCCTGCATAACTCCTCCACTCTCCCTCACGTACATTCTGGCCAGTCACTTTTTTATCTCTCTAAGAACAACAAAATGAGGCATTGTTTCACTTTAGTGCCTCAATAGGACGTCAGGTTAGAAGAGTTCCCACGATAAGTTGCTTCATGCGTGTCCTAGTTTACAGACGACACCCCCACACCCTCTTTTGTGCTTTAAAACACTGAAACCTAAATTCATGGTTTTTCCAGCATGGGGGAGGGCTTTGACATCATTATATTTTCATTAAGTTGACATTTTTGACAGTATTTCCCAAACTCTTAAGAGATGATTTTGTTTTCTTAGACCTTTGGAAAGCAACCGTCTATATTTAACATATTTTGTATGAGAAGTTTAAAAAAAAAATGTTACTCTTACTTAGGTTGTTGAGGGTTTAAGTGTCTAAATTCAATCTAAGTACAAAACATTCAAGAAATTCTGTAATTGCAGTATTATCATTGCATTTCTTCTATTCTTTATACTACCGGTATTAAGTAGTGTCATTCTAATATTAAGTAGGGTCATTCCAGTTCAGGGGTGTCCAAATTGCAGCCCAGGGGCCATTTGCAGGCCGCAGATAATTTTTAACAGCCTTAACAATACGAAAACATATATAAATAAAAAGTGTAATAAAAGAGCCAATGGGTGTAATGTTACAGGGAAAAGTTAAAATGTTGATGGTAATAATAAAAAGTTGACATGCAGGCTGTTTTTTGCTTTAAAAAAAATGAAAAAGTGAAAAACAACAAAATGGCCCCCGCTTCCTTGGATTTTTCAGCCTGCAGCCCTGTTCTAGTTTAATTGGAAAAAAAAATAAAAAGGACATTTTAGTACATTTTATGGCATTAAAATCTGTGGCTGTAACACTAGCTTCCAAATAAACGCCAAGCAATAAGTACAGCAATAAAGAATTCTTAAGATGGCCTTGTGGGCCATGTGTTCGTAATATACACTATTTGAAAATGAAACGTTATATTTCAATGCCGTTTAATGACTGAACGATGCATGGATCGCTACCAATTAAATCTCTCACTCGCAGTTTGTTACCATTTGCCTGAGCTTTTTCTCTCCTCGCTTGCTGCTTCCTGTGCTGGCCTTCACGTTTGCTGTCTTATCTCTGCAGGCAGGACAGCTCAGAAGGACGATATTCTACCTGAGTTTGATGTGGAGATTATGCCAGGTACGCTCACTCACCTTCCTTTTAACACTTTTCACCTCTGTTGCGCAGCATTTCCCTAGCTTTCCTCATCAATTTAACCACCTGGCTTTTTTCCTTTTTAATCTAAACTCTTTGTCCAACCAAATTGGTGGCAGACAAATTGATGATGTTCTTTAGAATTTGAATTCTATTAGGCACAGGGCCCAAGCTACTACGGTTCTGTGAGCGGGGCCAATTTATCCCACTATTAGGCTATTCCAGGGGTCTGCAACCCGCGGCTCTGGAGCTACATGCGGCTCTTTCATGCCACCGCCGTGGCTCCCTTTGGCTTTGAAACAAAATGTCAACAAATGATGGTTACTTAATTAATTACATTTATTCAGTTATTTTTAATCTACCAGTTGTTATTTTGGAGAGTTCTGGTATCTTATCATATGATAATAAAACATTTTGATATATTGTCGATCGAAGGTAGGTAGGTAGGTAGGTAGGTAGGTCTTTATTGTCATTGCACAAGTACAATTAAACTTTGTTTTCAGCACAAACCCGTTCAAGATAAGACAAACAGTGTACAGGGTGACAGAACAGGAACGCTGATGGGAAAACGGTAAACTCTGGGGGAGGATGAGTGAAAAAAATACAATCTAGACTGGGCTCCTAAGAGGGCCCAATCTGGAGTGGGAAAAAACCTCCATAGCAAATCGCATATACATATTACAACATACATCTCGAGACTTGCAACAGAGGGGAGGGAGTGGGGGCTACGTTGGCAGGCTGCAGCTCCTCTGGCGCTGCCCAGCCGTCCATCACCCCTAAGGGATTCGCGTATGTCACAGCCCCTGCGCGTCATCTCTTGCTGCCAAGCAATTGTATTGTTTTTAGCTAGCAATGGACGGATCAAAAAAGAGAAACATTTCTGATGAAAATAGAACATTTAATGCTTCATGGACAGATTAATTTGCTTTCATTGACGACGAGGTTGTTCTTTTCCCTTTTTAGTCAAATGAAATATGCCGCAGTTGTATGCCTTCAGAATATTGGCGCGACTTGATTTTTTTCAAATTCATTAATAAGGGAAGGACCAGTGTATTTTTTTTACAATGTTCAAAATAATTTGGTGATTTGCTTATACCCATAAATGAAATGTGAATCATTGTCAAGTGTTTGATTTCATAAATTCTATAGCATAGGTGTAACGAAACTATAAGTGGTGTTATCATCTTTTTAGGAATCGAACAGAGTTTGCGGCTCTAGTTGGGTTTTATTTAAGGGGAAATGGGCTCAAATGGCTCTATGTATGCTGAAGGTTGCCGACCCCTGGGCTATTCCAACAGATGTAAGCTTGTGTGGCTGTGTGATTGTAACCTGAGTAAACATCACTCTTTGAGCCCGTAGGAGCGGTGCTGGACTGTGGGATGATAGCCCGGGCTTTTAGCCTACTGGCTAGTGCTGCTTGTCAGTCATTAGGTGTGGACGTGGGATCGAGTCTGGGCTGTACCGTGCACGTTATATATACAGTGGAACCTCGATTAACGAACTTAATTGGTTGTTGAACAAGGTTCGTAAATAGAAACGTTTGTATAATAAAGAACATTCTGCTTAAGAAACAATGTAAACATTTATAATAGGTTCCAGTCTTGGCAGAAGTCCATATTTTAATACAAGTTAATACACTTTGAACACAATATAAAGCGCTGTAAATCATATAAACATAACAAGGGGGGTGATGGATTAACTCTTTATTTAATAACAAAGTCAAAACAACAACTAGCCGAACTGTCCCTTTTCCTATGCAGCCACCCTGCCGACACGTACACACACAGTCACTATCCCTGTGGTGCACAAACAGTTTCAAATCACAAAAATATTTTACTTTAACAGCCAGGTCGCTACAATATTTAGGAATAAAAAATAAAAAACACTTTACCTTGTTGGTTAATCTTCTTGGTTTTCAGGGGAAGAAAGTGAGAGGGGGAAGGGGTAGGCCGTGTCTACAACGCTGTGGCTATTCCCTGGGTGCCTATTTCTATTTGGTCTGTGGTACATAAAATTGGAAAATTAATGAGGGGTATGTAAATGGAGGTTCCACTGTACTTGTTAGCGTTTTGTGTTTTCCACTTTTTAATGCCCTCCAAATCTCTAAAGCAGTGGTTCTTAACCTGGGTTCGATCGAATCCTAGGGGTTCGGTGAGTCGGCCTCAGGCGTTCGAGGAGGTAAAGACACATCCGACTTATCGTGTAAATAAAAACTTCTCCCTATCAGTGTATTATGGATACCCCCAAACAATGTTCCCTCTAATTTTCCATCTGATTTGCAGGTTGTTTGATTGATCGATTGAAACTTTTACCAGCAGATTGCAGAGGAAGAGAATACATTATACGAAACAGTACAGTTTACACAATACAATACATATTCCGTACAATTGACCACTAAATGGTAACACCCGAATAAGTTTTTCAACTTGTTTAAGTCGGGGTCCACTTAAATCAATTCATGGTAATGTGTGTAAGGTGTGTAATTTGTTATGAGTTCATGCACTGTGTTGGTTTTGTTCTTTGAACAAGGTGATGTTCATGCACGGTTCATTTTGTGCACCGGTAAAAAAAACATATGACTTTTTCTTGAATTTGAAAAAAAACCAAACAATTCTTTTTCACTAAAGAAGGGTTCGGTGAATGCGCATATGAAACTGGTTGGGTTCGGTACCTCCAACAAGGTTAAGAACTACTGCTCTAAAGTAATACATGTGTAATTCCCCCACAACCATCTTGAAGGGCTTTGAGGAAGTGTGCTGTTAAGGTTGGACTTACAGATAGATGTTGGATAGGAGCTTTTTTTAGTTTTCTTGGAGATTCCTAACTTGGAGTGTTTGTGTGTCTACTTACAGAGTGGGCGTTTGTCGGCTGCGTGGCTGTGGGCAGCTTCCTGTTTCTGCTGCTGTTGGGTATCTGCTGGTGCCAGTGTTGTCCTCACTCCTGCTGCTGCTACGTGCGATGCTGCTGCTGCCCCGAGACCTGCTGCTGCCCCCGACACCGTACGTTACAAAACATCAAAGTTGCGTCTATTCGAGGCCCGCATGGGTCTTTCAACGCTGTATTGATTCTCATGCAGTGTACGAGGCGGGGAAGAAGGCCAAGACTGCTCCGCCCGCTCCGGTCCCCGTGTATCCCTACTACATTCCTGGCGTTCCCGCCGTGATGCCACTCGCCCCTTCATCCCACATGGACCCAAAAGTGGTCACCGTCCCCTCTATGGAAAATAACCTAGCTGGAGGTGAGTACCAGACAACAAAAGACATCTCAACTAACACTTTCATTGTCATCTCCAATGGTGCTCCAAAGTGTTAGGTCATCATCAGATCTGTTATTTACAAAGCAATAATACCCATATCCCGACTTTGGACAGCCAGCGCTTCATCCGTGGCCGTGCTCTGCCCCCCTCCACGAGGGAGAGGGGGGCAGAGCAGAAAAGAAACGGCAGATCAACTGGTCTAAAAAGGGGGTCTATTTAAAGGCTAGATTTTACAAATTAGTTTTAAGATGGGACTTAAATGCTTCTACTGAGGTAGCATCTCTAACTGTTACCGGGAGGGCATTCCAGAGTACTGGAGCCCGAATAGAAAACGCTCTATAGCTCGCAGACTTTTTTTGGGCTCTGGGAATCACTAATAAGCCGGAGTTCTTTGAACGCAGATTTCTTGCCGGGACGTATGGTACAATACAATCAGCAAGATAGGATGGAGCTAGACTGTTTAGTATTTTATACATAAGTAGTAAAACCTTAACGTCACATCTTAAGTGCACAGGAAGCCAGTGCAGGTGAGCCAGTATAGGCGTAATATGATCAAACTTTCTTGATATAGAACATGTTTTATATTCTAGTGTCTTCAAAATAGCGACCCTTTGCTCTGATTACTGCTTTGCACACTCTTGGCATTTACTCGATGAGCTAACCCCTTCAAGACTGTTGGAAAACCATTTCAAGTGACTACCTCTTGAAGCTCACCGAGAGAATGCCAAGAGTGTGCAAAGCAGTAATGAGAGCAAAGGGTGGCTATTTTGAAGAAACTAGAATATAAAACATGTTTTCAGTTATTTCACCTTTTTTTTTGTTAAGTACATAACTCCACATGTGTTAATTCATAGTTTGGATGCCTTCAGTGACAATCTACAATGTAAATAGTCATGAAAATAAAGAAAACGCATTGAATGAGAAGGTGGGTCCCAAACTTTTGGCCTGTTCTGTATAAACTCAGTAAATAATTACCTGGACACAGGAGTGCTTTAAAGGCAAAAAACCCACCAAATGATTAAAACAGAGCTAATAGTAAGAAATAATTCAAACATTTAATTGATAGGCAGCACTGGGGCATAGGGGTTAGTGCGTGGGCCTCACAATAAGAAGGTCCTGGGTTCGGTCTTTCTGTGTGGAGTTTGCATGTTCTCCCTGTGAGTGCGTGGGTTCCCTCGAGGTACTCCGGCTTCCTCCCACCTCCGAAGACATGCACCTGGGGATAGGTTGATTGGCAACACTAAATTGGCCCTAGTGTGTGAATGTGAGTGTGAATGTTGTCTGTCTATCTGTGTTGGCCCTGCGATGAGGTGGCGACTTGTCCAGGGTGTACGCCGCCTTCCGCCCGATTGTAACTGAGATAGGCTCCAGCATTCCCCGCAACCACGAAAGGGACAAGTGGTAGTTAATAGATGGATGGATGGACACTAACCTTCCAAAATTACGCAATGTTACCGCATACGTCAGCAGCCAAATTAAACATATCATTTATTTACCAAATAATATATCATGATATTTATCGTTATCGCAGGATACAAACTCAATACATAATGTGTTATAGATTTTAGTCTATATCGCCCATTCATAATTGTAGCCATTTGAAGCCTTAATAACTGCACTAGATTGCAATAGCTGCATCAAGCAGCTTTATCTACCTCTACTTACACTCACGTCCGCCCTGAGATTGGTAGATCGTGAGTTGAAACCCCGGCCGAGTCATACCAAAGACTATAAAAATGGGACCCATTATCTCCCTGCTTGGCACTCAGCAGCAAGGGTTGGAATTAGGGGTTAAATCACTACAATGATTCCTGAGCGCGGCCACCGATGCTGCTCACTGCTCCCCTCATCCCCCAGGGGGTGGAACAAGGTCAAATGCAGAGGTTCATTTGACTATCAGTGGTACTTTAACTTAACTTTTAACTTTAAAATGTTGGTTGCGCTACATAGCTTGTTAGTGTGAAACTCATAAGCTCTTTGAGGTTTAGGTTAATTAACGTAAATATTGTTTTACTATGTCATGTGGCGAGGTAATTCAAATAACAAAGCTGGTGGTGGCCTAAGACTTTTCGCACAGTAATTACACAAGCATGTCTACTGTAGTATGTGTCTGCATGTATGTCCAATTAATACCCATGATTGTGTACATTTATCAGTTCATTATGTAGACCTAAACACTCTTAAAGGCCTACTGAAATGATTTTTTTTTATTTAAACGGGCATAGCAGATCCATTCTATGTGTCATACTTGATCATTTCGCGATATTGCCATATTTTTGCTGAAAGGATTTAGTAGAGAAAATCGACGATAAAGTTCGCAACTTTTGCTCGCTGATAAAAAAAAAGCCTTGCCTGTAGCGGAAGTAGCGTGACGTCACAGGAGCTAGTATTCCTCACATTTCCCCATTGTTTACAATGGAGCGAGAGAGATGCGGACCGAGAAAGTGATGATTACCCCATTAATTTGAGCGAGGATGAAAGATTCGTAGATGAGGAACGTTACAGTGAATGACTTGAGAGGCAGCGATGGACGTATCTTTTTTCGCTCTGACCGTAACTTAGGTACAAGCTGGCTCATTGGATTCCACACTCTCCTTTTTCTATTGTAGATCACAGATTTGTATTTTAAACCACCTGGGATACTATATCCTCTTGAAAATGAGAGTCGAGAACGCGAAATGGACATTCAGTGCCTTTTATCTCCACGACAATACATCGGCGAAATGCTTTAGCTACGAGCTAACGTGATAGCATCTTGCTTTAACTGCAAATAGAAACAAAAGAAATAAACCCCTGACTGGAAGTATAGATAGAAAATCAACAATACTATTAAACCGTGGACATGTAAATACACGGTTAATGCTTTCCAGGCTGGCGAAGGTTAACAATGCTGTGCTAACGACGCCATTGAAGCTAACTTAGCAACCAGACTGCACAGAGCTATGCTAAAAACATTAGCTCTCCACCTACGCCAGCCAGCCCTCATTTGCTCATCAACACCCGTGCTCACCTGCGTTCCAGCGATCGGCAGAAGGACGAAGGACTTCACCCGATGCGTTTGGCGGCCCGGAGACGTAGGAAGTCAAGGTGAAGTCGGCGGCTAGCGCGGCTAGCGCGGCTAGCGCTCCAACAAAGTCCTCCTGGTTGTGTTGCTGTAGTCTGCTGCTAATACACTGATCCCACCTACAACTGTCTTCTTTGCAGCCTTCCTTGTTCATTAAAAAAATTGCAAAAGATGTCCAGAATACTGTGGAATTATGAAATGAAAACAGAGCTTTTTGTATAGGATTCTACGGGGTACCATAACTTCCGTTACTCGGACTTCGTCACGCGCATACGTCATCATACCGCGATGTTTCAGCCGGATATTTCCCGGGAATTTTAAAATGTCACTTTATAAGTTAACCCGGCCGTATTGGCATGTGTTGCAATGTTAAGATTTCATCATTGATATATAAACTATCAGACTGCGTGGTCGGTAGTAGTGGCTTTCAGTAGGCCTTTAATGATATTCAACACAAGATCTATCATCTCTACATTCACACACAATATATGTGTTGTGGTTATGCATCATACTGAGTTGGTTCTAATAGTTTGTGTATTAGATGTGTACCTAATGTAGTGTCCAATAAGTGTCTGCATGTGCAATCGTTGCATGCAAATGTGTTGTGTGTCCATGTCCGCAGTGCGCAGTGGTTACCGACTGAAAGGCAGTCAGGACCAGGACTCACTGAAAGTTCTTTATTACATAGAGAGGGAGCTGGCTCAAGTGCCGTATGCCGCCAAGATGGCTGCACTTCAACGTAAGCCTGCAGTGATTAGGCTATTGTGTTTTGTGTGTGTGTGTGTCGGTGTGTAAAATGATTGTTTGTGTTAATTAGTATGCTGCGTTTGTTTCATCTAATCACATTCATTTCATAACATGTAACTACTAACTGAGAGGAGGACAATACAGAGTACAGTGGAACCTCAACATTTAAATACCACAATTATCAGGGAATGATGCTAAAGTTGCACAAAAAGTTGACAAGACCTACAAACACAATACTTTAGATGCCAACTTCAATAACAGTACAAACACAATATATATATTATATATATCCATCTTTTCCCTCTTATATATACGGTATATATATATAAGAGGGAGAAGATGGATATATATATATATATATATATATATATATATATATATATATATATATATATATATATATATATATATATATATATATATATATATATATATATACACACACACATACAGTACAGGCCAAAAGTTTGGACACACTTTCTCCTCATTCAATTTGTTTTCTTTATTTTCATGACTATTTACATTGTAGATTGTCACTGAAGACATCAAAACTATGAATGAACACATGTGGAGTTATATACTTAACAAAAAAAGGTGAAATAACTGAAAACATGTTTTATATTCTAGTTTCTTCAAAATAGCCACCCTTTGCGCTGATTACTGCTTTGCACACTCTTGGTATTCTCTCCATGAGCTTCAAGCACACCTGTGAAGTGAAAACCATTTCAGGTGACTACCTCTTGAAGCTCATTGAGAGAATGCCAAAAGTGTGCGAAAAAGTAGTCAGAGCAAAGGGTGGAAACTAGAATATAAAACATGTTTTCAGTTATTTCATCTTTTTTTGTTAAGTACATAACTCCACACGTGTTCATTTTGGCCTGTACTATATATATATACAGTATATATATATATATATATATTTTTTTAAATTTATTTTATTTTATTTTTTCTCAAAAATTATGAATCGGAATACAATAAAAAATTGCGATTTCAATGTGAATCAATTTTTTTAGCACCCATATCAGACTCACAGGGCCACCCTCTGCCTCCTCTATAGGCAGAACAGCAGGTGTGCGTAGGGCTTTCCGCACACGGCCCCATTTTGCATAAAGAAGAGCATGTAAAACGTAAAATATTATTCATGTGAATTTTTGCCGCAAACTATTCCTTGCTGCCTCCTGCACAGTTGCTGACAATAATACAATGGGCAGAGATCCCATAGTGTCACACACGTGCTGTTCCTGTGGTGCACAGCTCGAGTGCTTGTCTTGTAAAGCAGAGGTACTGGGTTTGAAACCTAGTTAGAGTTGATTTTCGAAGGTTTATTCATTTATTAGGGCTGTCAAATTATTATTTAAAAAAAAAAATCAGATTAATTACACCTTTGAATTCGGATTTATCAAAATACTTGTCTATATTATTTAAATTAACTTGTAAAAAAAGAAAAGACAAACCTACACCGCCTCTAATGTAACCATCCAAGCATATACGGTCATAATAAATCGGGTGGTTAATGCAAAAGTTTTCTGTGATTAACCTATTATTTTTTTAATGCCGTTAAAATAGATTTTTGCACTAAAAGAAAGTATGGTTGAACAACTTTTTTTTTTAAAATTTATTTTAGGACAACACATGCATATAATTTAATTTCAGTTTGATTAAAAATGTATGAAAATAGTTTCACATAAATAAAAAAGTGTGAAAAAAATATGTGATGGGGAGATGGGTGGGGCTAAAAATCTAATTCTGCTTAGGGCTCCAATTTAGCCCGGGGCGTCCCTGTAGACTCCAAAAGTCTTCTCTAGACTTTTAGCAAGTCGTCTTTTTGATAAATCTGGTGGACTCTGATCACTAAAAGTAAGCTAAGTCAGCAACACTAATGATCCCTCATGCTTTGTCTTCCGGCAGACCAATCAATGTTTTTAAAAGAATGTACAAAAATATATTGTTCGCAGGATATAGTGAACTGCACTAAGAGTCAGTAGGTTTGTGTTTGTATGTGTATGTATATGTATACTATGTATACACGCTGTTGTGTCACATTCATAGTTACTTGTTGAATGTATGTTGTAGATATATATATATATATATACATATATATATATATATGTACATACTTATATATGTATATGTATTTATATAACATAACATTTTTATATATTATTATTATTATTATTAATATTAAACATATAGTAAGTAATAAGAGGGGTGGGAGTACATAAGTTTTTACTTCTTCTCACTCCTTTTCGGATATGTTTACATTAATGTTTATTTTCATTTCTTGTTTCTTTTTGCTTTTTATTATTACTATTATTATTATTATTATTATTATTATTATTATTATTATTATTATTGTTTTTGTTATTCATTCTTGAATGGCTTTTTTGTTGTTTTTTGCAAAATTTGTTTGTTTTTGTTTTGTCTACAATATTCTAAATAAACATGAAAGAAAGAAAGAAAGACCAGGGGCCGTACTTATCAAGCTTCTTAGAGTGCCATTTTACACTTAAGTCCTGAGAATTTGCGAAATTTAGTCCTACTCTCAAACTTAAGAATAAAAGCTTTTTATCAACGTTCTTAAGTCTAAGAATCACTCCTACTCTCCACGATATTTAAGAGACCTTCAGAGGTGTCTTAAGTGGTTAGGAGTTGCCAGCAGGGGATGGCACTGAGTCGAGAGAGACGTGCGCGAACGTTCAGGGAACGGAACAATGTTTTTTTTTTTTGATGACGAGCAGCTGATCAAACGGTATCGTTTAGACAGAGCCGATATTATTTTTGTCACAGATTTAATACTTTTCGATTCCTTGTTGATTTCTGCATGTGTCTGCAGTGGGCTAGTATATATAGAGCCACCCACACCAGTTTCAAATTAGTTGCCTAATTAATGAATTGGAAAGAAAATGTTATGACAGTAGCGTATGTGTGTGGCCGTGAGGTGAGTGACGTCAGTGAGTGTGTGGGCGATAGAAGAGAGGGAGCGGTAGCGTGAGTGCCGGCGGGGACTAGTTTGTTTTGTATTATTTTGTAGTTTATTGTCAAAATATACACTCCCATTGTCCACTTAAATATTTCCAAGATATTTCTTTATTCTTAGACAACGGATTCCCTTCCGTGATTGGTCATTTCTATGGACACAGAAATGACGTCACCTAAAATTCCGTTTACGGCACATAGTAATGTCGTAATTCAGCTCTGAGTGTGACACTTAAGATTCAGTCCTACACTTCGCTGAAAGTGTGAGTAAGACGCTTGATAACTAACTTTTAAGTGCAGCTTTCAGCGAATAATTTATTTACTCTTAAGTCAACTCTTAGCAGACTTCTTAGGAGTAATTCTAAGAAGCTTGATAAGTACGGCCCCAGGTGCGTTAAAATATTAATGAGCAAGAGCGAATGTGTAGCTCCAAATCTTTTCGTGGCGGTCTAAATTTATTTGTGGCAGGCATGAACTTATTGGAAACACTAGATCGCACACATATACATGAAAACATTTGGTCCATTCATTTTACCATGAATTGATTAACGTGGACCCCGACTTAAACAAGTTAAAAAACTTATTCGGGTGTCACCATTATTTAGTGGTCAATTGTACGGAATATGTACTGAACTGTGCAATCTACTAATAAAAGTTTCAATCAATCAATCAATCAATCCACCCATTTGTGGTGCCCCGTGTGAGTGGTGCTTTGGAGAACATGCTCGCATACATGTAAAATATATATCCTTAAAATTATATAATCATTAGACAAATGATCAGTGGCTTACGAACACTTTTTTGCTAAATCCCAGCCATGACCTTTTGCTTGATGGCCACCATGTTTTTCACCTAATCTTGCTCAAATTCTACACAAATGTGCTCGTCAGTCCCCAGAAGGTGTGCACCAAATTTTGTGCGATTCAATTTTAACACCTTAAAGTTACAGCCGGTGTTTTATAGAGCGCATCAGGCTGTGGGAGAAATTCCAAGTCAATCCAACTTGTGTTTTTTTTTCAACAATACCACGTGGTGTATTCGTCAAAAAAAAACAAGAGCAAAGGCAACATAGTAGGGGTGCATGATTTGACACTTTGGTGTGCAGTAGTTCAAAAGTAGAATAGTTAGCATACACAAATACTGACAGTCATTGGCTGTGCTATAACTTCCACATGAACAGTTTATTGTGGTTAGCTTCTTTTTACAATCGCTTGGCGGTTTTAATAAAGGCGACATATTATTTTCTCCACTTCGATTGTTTCTTAATTCAAACAAATTCCGCCCTGGAGGTTCCACTGTACATTGTTAGCGACATTTCCACGTCATAATTCAACATCTAATGCGTGTGTCCAAACAGCCAGTAGCCTATCAGAGCTCAGCTCTCTCCACGAGGGAGGAAATACAGATTTCAGACACACCTACCAGACCGTCCAGATGAAGGCGCTGCCTCCCATCGCCGACGCCGATGACCGGTCCATGCTGGGAGGGGCCCCGTCCGCCCAGAGTCGCAGACACAGGCTCCGGGATCGTGACAACCACTCGGACGATGAGCTGGACAGAAGGTTAGATTATGGAATATTTGGATTATGTTTTGTGATGTTGTTTTGAATATAGTATTCTGTAACTCATTTTGTGGCTCTCTACTTAACTTTTTTAGTGTAATTGCGGCCCGTGCCCTCTGCGCTGGTAATAATTAAATATGGTATGGTAATCTTATCACTAACTACCTACCATCTGGCATGGGCAAGCTACTCGGAAAATGTAGTAAACTAAGCTATTAGTTACTCTTGATTAAATGTAGCTAATCCCAGAGTATTGTGTACATGGCAAAAAGAGCTTGCTACATACATTTTTATAACTTTTTATAACTTTTTTTTTATAACTTTATAACTATTATATATTATATATAACTATTATATATATATATATATATATATATATATATATATATATATATATATATATATATATATATATATATATATATATATATATATATATATATAATATAATATATAATAGTTATAATAGTTATATATATATATATATATATATATATATATATATATATATATATATATATATATATATATATATATAATATATAATAGTTATAATAGTTATATATATATATATATATATATATATATATATATATATATATATATATATATATATATATATATATATATATATATATATATATATATAACTATTATAACTATTATATATTATTATATAACTATTTTATAACTTTATAACTATTATAATTTTTTATAACTTTTTTTAAGTTTATAACTTATTGTACAACTTTCCCCCCAAACGAGAAAAAATGCTCAGTTTGACTGTTTTTTATAATAAACACAAACAAGAAATATGCCCTGTTTGGCTTTTTAACATTTCTTTCAAGTTGCGTACCATGTACAAAATGAGCGGGAAAACACAGGTAACATTAAATGAAGTACAATTTAAATAAATATCCGTCTCACAAGAGAGAAAAATTAACAAACTCCATCTTTACATGAACGGAAATCAATAAAACTGAACATGTTGAAAGTAAACACATTTTCTGACTGTTGAACTGACTCAAATAAAAATAAATTCCTTCCCAACTCCGACATTTCAAGGTCTTATAAAAGGTAATAATAAGAGTATACATATGGAACTAAACGGCCCTAGTGAGCGTAAAACTTACATACCCCAATGGAATGATGAATAAATAGTAAGTAAACTGTACCGCGTGTTGGTCTTTATCCATTTGTTCCGTTCATTGCCACAGATGGAACACTCACTCAGAGCACCTCCAGAGAAAAACTCTGAGCAGAAGAGGGCACACCGGTTCGCTGGACGAGCTGGAGGAATTTGCCCGCTCGTACGGTTCCCGTAGCCGCCGTCCAGAGACGCTAGAGGTCCGTGATTACAGCCCTCCGAGGCGTTCCTACAGAGACGTGGATGACGGCTGGGCTCGGCGCGGCCCCTCGCCGTTACCGCAGAAAAGAAGGGGCACGTGGGACAGCGAACTCGCTTCCCGACCGCCCCGCCCCCGAGATTACGACGACGCCTTCCTCAACCACGTGCTGGAGAACAAAGCGAGGAGGCCGGGCGGCGACAGAGGCAGAGCGGATGAGGACAGTGACACCCCCTCCAAAGGCAGCTCCAGAGGGAAAGGCAGCAGCTACTACAGCCGATCGCCTAGCAACCGTCCAGAAGATGAGGATTCTTTGCCTCCCTACTCGGAGAGGGAGGCGGAGCGGTACCGCAGGGCCGCCCAGAACCCGGACAGGTACCGCACCGGGTATGACAGCTCAGAGCCCGGCATGAGGCCTTTCTCGTATACGCGACCTCGGCAGGGGATGACCCTCCCGCTGCAGAGTGGCAGAGAGGAAGCAGACAGGAGACACAACTTGGTGAGTTACTTGTAGCTGGAAAGACAGTTAAAGAATACCTTATTGACCCGGATGTAAGACCTTTTTATTTACCTTGGAAAGTCTGAAATAGACTGGTCGTTTTGTATTAGGGGTCTGAAGATTTACACACGCAAACCAACAGGTGGGGCTGAACGACTTCTCCCCATCCTTTTTCCCCTGATATATATAATATTTCATTTTTTCAACGAAAAAAAGTTAGAAAAAGATGGGTCATCATATGTTGGGTCGCCGAAGATGTACAAAGCTTTTCTTCCTGAGTATAAGACGATATTTATATTCACAGAGTTGTCATATTCCCAAGCATGAGAGTTTTTTTTTACCTGAAAACCAAACAACAATCAAGCGAGTATTTTCAAGACAGTATTTTCACATAGATTATAAAAATGTTGTACTGTATTCTGGGGCTGGAAATAGATGTTTTTTAAATGTGTGGTCCGATATTCAGAGCCTGGAGATGGTTTGAAAAAAAAACGTGTTGTCTTATATTTAGGGTCTGGAGATAGATTTTTTAAAAAATTAGTCCCCTTTTTCAGAATTTGGAGATGTATAAAAATGTGTTGTCCTATATTCACGGTCTGTAAATAGATTGTGTTGTCTTATATTCAGGGTCTGCAGACAAATTTAAAAAAACATGTCCTATATGCAGAGCCCGGAGATAGATAAAAAAAATGTCTGTCCTATATTCACGGTCTGGAAAAAGATGGTGTTGTCTTATATTCAGGGTCTGAAGATATTTAAAAAAAACATATTGTCCTATATTTTAAACAAAACATGTCCTATATTTAGTGTCTGGAGATAAATAAATAAAAAGTGTTGTCCTATATGCAGGTTCTGGAGATAGATTACCAAACATATGTTGTCCTGTATTCAGGGTCTAAATATAGATTTTTTTAAATGTGTTATTCCATATTCAGAGACTGGAGATATATTTAAAAATGTGTCTTGTATTCAGTCAGGGTCTGGAGCTAGATTTTAAATTTGTCTGATATTCAGGGTCTGGAAATAGATTAAAACATGTGTTGTCCTATATGCAGGGTCTGGAGATAGATTTAAAAATGTGTCTTATATTCAGTCAGGGTCTGGAAATAGATTAAAATGTGTGCTGTCCTATATTCAAGGTCTGGAGATAGAATAGAAAGTACTTTATTGATCCCTGGGGGAAATTCAGCATGAATATATGCTAAATGAATAAAACATGTCCTATATTCAGGGTATGGAGATATATTTAAAAATGTGTCTTGTATTCAGTCAGGGTCTGGAAATAGATTAAAATGCGTGCTGTCCTATATTCAAGGTCTAGAGATAGAATAGAACGTACTTTATTGATCCCTGGGGGAAATTCAGCATGAATATATGCTAAATGAATAAAACATGTCCTATATTCAGGGTATGGAGATAGATTTAAAAATGTGTCTTGTATTCAGTCAGGGTCTGGAAATAGATTAAAATGTGTGCTGTCCTATATTCAAGGTCTGGAGATAGAATAGAAAGTACTTTATTGATCCCTGGGGGAAATTCAGCATGAATATATGCTAAATGAATAAAACATGTCCTATATTCAGGGTATGGAGATAGATTTAAAAATGTGTCTTGTATTCAGTCAGGGTCTGGAAATAGATTAAAATGTGTGCTGTCCTATATTCAAGGTCTGGAGATAGAATAGAAAGTACTTTATTGATCCCTGGGGGAAATTCAGCATGAATATATGCTAAATGAATAAAACATGTCCTATATTCAGGGTATGGAGATAGAAAAAAAATTGTCCTATATTCAGGGTCTGATGATATGTAAAAACAAACATGTCCTATATTCCAAGATCTGGAGATAGAAACAAATTGTCCTATATTCAGGGCCTGGAGATAGAAAAAAAGTGTCCTATGTTCAGGGTCTGGAGATTGAAAAAGTGTCCTATATTCAGGATCTGAAGATAGATAAAAACGTGTGTCCTATTTTGAGTTTCAGGTGATTAAAACACGTGAACCAACAAGTAGCACCAAATGACCCATTGCTCCCCAAGGAAATCAGAGCTTTTCTTCCAGTTTATAAGATAACATGTTTTCCCTAGAAACTAAATAGGGAGACTAGTGGGTCTTATACTCATAAGTCTTATGCAGAGCTTTTATTCCTGAATTTTTCGCAAGGAAAATAAGGAAAAAGCACTCCTTGTCTTAATTTGGAGCTGTAGAGGTTTATACACGCCAACCAACAGGTGGCGCCAAATGACCCATTCCCTCCCCCACACGAATATAAGCAGCCCTTGCATGCCACCCTTACCTCCTTCATTCATAAACAATGTCATCTCATCAACTACTGTGCGACTAACCCAACCTCCGCTTCTTTGAATGACACTTTAGCGAGTCCCCACGCCCTCCCCCGGCTGCAGCAAGTTAGCATGAATGCAAGGTGTCTAACATGTGGCTCTCAACATGCATTTCCTCGACAGAGCACAGCACCGAGCAGGGATTCACTGGTAGTGTGACGAGCCGCATCACCACTTGGTTGTTTTGCTTCCAACCGTCCTCATCTGCCGCACTGACTCCGCCCCTTTAACTAGGCCACAAACTTTCATGCAAATACTGTGCAGTAGGTTTGCACCACTCTAATGACTTGAAGCAATTGAAGGACTTTTCACAGTGCCAACATGTGTGTGTCTTATCTGCCTACTGATAGTCTTATTATTACAACAATGCAACTCAGGATCATTTTGTATTTTTGTATCTACTGTACATACTGTGCTTCTTCTCAAGTGGATACACTGAAGCTGACTGTAAATGTTGTTCTGCTGAATATCTTTGTATGCCTTAAATAAATAAAAAATAAGCCAAAAAAGGTTTCCGGTTTGTATTTTAATGAGCTACATCAGTATCAAACAATCTATAATTATTAAGATCACAAATATGTTGGTTACACAATCTAGAAATGCTTTTTACAAAAATGTATTTATTCATATTTTAAATATAAATAAATAAAAACAATTAGTTTTTCTGTGTGTACACTTCGGGCAGTGCCAAATGTTTTATATTTACATTTTGAGGTCTGAAATATAAAATATATGGTACATTTTTGAAACTTTAGTAAAGATCATGAAATAAACATATAAATGCAGTATTAATATATATTTGTCTCAAATACAGTCATTTTAGACAAAACTAAAAAAGGAAAAAATATATACATATATATTTTTACTATTACATATACCATATTTAAAAAAATATATTTTACTTGTAATTATAATACAAAAAAGTCACATCTTGTGTTTTAGTACTGCATTCATTTTATACATCATAAAAAGTAAAATGCAGTAATCTGTTGTTTAGGACAATACATTTTGGAGGTACATATTTTGCATTAAACATTGATTTTTTTATACTCTATTTAATGATGTACATTTTAGCATTTTTCTCAGCATTTGTTTAACCTAAACTAAAGCCATCATTCCACAACATATGACATGTTCTGTTACTAGATTGTTAGAGTTGTGTTACTTATAAGATAGCAATTAGTTTTTCCGTCAAAATTGACAACAATTTGAAGGTCCAGTACATGTGTGTACACTTCAGACTGGGCCAAATGTTTCATATTTACATTTTGAGGTCTGAAATATAAAATACAGTATATGGTATGTTTTTTGAAACATTAATAAAGATCATGAAATAAAAATATAAATGCAGTAATAGTATATATTTGTACCAAATAGTCATTTTAGACAAAACTAAAAAAGGAAAAAATATAAACATATCTTTTTTACTATTGTGTACTTTATTTCATATAACATATTTGAAAAATATATATATTACATCTAATTATGATACAAAAAAGTCACATCTTGTGTTTTTAGTACTGCATTCATTTTAAATATCTAAAAGTAAAAGGAAGTAATCTGTTGTTTTAGACCAGGGGTGTCAAACTCATTTTAGATGGGGGGCCACATGGAGAAAAATCTACTCCCGAGTGGGCCGGACTGGTAAAATCACGGCACGATAACTTAAAAATAAAGACTACTTCAGATGGTTTTCTTTGTTTAAAAATAGAACAAGCCCATTCGGAAAATGTACAAATCATGTTTTTTTACACTTACATTTTACACTTTATTTGTCGTTATTTATACTTTCTGAATAAATTATGTGACAATGTTCATCAGTCAACTCGTTGGTCTTAATTTTCAATCTATCAAGATAAAAAAATCATATCAAAATAAAATGACAGTATGTTATTTATGTAGTTTGCTCATTCTCCTCGACTGGTGTATTTGGTTTATTTGTTTTACATACGTAGCATAATCTACAAAAATACAAAGAATTGCTATTGCGACCTCAAGTGGACACATTTAGAACAGCAGTTTCTTTCACTCAAGAATTTCGGCTCATTTTTATGCTTAGCAAACTCGTCCCGCGGGCCGGATAAAACCTGTTCGTGGGCCGTACGTTTGACACCCCTGTTTTAGACAATACATTTTGGAGATACATATTTTGCATTAAACATCGATTTTTTTTATATTTTTGTATTGTTTATACTCTTCATCACGGGTACAAGCGGCCGAAATGAGTTTCCTCCGCCGGGTGGCGGGTCTCTCCCTTAGAGATAGGGTGAGAAGCTCTGTCATCCGGGGGGAGCTCAAAGTAAAGCCACTGCTCCTCCACATCGAGAGGAGCCAGATGAGGTGGTTCGGGCATCTGGTCAGGATGCCACCCGAACGCCTCCCTAGGGAGGTGTTTAGGGCACGTCCGACCGATAGGAGGCCATGGGGAAGACCCAGGACACGTTGGGAAGACTATGTCTCCCGGCTGGCCTGGGAACGCCTCGGGATCCCCCGGGAAGAGCTAGACGAAGTGGCTGGGGAGAGGGAAGTCTGGGCTTCCCTGCTTAGGCTGCTGCCCCCGCGACCCGACCTCGGATAAGCGGAAGAAGATGGATGGATAGATGGATGTTTATACTCTATTTCAGTGGTTCTCAAATGGGGGTACGCGTACCCCTGGGGGTACTTGAAGGTATGCCTAGGGGTACATGAGATTTTTTTTTAAATGTCTGTCGAAAAGAAATGCTACAATGCAATATTCAGTGTTGACAGCTAGATTTTTTGTGGACATGTTCCATAAATATTGATGTTAAAGATTACTTTTTTTGTGAAGAAATGTTTAGAATTAAGTTCATGAATCCAGATGGATCTCTATTACAATCCCCAAAGAGGGCACTTTAAGTTGATGATTACTTCGATGTGTAGAAATCTTTATTTATAATTGAATCACTTGTTTATTTTTCAACAAGTTTTTAGTTATTTTTATATTTTTTTCCTTCCAAATAGTTCAAGAAAGACCACAACAAATGAGCAATATTTTGCACTGTTACACAATTTAATGAATCAGAAACTGATGACATAGTGCTGACAAAATGCTTTGCTCTGATTAGGGGGTACTTGAATTAAAAAAATGTTCACAGGGGGTACATCACTGAAAAAAAGATGAGAACCACTGCTCTATTTAATTACGTACATTTTAGCATTTTTTTCCTGTATTTTTTTTAAACCTAACCTAAAGCCATCATTCTACAAAATGTGACATGCTCTGTGTCACTAGATTGTCAGAGTTGTGTTACTTGTAAGATAGCTGATAAAAACACGTGTTTAATTGACACCAATCATACACAAGAAACAAAATGATTCATATTTAATTCCACTGCCTGATCAAACCAGCATATTAACCTATACCAGGGGTCGGCAACCCAAAATGTTGAAAGAGCCATATTGGAGCAAAAATACAAAAACAAATCTGTCTGGAGCCGCAACAAATTAAAAGCCATATTACATACAGATAGTGTGTCATGAGATATACATTGAATTGAGATGACTTAAAGGAAACTAAATGAGCTCAAATATAGCTACAAATGAGGCATAATGATGCAATATGTACATATAGCTAGCCTAAATAGCATGTTAGCATCGATTAGCTTGCAGTCATGCAGTGACCAAATATGCCTGATTAGCACTACACACAAGTCAATAACATCAACAAAACTCACCTTTGTGCATTCACGCACAACGTTAAAAGTTTGGTGGACAAAATGAGACAGAAAAAGAAGTGGCATAAAACACGTCCTAGAAAGTCGGAGAAAGTTATACATGTAAACATACTAAGGTGAGTTCAAGGACCGCCAAAATTAGTAGGACAAAACGGCGCTCGCCAAATACTCGAATCAGTGAAGCATGTTTAATACAAACAGTGTGCTTTATAACAATTAGGGAGGTTTGTGTCATGTTTGTCCTCCTACAGAAACCATATTAAAACAAAAAATATATTTTTTTCCCCCTCATCTTTTTCCATTTTTCATACATTTTTTAAAAAGCTTCAGAGAGCCACTAGGGCGGCGCTAAAGAGCCGCATGCGGCTCTAGAGCCGCGGGTTGCCGACCCCTGACCTATACATTTACTTTTCAGGTGAATTAACGCCTAATTTACTGTAAGTCCTACTTTCGGTTTGCTTCTTTTTCGCGTTGCACCTGCCTAAGGGGGGCGGCGTCAGTGACGTCACTTAGTTGTTGGGGGATGGTAGTAGTGAACGACCCCGCTCCCTCCTCCTCCTCCGCCTCCTCCCGGTGCACCTGTGCGAACAACAGTGTTGTGTGTTAGTTCGCTCGTCTTGTGGACGTTACAACTACCTAACAACATGTCTTCCCGAGGGGGGAAGTCGCTATACTACGCTACACGACGCTCACTCTCCGCTTTGCAGGTCTTTGGCTGGATTTAGGTACGCCAACGTCGACGTTTCCGTGGAGGGAAAGAAGGAAGCGCGTAAGGATAAAGAAGTAATAGCCAAAGAGAAGTGATGGGAAATATGATACTGCTGACGCTGTTGCTGCTTAACCTGCCCACAGGTGAGCCTTTAATGTTGTTTGCCTCCCCGCTTTGTTCGTCTTTTATCTGTGAATGCAGGGCGAAGTCACAAAAGCAAACAGTCGAAGCTGAAAAGAGCGACGTTAATCATCAACAGGTGTAGTAAACAGGGCAAGGCCATACACGTCACGTGACCTCACTGTGTACAATCACTTCATCCACTGTATCACATAGTATACAGACCTTACTCGTTATGAGTTGAGTTTGTCTTTATTTCAAACATGCATGCATACAACATGATACGTCCCAATTTCCAGTTTCTCTATTCAGCATGCTCGAAAAGGAGTGCGAAGCAGAGCTTATTTAATCCTACCCCTGTTCCTTTTCATAGCAGTTGCTAAAACTTTTGTTCACTTACGGTTCTCAATTTATTCACAATATACTCCATAATTGATAACATTAAAAAAAATAAAAAAATTGTGAAGTAAGTTATATTTCATACGGTGAGATAAATACGATTGTCTAGAAAATGAATGGATGGATGGAATTCAGAATGTTTATCATGGTTGTTCTTCTTTGTACTTTGTAAACACTTTAAGTTTGAAGAGTTTCTTGAAGTGGATCATATTTTATTATCCATCCATCCATCCATCTTCTTCCGCTTATCCTAGGTCGGGTCGCGGGGGCAGCAGCCTAAGCAGGGAAGCCCAGACTTCCCTCTCCCCAGCCGTCCAGAGGCGTCTTAGGTCTTAGTCTTAGTTATTTAACTGCGTATAGCACAGCGTATAGCAATTGTGTTTTGGAGGATAAATTGATTGCGTTCATCATCATGTTTTCTTTCAATATTAGTTCAATATTCTTGTGTGCAGGCAAATAGTTTTTAGAGAGCAAAAAATTATAATAAATAAATTGTACAATCACGCACCTCTAGCCAGCTAAATCCCGCCGTCAACCACGGTGAAACTCACCAGAAATTGGACCTCTCAAACTGTGTTTCAGCTTTTTCTTGAGGTTGAAATAGTAGCAAATTAGATCTTTTTTTTGTTCTCTTTATTGTATGATTGTGTTTCTTTTGTAAGTACTTTTCATTAACTTGGAAATATTCATGTGTCAGTGCTAGAGCACATCCATGTGACGTTACTGACACCTAATGACCAGTCAGTACTACATATCATCTAAGGCTGCAGCTCACGATTATTTTTCTATCGATTAATCTATAGATTATTTTTTCGATTAATCTGTTAATCTATAGATTATTTTTCGATTAATCTATAGATAATTTTTCCTTTTACCGATTATTTTTTTATTCAAAATGAAGAGGAAAAAATAAATGTAGGCCCGTTTTTTCAAAAGGCATGGCTTTTATTTACAAAAAAAAAGAAGTATGGCCACTCAGTCAACATTGACAACAACATGACTAAATATTCTGTAACAATGTAAACATTTAAAACTTTTAACATTTAACAAAATTAAAAGTAGCTTATTTGCAAATATAAAAGTCAACATCCAGTGCAAATCTTAATATTCTGCAATAGTATAAGCATTTCAAAAGTAAAAGTATTGCTTATTTTGCTTTAAAATGTGCAAAAATAAAGATAAACATCCAATACAAAAAAATGCAAAACAAAATATTCTGTAACAACAGTGTAAACATTTCAACAAAAGTGAAAGTATTGCTTATTTGCTAAAATGTGCAAAAATAAAGATAAACATCCAATACAAAAAAGTGCCAATCTAAATATTCTGGAGCACTGTAAACATTAAGTATTGCTTTTAAAATGTGCAAAATAAACATCCAGTCCAACACAGTACACAATAACCAATTCTACTCATTCCAGTGAGTGACTAACAGTTGTAATGAAGAAAGGTTAGCATGTCTACATGCTCTGCTTCTTTTCTTGTTTACAATATTCCCAGCAGCTGAAAATAGGCGCTTAGAAGGGGTCGATGTGGCTGGAACTGAGAGCTAATTAGCCTTCACCTCAAGCCAGGACTGCGAGCGAGCTGAGCTGCAGTTTATATTTCTAGAAGGTCAACGGGCTCATAGTGATGTTACTAGTAGTTGACTGGGAGGTGTTTATTATCATTTGGGGAGAGTCCGCCGCCTGATGCTCACCTGCTAAACACCTATCTGCTCCACGCTGAAGCGCTGACTACATGCGCTCTGAATACGCACTGCTGATTGGCTGATAATGCTTCGTGTGTACCAATGAGATGGTTGTGTGGGTGGGACAATGCTGCGTGTGTACCAATCAGATGGTTGTGTGGGTGGGACAATGCTGCGTGCTGAGACAGAGGCAGAGGAGCGAAGCAGCTTGTTAAGACTTTAGCAGCTAAAGTTAGCTTTAGCTTAGAAACTCGTTCGGTACACCCCCGTACCGAACCGAAAGCCCCGTACCGAAACGGTTCAATAAAAAACACGTACCGTTACACCCCTAGCAGATACAAATGACACATTCATGTTTTTGTGTAATGATGACAACGTATGCTCGCGCGGACGATTGACTAGTTGATGGTTTTCTTTTCAAATGTTCGTTCATAGCCGTTGTGCTGCTATGATAGGCCATTTCCGCTCGACACAGCGTGCATACAACAACATTATTAGGCCGTTTATTGAAATACTCCCACACTTTTGACCACTTTTGGCATGCTTTTCCCCCCTCGCTCGCACCGCTCGCATCGTCTGCTTTGATCGTCTGCTTTGCGGTCCGCCATGACGGTAGTGTGACGTAAATATGCGACGCGTCGACGCACAAAAACGGCGTCGACGTATTTACGTAACCGATGACGTCGACTACGTTGACGCGTCGTTTCAGCCTTAATATCATCACATTTTTATGTTGAAAAACAGCAGCAAAAGCAGCAGGTACATGTCCTGTTAAAAAGTAGGTTACTGTACTTTTATTGAAAATTGCTTAAATGTTAAAAAAATGTGAGGGGAAAAAAAGATTTGTTAATTCAACCCAAAGGCAGCACGGTGGAACAGTATGTTATGCCTCACAATAATAAGGTCCTAGGTTCAATCCCTTGGCTCAGGGTCTTTCTGTGCGGAGTTTGCATGTTCTCCCCGTGACTGCGGGGGTTCCCTCCGGGTACTCTGGCCCACCTCCAAATACATGCACCTGGGGATAGGTTGATAGGCAACACTAAATTGGTTCTAGTGTGTTAATGTGATTGTGAATGTTGTCTGTCTATCTGTGTTGGCCCTGCGATGAGGTGGCGACTTGTCCAGGGTGTACCCCGCCTTCTGCTCCAATGCAGCTGGGATAGGCTCCAGCATTCCCGCGACCCCAAGAGGGACAAGCGGTAGAAAATGGATGGATGGATGGAATTCAACCTAAAGTGTTGGTTGCACTTTATTCAAATAAGATGCAAATGCAGTGGCCAGTAATTGTTGTTTACTTGCTTGTTTGTATCCATAATTCATGCATACATAATTCCCTTACAAGAAATAACAGGAATATAAGAAACTTCACTTTCTGTGTCAAGTGTTCAATATTTATTTCACAGTCACACTGTTTGTTTTTTTATTTTTGCCAAAGTTACTGAATCGATTTCAATTCACTCAATCATTTGGTATTGTATCGTTCTAGAAAAACTAATATCGACCCTGAATTGTAACGGCAACATCAAATTATAATTCAAATTGAATCGTTGTTAAAACTAATCTATACACCCGTAGAATTTTTTTAATGCTGCAGCTTATAAAATAATTGACGCTTTGGCTTGATGAAACCGGTTCTGCTTTCTTTTCTAAATGATTTGTTTGTTTAACCGCTGCGCCTAAAAGACAACATAATAGTCCTGAACTTCTTGTGTTGTTTGACAGAATGCATTGTCTGCTTTTTTTTACCACTACTGTGCAGTGCACTATTGCACTCACATTACAACCCTAAAATTCTGCGAACACATGTATTATACATGACTTACTTGTTAGTTTATTTCATAAAACCATTAATAGTACATTTTCCTACAAGCTCAGGCTTTCTTATTATCACCTAATTGTCCTAAATTCTACTTTGGCCTTTATGATTGATAGCTGTTATTACCTCTAATGAGAGGGTGTAATATGTGTAAACTTGTTAAGTCACATTTGTGGAGATTCAGCATGTAAGAGCTGTATCTCAAAGTAAACACTACAGGGTGGCGTCGTTTCATTTAAAGAGTACTGAGCATTTGACCTGAGAATTTTCTGTATTCAACTAATTCTATTTTTGTGGGGTTTTTTTTGTTTTTTTTTAGAGCTGCTGTCCATCCAGGTCATTGTTTCAGAGACGGAAAGAAGTACGACTTTGTTTGCGTCTGTGACCCTTCGCTGCGACTTCTCCACTTCTGCAAACCCTCAGGATGTGCTGGTCACCTGGAGATACAAATCCTTCTGTAAAGACCCTGTGTTGGAGTACTACTCCACTAGTGAGTATTCCTGTTATATCTTTCTTAATAGGCCAAGAAACACTCAACAAGTTCAACTTCAGTGCCATAGGAAATAATGGAAATATAAATAATCTGCTCTGGGATTAATCAAGCCTTTGACTGCACAGGTGATGTATTGTCACGTATTAAAGAAGATACTCATAGAGGCATAGCATATTTGAGAAAGGGGGGTAGACTTCATTTGTAATGCTGTTTAACGTTTTAACTGGATTACAAATATAAAAATTGGAGGACCACTTAATGTGTACTGAAACTGAAATGTACCTACTAGGGTTGTATGGTATACCTGTGCTAATAAAGTAAAAACGATACCATACTGCTTCTGAAAAAAGTACAGGCATTTGTTTTTTTTACGGACATGTCGGCGCGCCGTCGTCACGTTGGGACATTGCTGGTAATGGCAACACACACATACTGAGTACTTACAAGCAGACACAGTGTGGAGACATAAGCGGCAGAATAGACACATTTTTTTAATCACTGAATGTGCTTTAAAACATAGCTAGCTTGCGGCTAACATCCATTCGCAGTTGGCAGTGTTTTGGATACTTCTATATCACTAATTCTCGCCTCCATGGCGACAAATAAAGTAAGTTTCTAACAAGTATCATCCCTGCAGGATGAGGAATAGCTCAACATGCTTCACTGCACACCGTAGGAGGATACAATAGCTAACCTCTAACAGCAAGCTAGCTCTCCTCAATGTAAACAAATGGGTGGATCTATACATACATCGATTCTAACGATACCAAGTACAAGAGCCGTATCTAGTCGATACTACAATGTTTACATCGATATTGTTTTACTATCACAAAATCTTTGTAATTGTTTTTATTGTATATAAAAAATTAAATATGTCCCTGGATACAGGAAAAGTTTAATTATAGCCAATGCATGATCCTTTAATTACTTAGTATTGGACTGATACCAAAATGTGTAGTATCACCTACAACTAATGTAAAGTATCCAAACAACAAAGCAATGAGTGCTTATTACATTTTAACAGAAGTGTATATAGACCATGTTAAAACAGAAAGTAAGCAGATACTAACAGTAAATGAACAAGTAGATTAATAATCCATTTTCTTCCGCTTGTCCCTCATAATTTTAACAAAACAATAGCATGGGAAATTGCACATGTTACTTCATACGGCAGCAGCCATATAAGGAGTCTTTGTTTGCTTACTGACTAATATAAGAGTAGTTGTCTAGATTGAATGTTCACTATTTTATTTTATCACAGAATTCTTCTTTAATTGCAATTAGAAACATATATTTAATGTATAGTAAGATTTTCTGTTAAAATAAAGCCAACTATTATTTTGTGGTCCCTTTTATTTTGAAAAGCATCGAAAAGTATCTAAATACATTTTGATACCGGTACCAAACTATTGCTATTTTGATAGATGTGGGAAAATTTTTTAGATTTTCCAATGCATCATGATTAGAACGTGGACAATTCTGAATCGATGAACAAATGTCCAAATATCAATTATTTACGTATGTTAAAATAAAATAATACACACGGTTCTAAAATGGAGCATTAATGCTAATGTTCTCTAAAGGTTGGCTCCAGGTTTGGTTCTAACTAACCATGGAAGAACCAGTAGCTAACATTCTTTTAACATTATGTTTTAGATGGGTTAGCGCGGACACACACGCAGTAGGGAGGAGGAGAGGACAAGCTATGGTAGCCGTGGCGCTAAGCTAGCTTGAATGTGAAGTAGTGAAACAAGAAAATAATGTATGCTAATAGGAACCATGTTATAGCAGAGAGTAACCAGCTAAGAAGAGGAAATAAACAAGTAGATTAATAAGCTAGGAAAGACAATAATATCCTTACAGTACTGCAACACGTCTGTCAGATATTTGAATGAGATACCCGACGTCTTTGACCCTCAGGCCAAAGTGTCTGACATCCTGTCGTTTTAGAAGGCACAAAAATAATGCTTGCTTACCAAGTAGGGAAGTGTATCTTGTTTCCATTCGTTTTGGAACTTGCAAGCGTATTGGGAAAGCGGACGTGAGAACAGGCTGTCCCCACTCAGTCTCAGGTCCGCATTGAGCTGGAGGGGGCGTGGCCTCCAGCTCCGGCTGAATACCGGGAGTTTGTCGGGAGAAAATCTCTGCCGGGAGGTTGTCGGGAGAGGCACTGAATACCGGGATTCTCCCGCTAAAAACGGGAGGGTTGGCAAGTATGGTGAGACGACATCAATGGAGCGAACGCTGCTGGCACGCTTTGCCGCTATTAAAGAGGAGCTTCATGTCCATGTTAACATTACAGTTGAGTGCATAGATAATGTCAATCAATCAATCAATCAATGTTTATTTATATAGCCCTAAATCACAAGTGTCTCAAAGGGCTGTACAAGCCACAACGACATCCTCGGTACAGAGCCCACATACGGGCAAGGAAAAACTCACCCCAGTGGGACGTCGGTGAATGACTATGAGAAACCTTGGAGAGGACCGCATATGTGGGTAACCCCCCCCCCCCCTCTAGGGGAGGCCGAAAGCAACGGATGTCGAGTGGGTCTGACATAACATTGTGAAAGTCCAGTCCACAGTGGATCCAACACATCAGCGGGAGTCCAGTCCACAGCGGGGCCAACAGGAAACCATCCCGAGCGGAGACGGGTCAGCAGCGCAGAGATGTCCCCAACCGATGCACAGGCTAGTGGTCCACCCGGGGTCCCGGCTCTGGACAGCCAGCACTTCATCCATGGCCACCGGACCTATGCAACTCCCCCTCGCAAGGGACAGGGGAGAAGAGGAGAGAAGAAAAGAAACGGCAGATCAACTGGTCTAAAAAAAGGGGGGGTCTATTTAAAGGCTAGATTATACAAATGAGTTTTAAGATGGGACTTAAATGCTTCTACTGAGGTAGCATCTCTAACTGTTACCGGGAGGGCATTCCAGAGTACTGGAGCCCGAATAGAAAACGCTCTATAGCCCGCAGACTTTTTTTTGGCTCTGGGAATCACTAATAAGCCGGAGTTCTTTGAACGCAGATTTCTTGTCGGGACATATGGTACAATACAATCGGCGAGATAGGCTGGAGCTAAACCGTGTAATATTTTATACGTAAGTAGTAAAACCTTAAAGTCGCATCTTAAGTGCACAGGAAGCCAGTGCAAGTGAGCCAGTATAGGCGTAATATGATCAAACTTTCTTGTTTTTGTCAGAAGCCTTGCAGCCGCATTTTGTACCAACTGTAATCTTTTAATGCTAGACATAGGGAGGCCCGAAAATAAAACGTTACAGTAATCGAGACGAGACGTAACGAACGCATGAATAATGATCTCAGCGTCGCTAGTGGACAAGATGGAACGAATTTTAGCGATATTACGGAGATGAAAGAAGGCCGTTTTAGTAACACTCTTAATGTGTGACTCAAAGGAGAGAGTTGGGTCAAAGATAATACCCAGATTCTTTACCGAGTCTCCTTGTTTAATTGTTTGGTTGTCAAATGTTAAGGTGGTATTATTAAATAGATGTTGGTGTCTAGCAGGACCGATAATCAGCATTTCCGTTTTCTTAGCGTTGAGTTGCAAAAAGTTAGCGGACATCCATTGTTTAATTTCATTAAGACACGCCTCCAGCTGACTACAGTCCGGCGTGTTGGTCAGCTTTAGGGGCATGTAGAGTTGAGTGTCATCAGCATAACAGTGAAAGCTAACACCGTACTTGCGTATGATGTCACCCAGCGGCAGCATGTAAATACTAAAGAGTGTAGGGCCAAGAACCGAACCCTGGGGAACTCCGCACGTTACCTTGCCATAGTCCGAGGTCACATTGTTATGGGAGACGCACTGCATCCTGTCAGTAAGATAAGAGTTAAACCAAGACAAGGCTAAGTCTGACATACCAATACGTGTTTTGATACGCTCTAATAAAATATTATGATCGACGGTATCGAAAGCGGCGCTAAGATCAAGAAGCAGCAACATAGATGACGCATCAGAATCCATCGTTAGCAATAGATCATTAGTCATTTTTGCGAGGGCTGTCTCCGTAGAGTGATTTGCCCTGAAACCGGATTGAAAAGGTTCACAGAGATTGTTAGTCACTATGTACATTGTTACTCAAACTGTTTTAGTAAGATGGTATAAAAGCTCAACAACAAAAAAAGACAGTAGAGAGGGAGTCTAAAGTCACTTCAGTTTGAGATTTTCATCAAAATATGTCAAGTCTTTTCTCATACCAAACACACACGTCCGGCTTCACAATTATAGTGCTACGCTTCACATCCGGTCTAACCAACAAAACAATGAAAAATTGTGTTACAATACGATCATTCTTTGTCAAATATATTTTGTATCGTTATTCTGTGATATTTTTACCTACATAAATGTTTTCTGGCAGATTGAAGTAAAGTGTATTGTAGTAGTGGAGATGATATGAAGGAGGTAGAATGTCTTAAAACAAGCCAGCCTTTTATTTATGTTCACAAATAGCATTGTCGAACTAAATAGGCAGATGCGCAACACACACACACACGCACACACACGATAGCTCCTCGAATACTTTTTTGTCTCCTTCATGTTTGTTGTAATAGAAATACACAAGAAATAAGAAATTAACAAGTCGCCGCGTAGATTCTGGCGGCGGGCGTGTGTTTGAAAAAGAAAATTTAGGGCTGCCCCCAACTTTGTTTAATCCATCAGCGTGTGTCAGCAGAGCACGCCCCCGAAAACGTTCTGCGAACCTTCCAAAAGTCCCACCTGGCAGGCAGGAACTCCGAAAGGTTCCTGAATAACAACACATGGGAAACTTTATCTACCCAGGTAAATGGGAAAGTTCCTGTGGTGAAAAAGGGCTTGTTGTTGCGGTGTGCATATTGTTCTTCCTTTATTGATGTTGAACTTTTGTGTGGGCATTAAGGGCGCCGCCCTCAACTGGTTCCGGTCGTACCTTACTGACAGAAGTTTTTGTGTAAAAATAGACAGCTTTATGTCTTCCACAGCTCCTCTACCACATGGAGTCCCCCAAGGCTCAATCCTTGACCCCCTTTTATTTGCGCTTTACCTTCTCCCCCTTGGTTCTGTTTTCAGGAAGTACGGTATTGCATTTCATTTTTATGCCGATGATTGCCAGATCTACTTTCCCATGGCACAAAATAACATGGTCCAACGTCTCATTGACTTCCTGCACGACATCAAAGCCTGGATTTCAGTTAACTTCCTGAGCCTAAATGAAAACAAAACAAGTTATATTGTTCGGTCCAAGTTGCTCTCCCTCCCCCAACGTTGACCTCGGCACTCTGTCCCTGTATCTCAGTGACTTTGTCAAAAACCTGGGGGTAAAGTTCGACTCAGATTTTAAGTTCGAAAAACAAATCAGCAGCGTCGTACAAAAAAGCTTTTATCAACTACGCCAAATAGCGAAAGTGAAACATTTTCTGTCAGGACATGATCTTGAGAAATTAATCCACGCCTTTATCTCGACTCGTCTTGACTACTGCAATGCCCTGTACGTAGGCATTAGCCAGGCCTCCCTCGCCCGCCTGCAGCTCGAGCAGAACTCTGCTGCTTGTCTGCTAACACAGACCCGCAGGCGTGAACACATCACCCCTATACTAGCGTCCCTTCACTGGCTCCCTGTGCGCTACCCAATCAACTTTAAACTCCTACTATTTGTTTTCAAATGTCTAAACAACCTCGCTCCAACATATCTCTCCGACCTCCTTCAGCCTTACTGTCCCCCCGCCCCCGATCCCTAAGATCAGCCGATCAGCTGCTGTTGATGGTCCCTGACACAAGGCTGAAGCTTAGAGGTGACAGAGCTTTCGCCGCTGCTGCTCCCGAGCTCTGGATCAACTTACCCTTGCATGTTAGACAGGCCTCCTCTCTTCCTGTGATCTCCATCCTGCTATGGCGTCCCATAATGCACCTGCTGTGAACCTGTTTCTATGTTTTATTTATTTATTTAATTATTTTTTATCGTGCTCTGTTTGTGTTGTGTTGTGTTTGCTCGTTTCTCTTGTGTTATCTTTTAACCTGCATATTGTACAGCACTTTGGCTACCCCTGTGGTAAATTTTAAATGTGCTTTATAAATAAAGTTGATTTGATTTGATTTTGTTACTCCAACCATATTGTTCTGATTAATTAGTACAGAAAAAACGTAGGTGCTGACGCTGCTTTTCTACGCTGCGATTAATTTTTTTTTCAGTTTTATGGTCATCGCACTTTTGCCTTGTGCTGTAACTGGTGCCCATCTGTGGTAGCATCGCAAAACAGCTTGAGGGCAACCTATTTGCTCAGTTTTTGAGAGATATGTGGACGTCCAATTATTTTACAATTACAAGTCTATATTTGCTCAGCGTCCCAGCAACTTTTGGAAAATTTTTGGCACAAATTTATGTGCCGCTATATTTTCCAGTGTGTTAAGATGTAGGTGTTATAGTATGTTCTCTTAGGTCTCATTTCTACACGTTAGAGCAGCAAATTGCAGCCAACATGTAGACTGGGGCCTAAAGTCAATTTTTTTACGAACGCCAGGCTACCAAGCCGCCTTGCAGCTAGGTCAGGACCCAGCCAACGACTGCCCTGACCGCCAGCGCACACTCCGCACCGTGATCCAGAAGAGAGGCCTAAACGAGCCCATGCTGGGTGCGGACTACCGAAACCGCAAGATCACAATCCAAAACAGTGAGTCAACTAAGCACTGTCTGATTGTTTCAGTAATGAATACACAACATTATTGTGGTTTTGTATGTGTATCAGAGGCTGACCTGGTCATTTCTGAAGTCATGTGGTGGGATAACGGCGTGTACTTCTGCACCATTGATGCTGCCGGCGACACCACTGGGGACTCGGATCGAGAAATTAAACTCATTGTCTATCGTAAGCCTCCACTTGTCACACACAAGCTCCATTTCCACAACAGCGGCTGGAAGCAAACGAATGAGCGCTTCTACTTGTAACAGACTGGTTGACGGTGCTGCTGATCATCCTGGGCGCCCTCCTGCTCCTCATGCTGCTCTGCATATGTTGCTGTCAGTGCTGCCCACAGAAGTGTTGCTGCTACGTGCGTTGTCCCTGCTGTCCGAGGACGTGCTGCTGCCCAGAAAAAGGTACATACTTTCTTAGATGTGCGTTTTCAACCAGACATCCCCTTTTAGCTGCTAATGTTCATCTACAAAATGCCCCTGGCCTCAGTCAGCATGTATTATTCACTACTAGAGTTTGACTGATTATTGGCGCCGAAATTTGGCATTTTGACGTATACAGTATTAGTATCAGCTTTTTAAAAAAAAAAAATGTTTACAACTATTACATAACTACATCAGCAGATATAATATGTACACATATGGTACCAGTGTTTAGTATTAAAACAAAAAAGATGAGTGAAGTACATAGTTATAACCACTGCTCAAGCACCAGTCCTTTTGCCCTGAATGAGAAAAGTTCCCTTTTAACTGAATTAATTTATTTGTTTATTCATTTAAGAAGAAAAAAATTACTCTCATTGTCAATAATTATCTCCAAATATGTTTTGATGTCTGACAGGGCCTTTATTTGCATTCTTGTGAAAATTATTCTCCGGTGTGCTCAGCTTCTTTCAAAGTGGCGCTCACGTGTCCACGCCCGCCACTTTCTCTCTTTACTACAGTACGTCTGAAAGGTATGCAGAATACCTTTCAATATTTGCCAGGAAATCCAGTTTATGTCCTTTTTCTTTGACTTCTTCTCGGTTCCGTTTTGTTTGTTTTTGCTACTGCAGTGATCGAGTCGCTCGACAAGCCATTGTCCACATCTCTCGGAGAATGGGCTCACTAAAGGAGCACAATATTTCAAGTTTCAGGGTTCCTCATGAGAAAACTTTACAATGTATTAAATCCATAAACTGCTATAAAACTGAGTAGATGGCGAGTTATTGTGATGTAGAGAATTCCTATATCTTTACCATTTTTCCCAGGAGATTTCCCATATTTTGAAATGCAAATCAATCAATCAATCAATATTTATTTATATAGCCCTGAATCACAAAAGTCTCAAAGGGCTGCACAAGCCACAACGACATCCTCGGCACAGAGTCCACACAAGGGACGTCGATGTGAAAGACTATGAGAAACCTTGGGGAGGGTCGCATATGTGGGTAACCCCCCCTCTAAGTACAGTCCCTAGTGGATCCAACATAACAGTGAGAGTCCAGTCCATAGTGGGGCCAGCAGAAGACCATCCCGAGCGGAGACAGATCAGTAGCGCAGAGACGTCCCCAACCGATGCACAGGCGAGCGGTCCACCCCGGGTCTCAACTCTGGACAGCCAGCACCTCATCTATGGTCACCGGAACCGGAATAACCCAGGGAGGGGGCAGAGGAGAAAAGAAAACGGCAGATCAACTGGTCTAACAAAGGGGGGTCTATTTAAAGGCTAGAGTATACAAATGAGTTTTAAGATGGGACTTAAATGCTTCTACTGAGGTAGCATCTCTAACTGTTACCGGGAGGGCATTCCATAGTACTGGAGCCCGAACAGAAAACGCTCTGTAGCCCGCAGACTTTTTTTGGGCTCTGGGAATCACTAATAAGCCGGAGTTCTTTGAACGCAGGTTTCTTGCCGGGACATATGGTACAATACAATCAGCAAGATAGGATGGAGCTAGACCGTGTAGTATTTTATACGAAAGTAGTAAAACCTTAAAGTCACATCTTAAGTGCACAGGAAGCCAGTGCAGGTGAGCCAGTATAGGCGTAATATGATCAAACTTTCTTGTTCTTGTCAAGAGTCTAGCAGCCGCATTTTGTACCAACTGTAATCTTTTAATGCTAGACATAGGGAGACCCGAAAATAATACGTTACAGTAATCGAGACGAGATGTAACGAACGCATGAATAATGATCTCAGCGTCGCTAGTGGACAAAATGGAACGAATTTTTGCGATATTACGAAATGTTGATGCTTCTCTGACCCGCAACTTTAGACACAGGTAATAAAGTTCTCTGTGAAACCGCCTGATGTTTTTTGTTGCTAAATTAACCACAACATTACCGCTGCATTTAACATTGTGTTGCTACTAGTAAGACGTTTTCTAAAAATAAAAAAAACTCCAGCTGTTTACTGACGTATACTATTCATGTGGGGACGGCGTGGCGAAGTTGGGAGAGTGGCCGTGCCAGCAATCTGAGGGTTACTGGTTCAATCCCCACCTTCTACCATCCTAGTCACGTCCGTTGTGTCCTTGAGCAAGACACTTCACCCTTGCTCCTGATGGGTCCTGGTTAGCGCCTTGCATGACAGCTCCCGCCATCAGTGTGTGAATGTGTGTTTGAATGGGTGAATGTGGAAATAGTGTCAAAGCGCTTTGAGTTCCTTAAAAAAATGTCGGTCGATCTCTATTCACTACACTGTGGCTTCGGTTTTGGTTTTAAGTCCTGGCTTCCTGCATTGCATGGTCATTGAGTGGTCTACATGTCAATCATTGTAGCAGCACCACTGATTGCTAGTGACGTCAATGCAGGAACCTTATTACTGTGGAAGTGGAGTGACAACCTCAAGCGTCAAAAGATTTCCCTGTCTGATGATCTCTTCTCTCGGCTCGTAGCTGTGATGCAACACAGGATGCTTCGTGAGGCCAAGAGGGCCATGGCGCCTTGGATGAACGGCCATCCCATTTATGCTCCCATCAGCTCTAACAACTCCATCCAGGGCGCCCCCATGTTGTACACAGGTGAGCGCCTTTACCTTCAATGAATGGCTGTCTACTTTAATCTGAGGCAATGTTGCACGTGGAGCAAATGTGGCAGTGCCCCCAAGATCCAGCAAATGACACTGGTAAAAAAAACTTTTATTTTTGTTGCAGTCGAGGTTAACTTGGAGTAAAGTGTAGTTGAAGTTTCAACAATTTGATTCGTAGGAGTTTGATTCAACTATCCACCTAGCAGTCAAATAGTCTGACATCAAACCCAGTTGGTCTCGCCGTAGGAAAGAAGTGAGTTGAGTAAAGCAGGTGTGATGGAAGGATAGATCGATGTCTTCTTTAAATATTTTCAACATTTTCTTGTGTGCAGACTAATATATTTTTTCAGAATAAGAGATATTTCTTACCTGCTTACAGTTGCAACTGTCACTTCAACCTTCCTCAGACTTGTCACTGCTTTGCGGTGTGACGTGTCTAAAAACAGCTGGCCGTGCTTGGCCTCCCAAATCTCTTGCTCATTAAAATCTGTTTGTCTGCAAACAATAATGTTTTATTATTAGTTTTGGGAAGATGTTTCTACATGGGGGGACGTGCTGCTGTCAGCTAGGGAGCTCGCCGTGCCACAGTCAGCCTCCTGCAGGCTGAATCTCACCGTCGGCACTTGTGGGACTCGCCGAAAATTGTACAAAGTGAGGTGGTGTGTAGGTGTAGCTTTCTTTTGGCAGAGGTAATGATCCTTGAGCAAGTTGAAGACTTTTACTTTCTCTATTTAGTCAGGTTTGATGTCTTCTTATCACTTAACTATCCAATCTCTACCATGTTTATTTTCTTTTTTAGAGTGGGTTTAGCCTTTTTTGAAGTTGAAAAAGTCGCAAATGTGATCTCTATTTTGTTCACTTTAGTACTCTCAATTAATTGATTAATGGAAGATTCACGGTATAGGTGCAAGAGCCTATCCCTGTGATGTTACTGACCCCTAGTGACCAGTCAGTATATAACACCACATGTCACCCTGTCTTCGTTTCTTTCTTAGAAAAAAAAACGTCACAAAATCGACTGATGGTCAACTTTGGGCAAAATGTTACGAATCAGATTGGACTATTAAAATCTTTGTTTTTAATGTGCTATTAATGGAGCTAGTGTTCTAGCAAGACTTTAAGTAAGCCCACTTTCATTTCAGGCTCGTACACGTACTCTGACCCTGGCAAACCGAACTTTCCAATGGCACCCATGCAGATGCCCCCCATGACACTGCCACCGCAGCAGCCCGCTCCACCCCACCACATGAACGGCAGCGCTTCAGGGCGCGTCCAAAACACAAGACACGTGTTGGACTACTTGGAGAACCAGGTGAGAGGGCTAGACGTTGTGGCGCCCCATATGCCGATGCACCCTGTCCAAAACATGCACATGTTAGCGACTCAGCCCCAGCCTCCCCCTCCTGTTGTCCCGTACACGCCCGGACCGCCCAGCATGCTGTCAGCTCTTGATGAGATGGGCGTAAGGGGAACAGAGAGAAGGGTGATCACCCTGCCTCCCATCATCCAGCGTGCGCCCAGCTTCTCCTCGCACAGGGGCCCCAGAGGTGGCGAGCAGGCCAGGGGGGCGCAGCGCTTCTCCAGCGAGTCCAGTGGGAGCACAAACCCTTCTGGAAGAGGTGTTCAACGAAACATTCGTGGATACAGAGACGTCTCTCCACCAAGACGGGCGATCCTGCGAGACTACAGCGATGACTCTGATTGGGAGGGGAGGCGAGGAAGAACGAGCCACCGTAACGAGAGGGATCAGAGTGGAGGTGGACGGGGTGGGTCCAGGCCTCGAGCACGCAGCCGCGACGACCTGATGGAGGAGCTGCAGAGCAGAACTGCGCGGCGAGAGCGGAGGGAGAGGAGCTACTCCCCTACCCAACGGAAAGGGTTCTCGAGCTCGGACGAAGAGGACAGCCGGAGGAGACTGGGGGGCAGAGGGAGAGATTGGCCCGAGAAGCCTCCCAGCTACTCCTCTGTCGAGCTCCAAACTGCACACACCAACGGTCGAAGGAGCTACATCCCTCTTTCTGTAAGAACCCACCAACACTCAACGTGACCAACTTTCTTCTATTACACTTTTTTTGGCTGTGGGCTCTTTCTAACCCCATGTCTGTCACTTCTCTCCGTAGGATAGAAGCTCCCGTAGCAACACCAGCGTAGTCATCTGAAGCATTTCTTTCTTTTCAAACCTTTCCTGAATGGTGCAAAATGAAGACATTCTTTACCTAAATCTCAACTAAGGGGGTACTCGTTTTTATTCTTTAGGTAATAGGCAGTCTTAGAATGACGTGCGTTATCAAAATACTGTATCTGTCTGAGTAACATTGTTTGACTGACAACCATGAGACATGTGCTATATGGCCCTTACAGGACTTTACTGTAACTTTAATGTTTTGTAGTGAGTGTTAAATATGTGAATTGTGCATGTTTTGAATAAAACCTATGTAAATGATGTGCCAACCAATGATCATTCGCTGTAAAACCATGTGAACAAACAAATCGACGAATGCGCTCCCAACAGGTATAAAAGAAAGGGCATCTCTATCCTCCTTCAAAACCGCAATAAAAGTACACCTCCAGGCAGCTACAACCCTAAACTAACACCCTCCCCGGATTGTTAATAATCAAATGTAAACAACCAAATGCAGATACTTTTTCTTATGCCTTCTGATCTCTCTCTCTCTCTCTCTCTCTCTCTATGTCCACTACTTGCTGTACATATCCTACCAAGTCAGACCTACACTGTTCCAATATCCATTTCTCTGTTCTCAATTGTTGATGTCTGATGATAATCAACCAAACCTAACCCCACCCCCCCCCCCCCCACCCACACACACACCCCGGATTGTAAATAATGTAAATAATTCAATGTGATTATCTTGTGTGATGACTGTATTATACCGGTAGTATATATCTGATAGTATATATCTGTATCATGAATCAATTTAAGTGTACCCCGTCTTAAACAAGATGAAAAACTTATTCGGGTGTTACCATTTAAGTGGTCAATTGTACGGAATATGTACTTCACTGTGCAACCTACTAATAAAAGTCTCAATCAGTCAAAAAAATCAAGGACAACTCCAGACGTACAGCAGAGGGAACAATAGTCCACGACTTTGGTTCGAGATCGTTGATTAGTTTAAAGATGGTTGAATCGACAAATTGTATTAGTAACTTGCTAAAATGCGCACTTTCTAATAACAGTAACTCTTAACAGCATTCAAGAGTAGCTTGTAGATAAAGGCGGGGTTAGGGCGGATCTGACTCTGGCGTCCTGCAATCTGATTGGTCTAGCGAGCCTGTGCTGACCAGGAAGTAGATCCAGAGATGTTTAGTTAAGATTGCTTCTTCCTCTTACTTTGGTTAAATTATGTCCAATGAAAAATATTGTGAGTGGGGGAAACATGGGCAAAATGTTACTTATTTAGGCGCATTTGAACGTCTATTAAGCAAGTAAAGTAAGTATTTTAGTTATTTGGTGATAGGCTGTGGTGAACTGCCGTAAAAATGTGAGGGCCGACATCCGGGCAACTGAGCTACATACGGGTTCTTCGAGCCATAGCAACCAGACTGGCGTTGAAAACAAACCGTTGCCATTACTCTTTAACCTGTCGACCTACGCTGGTTAAACCCGTCATTCTGCCTCCAAAATGCCGAAAAACTGTGTTGTTTTTGGTTGTGCTAACCACAACTGGAAACAGGGAAAACAAAGGTTGTATTTTGTTCTGCCAAAGCGTGATAAAAGCCCACAGAGACGAGACAAATGGCTCGCAGCTTTACACTGGGAAAACGAGGACGATTCTCACTGGAGTCCCCCAAAGTCCCGGCGGGTCGTGTATTCGGATCACTTCGTTTCTGGTAAATATAAGGAACAAAAATCCACCTTCTTAACCACAACTTGGCTATACGTCCGTGCTAATGTTGTACTTGTTGAATTTGTACCTTATAACGTTCGACAGCTGAAGTTGTTGTACAAAAATAACATGCGGTATACTATATAGTCAATAGCCTAGCTAGCTATTTTCGAAAACCGGACAACGAGAGGATACCAAAGGCAGCGTTAAGATGGACACCACCGGGAAAACGTAAGCCAGGGCGGCCAAAGAACACATGGCGAAGAACAGTTGAAGGGGAGCTGAAAGAGATGAAGCTTACATGGGGCGAGGCACAGAGACGAGCACAGCAGCGAGATGAATGGCGTCGAGTCGTCGAAGCCTTATTTCCCATCCGGGAAGAAGAGGATTAAGTTAAGTAAGTAATATACTATATAGTCTATAGCCTAGCTAGCTATTTTCGAAAACCGGTTTCGTTTAAATTTGCACTTAACAATTGGGTTTTTAAAAACCAATAAACCCTATAATTGTCATGTTGCCATTCAATACATGTAGCCCTCAAATCTCTCAATATTTTATACACTAACACTTGATCTTGTTGTTGATAACTTCCGCGTCTCTTTCTTAGTAGCGCGCAGGCTAAGCTAACTAGCAAGCTAAGCTAAGCCTGAGAAGCTTTAAAGTTCACTGAGACGAGTCTGACGCAAATAATACATTTTCGTTTTTTCACACGATATGCGAATAAGTAAAAATGCGTTTAACGCCGACTTCCAAGCCACAACGCTCGTTAAATGCTTTTTCTGTCAATGCTGTGTCCGCTGTGAGCTGGTTTGTTTTCAACGAATTCTAGGTTGCTAGGGGATTGGTAGGCGGAAGTGACGTAGGTCGAGGGCGGACCTTCTGGTGCTTTTTTGTTAAATATTTTACTACACGGGTTGTATATATAATTATGAAATACAGTAGAATATGTAATGTTACTAATTAGGTAATTATAGGACGAGTGATCTTTTTAGCCGTGCCACTTCATCGTCGCAACTCTTTAGCTGTTTACACAGGAGGCGGCTATCTCCCATCGTAGAACATCTCCAGTGTCAATGTCAAATGATCCTGGATCAGCGGTATACGCTCGGTCTACCTCTAAAATCCACTCAGACCGGAGGAGAAAGCCGAGACTGGGATAAGGAAGCCGGCGAGAAAAGTCCGCTAATGAGGATTGAAATCACTCACAGAGCACAACCGTTTCCAGGTAAGGAGAATATAGCTGGAGACTAGCAGTAGTTAGCCGACCAGCTAGCATTTGGCGCTGAAAACGCTGTTTTTGTCATAACAAGCTATCTTTTTATACAGCCTCCAAAAATACCCGTATGTTTATTATTTAGTGTTGTTGGTATAAATATGAATGTTACAAATTGGATATAGCTTTTGGTTGCTTACAGTTATCTTGTTTGTCCAGCACGGCGCGCGGCTTCATGTTACTGATGGAGTGACTTGTTTTTATGTTGTTTTTTGCAGCATGAATTCCCTTACAGGACGGACCGCGTCGCTTCTCTTCAGACGTGCTGCGACAGCGGCCAGTGTGCCCTCCTTTCAGGCGGTGAGGGTCTGCCATGGCGAGGCGAGTCGCAAACGCAGCGTTAGCACCAAGAAGCGCGGCTATGACATCACCAGGAACCCTCACCTGAACAAGGTAAGCTGCACCAATATTACATGCATCATGTTGGCATGTGGGGCAAAGTGGGAGAGTGCCCCATTGTGTTGTAGCCTGGCCAGTCCTAGACATAACTGCAGAGAGTATCAGGCGTCTGTTGTTATTTCCAAAGCAAGTTAGTCATCAAATTGTACACTGTAAAAATGACAATAGAGTTTACAATAAAAACCTGCCAGCTCAGTCGCCAGAATTTTACAATAAAATGCAATGGTACCGTTTTTTCCATTTACAGTAATACACTGTAAAAATAACCATAGTATATTTTACGGTACAAAAAACTGGCAGCTCAGTCGACAGAGTTTTACTGTGAAAAACAGTGGCACCGTTTTGCCATTGGCACTGTAAAAAAACAACCACAACAAAAACGCGTAGATTTTACGTAAAAATAAACTAGCATCTCAGTCTGCAGAATTTTACCGTAACAAAACTGTGGCACAGATTTTCTATTTACAGTAATACGACAACCATAGATTTACCAGTTAATAAAAGGTAGCTCAGTCGGCAGAATTGTACCGTAAAAAACAGTACCAATTCTCTATTTACCCTAGTACATTGTAAAAATAACAAACATAGATTTTACAATAAAAAATGACCTCTGCCAAGAGTTAATAAAAAAAACAGTTGTACCGTTAGTCAATTTTCAGTGATACGTTTTAAAACCAACATATATTTTACTGTAAAAAAAACAAACAAACTTGCAGCTCAAATGCCAGTGTTACCGTTATTTTTTTTTAAATTTACAGCAAGAAAAAACCAAAACAACGGCTTGATTTTATGCTAACAAAAACTGGCAGCTCAGTTGCCAGAATTTTAACGTAAAAAAACAGTGGTACCATTTTTCCATTTACAGCAATGCATTGTAAAGACAACAACCGTAGATTTTACGCTAAAAAAAAACAAAAACAAACCTGGCAGGTCAGACGGTAGAATTTTACCATAAATAGATAGTGTTAACGTTTTTCATTATAAAAACAACACCCGTATATTTTACAGTAAAAACAGGGGTACCGTTTTTTCACTGTAGATTTTACGTTAAAAAAATGGCATCTCAAGTTGCCAGGATTTTACCATCAGAAAACAGTGGTAATCACAACAACGTAAATATTACGAAAATAAATGTAATCTGGACCTCAATGAAAACACATTTTTTTAGTTATTTGATATCCATTCCATCTCTCCCTGTCCCTTTCCCTGCTGCTGTATGGCATAATCCCCCCAAGTGTGTGTAAGCAAGGGACTATAAAACCGTCAATAGCATAACATTCCGTCAGTAGTTTTAATAAGGCTCATGTTTCAAATGCTAGCATACAGAATCCAGTAAAATGTGTCATGCTAAAAAAATAAAGAAATAAGTACTAATTATTAGTTATAATATACTATTATACAGTTATAGTCTTACTTATATATAATAATTGATAGGTAACTAGTATATTGTCTATTGTCTTGCTGTAAAGTATGCACCTAGAGTACTTGCTTGCTCAGTGAATGTATACTTGTCTATTTGTTGTATGTTTAGAGAGCTAACAACTGCCGAAGACTAATTATTTGGCCAAGTATACTTGGCCAAATAAACCTGATTCTCATTCTAATTACTGAAATACTGTAAAATAACAGAAATGTATTTTTAGCCCCCCTGAGCGGCCCTGGTGTCTAAAACTAGGCTATACGATACAAAATATGTTTTGTATTAGGTTTGGGGCACAAGTAGTTGTAACACACACAAATTCTGCCTAGCTGTGGCCTAGAAAAATAATCTGATCCTATAAAAGCACTATTCACATGTACTAAAACAAAGTACACGTTAATGGCTAGTGAATGTTTAACAAAGCACTATACGGAAGTGTATTATGATATCAAATTTGACACGGCAAGGCGTCTTAGTGGAGTGCATATCGTGTGGCATGTACAGTATAAAGGCGGGTCGTTTATAAACACACGAACAGTACAGAACACTGCTCTCAAACACAAATTTCCTCTCGGCAAAGATTTTCCGACCACAACCGATCCAAACCAAACATCCACAGTGACTCATCAGCTCTTTTTAGACTGTTTTTCTTCCCAACCTTAAAAAAAGGGGGGAATACTTTTTTTTTTTTTTCTACTCTCTCTGTTATTATTTTAGTGTGTTCAGCAGGACAGAGCTAGCAATTATTATTACTTTTACTTTCCGTTGATAAGAGGAAGGCCACTATGTTCTTGCTGGAGTCGGCATTAAAATGGTGACTCACAGGAGAGTCAGGACATAGACTTACAGACACCTTGGGGTTTAGTTGCTGACTTTTGTCTTGATTTTAAAAGGTTTCACAAAAATATGATATTTACCATTTTGAAACTACAGCATTTAAAAAAAAAAAAAAAGAAGCGTAATTTGGCTCGTAAGTATTTGGACATCCTTATAAACACGGTAAGTAGGGGTGTCCCGATCCAGCCTTTTGATACAATAGCGATATACATAGCCATTAGTCTGTGAAATGGTGAATGTGACATATAATGTAAAGCGCTCTGGGTAGAATTAGACCTTTTTAGATGGATGATGTGAAGGATGCTACTTTTAAGGCATCATTTGAATTGAATAAAACACAATAGTGCAAGTGTTGCTGTATTGGACGACGTGGAAGTGTCCTTAATTAAAGGACGTGGCAAGTGTGAATGTGAGCGTGAATGTTGTCTATCTGTGTTGGCCCTGCAATGAGGTGGCGACTTGTCCAGGGTGTACCCCGTCTTCTGCCCGAGTGCAGCTGGGATAGGCTCCAGCACCCCCTGAAACTCCGAAAGGGACAAGCGGTAGAAAGTGGAAGAATGGCTGGCCTACATGGAAGGACAATGTTAATGTGTTGACTTTACTGGCTTCGTGTCAAAATGTACTTTGCGCCCTCCACTGGCCAATGGTGGAACTGCAGGCTGGCAGCTTTTCACGGTGAATGATGGTGTCGTTTTTCAACAGTGAAGTAAATATGTGTTGTAGGGGCTCTGAGCATGAGGGGGTATTTGAGGGGGAGTGAGTTCAACCTCCCTTGCCATTGGACAGAATAAATAGCGTCAATATCACACGTCTGCTGACACCCAGGAGGTAGCCAGACAGGTTCTTATCTTATCTTAAGAACCAAAAACAAAATGTAAATGTATAGCATGTGGGGAAACATGCATTTTGTAACTAGACTATGAGAAACATGATCAGGACACTCCTTGTAACTTCCACTTCCTCACTGCAGGGAATGGCGTTCACCTTAGAGGAGCGCTTACAGCTGGGCATCCACGGCCTGCTGCCCCCTTGCTTCCTGTCCCAGGATGTCCAAGTGCTCCGTGTCATGAAGAGCTACGAAACACGCTCGAATCCTCTGGACAAGTAAGACCACAACTTCATATTGTGACTTCACTCCATGTTGACCTGAATACAAGACGATCACAAATATCTTTTTCAACTCTCAGGAAAAACAAATAGTTTTATATTCTGCCTTAAAAGTGCCATGTGCTGATGCTATATGTTGACAAAAAACATATTATTTTTTAGTTAAGACAATGTCTGATATGCTGCCTGCTTTTATTGCTCCCTGAACTAAAGAATATGAAAAAGAGAATTTAAAAACCGCATGTATCACATGATTAAACTATAGTAGTGTTCGCCAGAGTCGTGTATAGAGAGAGTATGGACAACTAAACCACAGGCGCCGTTTTTGGTACCTATGACGTGTGCGGCTGTGCCGGGAAACATGCAAGTGAGTCGTTCTGAAGTTAGTTTTCCTAACGAAATAAACCCAACAAATAAGTCTAAATATAGTTCTAATAAACTTACAATACAACATGTTTTTATTTAGGTAAAGTAGTATACATAATAATAATTTTGGGGCAATTTTTCAGCCATTTACGCCACCGCTATATTCATGCAGTGTTTCGTGTCCAGGCGTCCTAACACACTCCCACCAAAATGTACGCCAGAAAATACACAACAACCAAAAATAAACGTATTACCCTCATTTAGCCAAAATCCTCATTAGCTTTGGACGAACACTTATGGAAAAATATGTCTTTTGTGTAAAGTATATCAACTTTGGTGGCCAATTTATTGTTTGTAATCACTGCGCTATATGTTTATGCCTGTGCTTTTACTTTGGACAATATTTTTCATAGGTTTTACTGTGGCAAGTCATGGCTTCATGAATTCATTATCAGCATATTAACTTGAATACAGAACCAATGCTGCTTTTTACTGCAATATTTATTAGTTAAGTTTGGTTTATTAGTGACACATGCAGAAAAGGTGCAATTTTGAAGCAAATTTTAGTCAGGCAAAGTGTGTTACTTCACTGTTACTGAGAGTGCGATACACCATGTTTCCCATGTGTATGTATGCTTGCTTACCTTGCACAAGAAACTATTGTTATTGGCTCTACAGCCTTCCTGGCAGAACTTTACTTCCCATAGTTTTGTCCTTTCTGGGTTGCGCGAAATGTATGCAAATGCTTCCTGCATTTTTTGCAAGTGGCGCATCCCGCACAACAGAGCATGTTTGCAGGGCAAACACTCTTCATTTAAAAGAAATGTATGATGAGGAAGTGCAGTGTCCCTAACCTGTGGCTTTAAACTGGTATTAAACATGACGCGCTGTAGTCACGTGAGTGCCTTTTGACCAATCATTTAGGATATCACTTGAAACCGGGTTGTCCGTACTCTCTCTACACACGACTCTGGTTGTCACATACAGCATCACAAGTCTCAATCAATCAATGATGTTTTCTTTATTCAAGACAGTGCATGATATGCAGGTTGCTGCTATTGCTCACTGAACTAAAGAACATTAAAAAGAACATTGAAAAACTGCATGTATCATCATATCACAGTATTAAAATATAGTTCTCACATACAGCTTCACATCTGATGGTTTCTTTATTTATGACGGTGCATGATATGCTGCTCACTGAACTGTCAAATACAGTAGCTTTGGGAGCTTAACTCAGCTGTAGTAGTCTAATAGAGAATCTCATGTGATGTTGTTGCACAAAAACAAAGCTTCTTTATTCAAGACAGTGCATGATATGCTGCTTGCGGCTATTGCTCAACGAACTAAAGGAAACTAAAAAGAAAATAAAAAAACTGAATGTACCATATCACACGATTGAACTATAGTTGTTGTCACATACAGCTTCACATCTGATGGCTTCTTTATCCAAGACAGTACATTACATGCTGATCACTAAACTGTCGTACAAACTGTAGATTGAAGAGCTTTGGGATCTTTCCTCAACCATTTTAGCCTAAAAGAGCATCATGTCTGATCTTGTGGTCACAAAACAAAGCTTCTTTATTTAACTTGCTATTATCACGTGGTTGAATTAAAGCAGTGCTTTTCAAATATTTTCTGTTAAGCCCACCCTAAGAAGAAGGATATATTTCCCGCCCCCCACTCTCCACTGTGACTATAAATAGTATAATTTTTCTATCAAATTAAAGTTAACTATACCTCTGCATAACATTTTAAACTTATTAACATTAAAGGCCTACTGAAATGAAATTTTCTTATTTAAATGGGGATAGCAGGTCCATCTATGTCATACTTGATCATTTCGTGATATTGCCATATTTTTGCTGAAAGGATTTAGTAGAGAACATCGACGATAAAGTTTGCAACTTTTGGTCGCTGATATAAAAAAGCCTTGCCTGTACCGGAAGTAGAGTGACGTCACAGGTTGTGGAGCTCCTCACATCTGCACATTGTTTACAATCATGGCCAGCAGCAGCGAGAGCGATTCGGACCGAGAAAGCGACGATTACCCCATTAATTTGAGCAAGGATGAAAGATTCGTGGATGAGGAAAGTGAGAGTGAAGGATTAGAGGGCAGTGGAAGCGATTCAGTAAGGGAAGATGCTGTGAGAGGCGGGTGGGACCTGATATTCAGCTGGGAATTACTAAAACAGTAAATAAACACAAGACATACAGTATGTATACTCCAGGGGTGCTCATTACGTCGATCGCGATCTACCGGTCGATCGCGGAGGGTGTGTCAGTCTTTCGCCAGCCAGGCATTAAAAAAATAGTCCTAAAAATGAGCGATCATAAATCTTCACTTACTATGACGTCACTTTCGTCACTTGATTGACATTCACGGCACCCGAGGGTCTTCTGAGATGACGCTGGCTGCTGCCAGCTCATTATTAAGAAAAAAATTACCGACAGGAAGGCGAGAAACACTTTTTATTTCAACAGACTCTGGCGCCGTACCTGTCGTCAAAACTCCAAAGACCGACTGCACAGTTCCTGCCTTCACAATAAAAGCTCTGCTTCATCCTGCCTGCGCTAAGAGTCTCAGAAAGCTGGTGTGCACAAGCTAGCAAGCTACGGAGTTTGCCGCCAATGTATTTCTTGTAAAGTGTATACAAAGGAGTATGGAAGCTGGACAAATAAGATGACAAAAACCAACCACTTTCATGTGGCATAGGACAGAAAGGAGGACTTTTTTTCTCCTCCATTTGAAAATGCGGACGTTATCAGCACCATTGTCTGATTCCAATCAAAGTAAGTCATCAGAATCAGGTAATACACCAACTTATATTCTTGTTTTCATGAAAGAAAGGAATCTATATGTGTTAAACATGCATGTATTATCATTAAACACCCTTAACTTATTAATAATATTAACTATATGTGTTAAACATGCTTGCATTATCTTTAAACACCTTTAACTTGTTAACAATATTAACTATATGTGTTAAACATGCTTGTATTGTCATTAAACACCTTTAACTTGTTAACAATATTAAGTATATGTGTTAAACATGCTTGCATTATCTTTAAACACCTTTAACATGTTAACAATATTAACTATATGTATTAAACATTCTTGTATTATCATTAAACACCTTTAATTTATTAACAATATTAACTATATGTGTTAAACATGCTTGCATTATCATTAAACACCTTTAACTTGTTAACAAAACGTATATTTCATAAATAAGTAAATATAAATTATATATATGAATGAGGTAGATCCCCACGACTTGATCAATTGAAAAGTAGCTCGCCTGCAGAAAAAGTGTGAGCACCCCTGATATACTCTATTAGCCACAACACAACCAGGCTTATATTTAATATGCCACAAATGAATCCGCATAACAAACACCTCCCCCCTCCCGTCCATATAACCCGCCAATACAAATCAAACACCCGCACAACACACTCAATCCCACAGCCCAAAGTACCGTTCACCTCCGTAAAGTTCATACAGCACATATATTTCCCCAAAGTTACGTACGTGACATGCACATAGCGGCATGCACGTACGGGCAAGCGATCAAATGTTTGGAAGCCAAAGCTGTACTCACGGTAGCGCGTCTGCTATCCAACTCAAAGTCCTCCTGGTTGTGTTGCTGCAGCCAGCCGCTAATACACCGATCCCACCTACAGCTTTCTTCTTTGCTGTCTTCATTGTTCATTAAACAAATTGCAAAAGATTCACCAACACAGATGTCCAGAATAGTGTGGAATTTTGCGATGAAAACAGACGACTAAATAGCTGGCCACAATGGTGTCCCAATATGTCCGCACAATCCGTGACGTCACGCGCAAATGTCATCATACCGTGACGTTTTCAGCAGAATATTTCACGGGAAATTTAAAATTGCACTTTACTAATCTAACCCGGCCGTATTGGCATGTGTTGCAATGTTAAGATTTCATCATTGATATATAAACTGTCAGACTGCGTGGTCGGTAGTAGTGGGTTTCAGTAGGCCTTTAAAGAAAACACACCGGTCTTTCCTCGTCCCCCACCGTGGTTACAGTGAAGCCAAGTGTTACATACGCTTCATCATATTCTGGTACGGCAAAAAAAGCATGGTCAACACTATTTGAGAAGGACTGAATTAAAGTATTGTTTAGAAAAATATTGGGGGGGTTTTAAATGGCGACTAGTGACACATTGCGTGACTTTGTGTAATTGCTTGTATTTCGACAAGTGGTTTCTTCCCGGAAGTGAAAACCAGTTATGGTGAACCAAGCTAAGATGGCTGTTGTGCAGCAAGCAGCGCGCCCACCATCTGAGTACACAAAGGGCCTATATCTTCCTGTGAAAAGCAGACATGAGCAAACAATCAAACTATGCAATGGAATAGATCCGTATACTTTATCAAAAAAAAGATTTGTCGATTGATTTCAAGAATTATTCGTCGGTGCAGTTCCCAAACATATCGAACTGTGCTCCAAATGCCATTCTACACAACAAAACGGATGGAAACTTGGTAAAGCATGGAGGTTTGCAACTTCTTTGTGTGTGGCTGGGTCAAGGAAATTATTATCAAGACTCTCCTGGATAAATCATGCATCGTTTTTGCTTGGGTAATGTTGCATTTCATGATTTAACTTCGTGTCGACAGTCATGTTTGTTGCTGTTGCATGTGCCGTTTACGAGTAGTGTGTTTTCCCTGTCTTTAACAAAATATAACTGTAGATGTCAATATTGTGTGTGTGCTGAAAGCTTCATTTAGGATCGCTGCAATTGGTAAAAGTTTAACTCTTTCAGGTTTTGCTCACATTTGATTTATTTTATTTAGACATTCGGAACACTCGTGGCAAAAATGTGTTTTAAGAAATACAAATAATATCAAGACGGGGGGGACGGCGTGGCGCAGTTGGGAGAGTGGCCGTGCCAGCAACCTGAGGGTTCCTGGTTCGATTCCCACCTTCTACCAACCTCGTCACTTCCGTTGTGTCTTTGAGCAAGACACCTCAACCTTGCTCCTGATGGGTCGTGGTTAGGGCCTTGCATGGCAGCTCCAGCCATCAGTGTGTGAATGTGTGTGTGAATGGGTGAATGTGGAAATAGTGTCAAAGGGCTTTGAGTACCTTGAAGGTAGAAAAGCGCTACACAAGGATAACCCATTTACCATTTAATGGGAAACACTAAACGTTAAAAGTACGGTATATCAAACAAACTTTTAACAAGGTGGTCACTGCAAACTTGTGTGTGGTACTTTTGTTGTCTTTTTTCATAAAATCTTCCACTCTCCCGCCTTTCTTGATAACCTCTCTAGGAACTCTGACGAAACGTTTATCCTTTTCTCGAAAACAACGCAAGCATAGGGAAATTTTCTTCGAGAAAGGCTAAATGGAACCTAGTACCCATTGAGAACAGACGCTGGCTTGACCACCGCACGTATTCAAAGAGCCATACGTGAGCTGGACGTGACGTCATTTTGAATCCAAGCAATAGGACACGTTGGGTGCTAGGAGCAGACAGTTAGTTTTTCCAATCATATTTGTGTTTTTTGCTCACTTTTTGTCTCCAACAGCATCGATAAAAATGACATGCACATGCGTCACGGCACACCAACACACTGCCACAAACCGATTACAGTCCTGTGGGAAACAGTAGCTGCTTGCTCTCTAACCTGCGTCACTTTAAGACTTTAAGCTGAAATGTTTTATTTTTTTCCCCCTCCATCGATGTGTCAGGTACATCCTGCTGATGACACTGCAGGACAGGAACGAGAAGCTGTTCTATCGAGTGCTGACCTCTGACATCGAGGAGTTCATGCCCATCGTGTACACGCCCACTGTGGGCTTGGCCTGCCAACAGTACGGCCTGGCCTTCAGGAGGCCGCGGTAAGACTATTACACACTAACGCGCACGCACACAAACACTGAACTCTACAATGCCAATCATACGTTGTTGTTGTTGTTGACGACAACAGAGGACTCTTCATCACCATTCATGACAGAGGCCACATTGCCACCGTGCTCAACTCCTGGCCTGAAGAGGATATTAAGGTCTGTCTCCCTCATCCTACTCGCTTCTTTCCATCCTTGTTGGTCAACTTTATTGTATTTTTTTCTTGTGTGTGTGCGTCTAGGCGATCGTGGTGACAGACGGCGAGCGAATTCTCGGCCTGGGCGACCTGGGCGGCTACGGCATGGGCATTCCCGTCGGGAAGCTGGCACTCTACACGGCCTGCGGTGGAGTACGGCCGCAACAGTGCCTTCCCGTGTTGTTGGACGTGGGCACGGACAACCAGGTGAGCTTGTTCTTAGAGAAGTTAATCAACCTAACCATGGATTTCCAAAATGTGGTATGAGAACTGCTTCATCTAATGGTTCAGATTTGTTTAGGCACACTTAAAATCCTTTCATTTTCTAAAAAAATCGACAGTGCGACTTGTGTATGAATTGTTTCTGGTTATGCGGACCTGGAGCCAATTTTTATTTGGTACATGGTGATGATAAGTGTGACCAATAGATGGCAGTCACACATAAGAGATATGTGTGGACTGCAGGTTGAATGAAGCCTTTTCAATAAATGACTATAGAAAGCACCAGTAAGACCAAAACTTTGATGTGTCGTTGAGAATATAGAACATTACACACGGCGCTCAAAAATCTGTCAGAATGTTTTCGTACAAATTTGGTAAACTACGAAGCCGCACAGCTTAATGGGTTGTTCGAGCATTACGGCTACCGTAGACAGCTGTGCTTCTACATACGGGTATTATTATACTGTGCGTGTAAGGACCCCAAAATGGCACCTATAAGTAGACACATTATCTGGCGTTTTGTTTTGACCTATTACGCAAAACCAACTTTTTTTTTTACCTATTGGTACCTGCCGTTGTGTAGGTCTGCAAAAGTCCCCAAAATTTGCCCACATCCGCCATTGTAGTCCGCGCCGTAGTGTATAAGCGCCTTCTTTTTTTCTCCACTTGTTGTGGGGCATTTATCCTCCGTTGTTGCTATTTGTAATACAAAGTAGCGTGAGTTCTAACTTTATCTGTCAGTAGACTCCATATGGAAGTGCTAAAACGACAACAAAAGATGTCGGGGAGAAGACTCTGTCGAAGTTTAGCCCCCAAACTAAATAAGACCCACCCACCAAATGGCGCATCCTGAAGAGACAATCAGAAAACGGTTTGACGTCACATCACGGTCTGTAAAACATAATTTATGCAGAATGCTGACTGAAGAATGGTATGTAGACCACAAGAAAGCATTTCAAATGTTGACAAAAATCATAATATGACCCCTTTACTGCGCCTTACAATCCAGTGCGCCTTTTGTAAGCAAATAGACCTAAATATGGTATGAGTACAGTAGTACCTCAACTTACAAGCTTAATTGTTTTTGTGATGGAACTCTTAACTAAAACGCTTGTATCCCAAATCAACGTCTGCAATTGAAATTCATTGAAATCAATTTAATTTTGTGCTTGGCCTACAAAACAGTACAACTTGAACATGTAAAATGCCTTTTCAAAGAAAAAACAAACTTTTAGATCAGAAATATTGCATGAAAACAAGACATCAGGTTGTAGTACTAACAACTACAATAGTTTTAAGAAGTAATGTAATACTAATGTACAGTATTTACCTTGGAGAGTGGACTTCTACGGTATCTCCTTCAAGCTGCTTCTCCGTCAAACACGTCCATCAGCAGCTTCACAATATTTTTGTGGATAAATGTCCGCCGTTCGAAAATAGTTAAAGAGGAACGCTGCTAGGGCTTTAAAAGAGGCGGAAAGTTAATCAGAAAATAATTGCTCTTAGACATAAAGACACCTATTACGAAACTTGCCTTCCCTTAGTTTTCAAAGATAAAATAAGCACAATAACTTCTGGAGTATTGGAACTGTGGTTTACATTTATTAAACATTTTAATTTAAGGAAAGAATAGAAAGTGCTCCGATGGATAGGCTTCGACACCCAATTCAAGCCAGGAGAAGGAGATGTCACATTTAAACAGTAGACAAGGAAAGGTATTAAAGCAATAGGTACCGTCATTGAAAATAAGGAATTGCAGAGTTTTCTAACACTGAAAGACAAATTTGGATTACATAACAGCGATCTGTTTAGATACTGTATCTACAAGTTAGAGACTATTATTATAAGGAAGTAAAAATGCAAAATACACAAACAAATTCAGTGATTGATGTGATGTTGAGTACACATAAACCAAACTAAGTGTAATAAAGTTATTTCTAGGTTTTTTGAGAGTTTTGGACTGTAAGGGAGATTCAACGTTGCATTTCAAGTCAAATGGGAGGGTAATTAGAGGTGCATATTACATCTGAGGAATGGTATGAAATGTGTGTAACCCAGCTTAATTCAACTAACACAACAATGGAGCGTTTTTAATTGGAAGAAAATGAGATTCAGGTTTACCAGGTTTAGTTTGGTTTGGTTAAGATACTTTTAAGATACTTTCAGGGCAGCACGGTGGAACAGGGGTTAGTGCGTGTGCCTCAATATACGAGGGTCCTGGGTTCAATCCCAGGCTCGGGATCTTTCTGTGTGGAGTTTTCATGTTCTCCCTGTGACTGCGTGGGTTCCCTCCGGGTACTCCGGCTTCCTCCCACCTCCAAAGACATGCACCTGGGGATAGGTTGATTGGCAACACTAAATTGGCCCTAGTGTGTGAATGTGAGTGTGAATGTTGTCTGTCTATCTGTGTTGACCCTGTGATGAGGTGGCGACTTGTCCAGGATGTACCCCCCCTTCCGCCCATGTGCAGCTGGGATAGGCTCCAGCACCCCTCACGACCCCATAAGGGACAAGCGGTAGAAAATGAATGGATGGACATAAGATTCAAAGTAAAATATTATTAACATCTCAGCCATGTTGGAGACAATGTAACTCATTCAATTCACATCATACTCCTATTTGTTGAAGCTGTACAAAGCTAAAATCATATTGGGAAGAAGTACAGTCAGTTATGTGTAAAGTGCCGGAATATACCATTCCAATATGGGACACATAGTGTCAGTTGTACAGACAGAAGGTCATTATTTGGTTAAGATACTTTAAACAGCCTCTGAGAAAACCATCACAAGATTCTGGTTCAAACCTGAACCTCCTACTGAAAAACTATGGCTGGACATTATCAACTAAATATGGACAATGGAGAAAATTATTCATATACTAAATCTTTGGGAAGACCTGTTCAACAAAAGATGGTTGAAGTAGATAATTTGTTTAGAAAAACATTCATGATACTTATTCTTTGTAAAGAAATACCTCTTGAGATGATAAGTAACCTACTGGAAAAATATGTATGTTCCCACAAACATGTTTTGTTATGTTTATTAATGGTTATTATTATTCTGTTTTTTTATATATATTTTTTTCTAATGTATTTTTATTTATAGGTAGGGTGTAGTCATTCCACTATTTTTCTTTTTTCGAGCTTGGATATATATTTTTGTTTTCAGTCAAGTCAATGCACGTGTTCCTTTAAAACTCAAAAAAATACTAAGTTAAAAAAAAGAAAAGAAATGGGCACACAAATTAAACGAAACCGCTAAACCAAATTAACCTGCAAGTACAAGCTAACATGTTGAAAGCTAAGCCGTGTTAGCAAAGTGAAATACCCTCGGGGTCGTAGTCCTTGATGTAAAACGTTTGAGAACCGTTAAGCTGAACGCAATATGTCTTCAGAACCTGCTCGACGACCCCTTGTACATCGGCCTGAAGCACAAAAGGATCCGGGGAAAGGAATACGACGCACTTGTCGACGAGTTCATGCAGGCGGTGACGGACAAGTGAGTTAAAAGGCAAGGTGTTACGAGCTCTCCGTCTGACGCGTCTTACTGTCACGCTGCAGGTACGGCATGAGCTGCCTGATCCAGTTTGAGGACTTCGCCAACAGCAACGCTTTCCGAATCCTCAACAAGTACAGGAATCGCTACTGTACCTTCAACGACGACATCCAAGGTAAGCACAGGTCTCATAAAAATGAACACATTTATTGAGATTGGGACTGTCCAAGTTAACACATGCGATTAATCCAAAAATTAGATTAGATAGTTCTTTATTAATCTCCAAGGGGAAATTAGATTTTCAGCACAAACCCGTTCAAGATTACACAAACAGTGTACCGGGTTGCAGAACAGGAACGCTGATGGGTCGCCACAAGGCGCCCCGTAAAAGATGAGAAAAAGGTAAACGCTGGGGGAGGATGAGTAAAAAAATACAACCTAGTCTGGAGTGGGGAAAAAACTCCGTAGCAAAGCACATATACTGTACATATTACAACATACATCTCGAGACTTGCAACAGAGGGGAGGGAGTGAGGGCTACGGTGGCAGGCTGCAGCTGTTCAAGCACTGCCCAGCCGTCCATCACCCCTAAGGGATTCGCGTCAAGGGCGTTGGATGGGGGGTGGGGTATGTGTGTGTGGTGTATATTTTTTGTGGATGCATGTGTGTAAGCCTGCCGCGTGTCTCTGTTCCGCGGCCTTTGTGTTCTTGCCAGTCAGTCCAAAATCAACAACAACAGGTGTGTGTTCATGAGAGACAAGAAGGGAGTTTGTTGTGTCTTCACCGCACTGTCCTTCGGGAAAGTCTCGAAGCCAGGGAAACAATCCAAGTTAGAATTTTTTGTATGCGAGTGAAAATAAAATGTTGCTTTTCACTCTAAATTGTCTATGAGTGGTCCTCAAATTCATCCTGCGGGGCAGACAGTCCGATGTTATCCAAATCACAAGAGTGTCCTAAGTTCTTCCTGCATCCTCCAATCATTTGTGGCAGGTTTGGGGTACTTTAAAGACTGCCAGCAACTTCCAATTTGTCGACAAACCAGAGCAACGCTTACTCCAATCAGCAGATGTCCTGGTGTCATAATTCCGAATAGATGGATATCTTCACGTCCTTGACTGAAAGGCTCGCCGGGCACGCAGCACTCCTTATTCTCCCAAGAGTCCGTCGTGTGTCCGGCAACAACCGCTCCGTCACGACAAACAGGTTCCCCCAAACCCAAGATCTTGTCAATTTCGTTGAGGCCAGTTAATTAGTTCCAATGTTTAGATTTGGAGAGCAGTGCAAAAAGAGGCAACAAGAAAGTTAAGACAAGACAAAAAAGCAAGCAGGAGAGATAAGGGAGAGGAAAGGGGAGCGTCCGCCCTCGATGAGTGCCAGTGTGAAAGAGCTTCATGCATTAATCATGTATAAACGCAGATTAATCATGCAATTTATTTTGAGCGCACATGCGCCTTTATCTTAATGGCGGATGGTTACCTGAAAGGTGGCTCAGGTTGGTATACAGTCAGTGATCTGGTCAATGCATACGCCAGCGCAAAGATGAGTGAGGATACGCCAGCAACCAAAGTCATTTGCAGGTATTGCAGCAATAAATGATCTTACAGTCAAAGCACAACAAGTTAAAATACTATCTAAAGTAAAACAAGTTTTTGAGGCAGCTGCTAGCAAGAATGCTACTAGTACATCCACAACAAACTACATTGTCGGAGTATACCCACAGCAATGTTGCCATTAAAAGTACCACAGCTAAATTAAGCAACACTTTTGTAGGAACAATTGTGATTAATCAAAATTCAAAAGTATGATTAATCCGATTAAAAAATAATTCTTTGACAGCACTAATTGAGACACACACCTCAATTGATATTATAAGATGGTATTTTTTTCCACCCTGGGTAAATAGTGTGGGTAGAAAAAAATCCTCCAAAGTGCTTATATATATGGTTTTGAAATGTTTACAATACATGCAAACCAACACGGTGCGCCGAACGATTTCATTCCAAGTGTGTCAGAGCTTTTCTTTCTGTCACTCACACACACCACTGAATAGATGCAGCCGTGACACAGACAGACTGGAGACATAAGTGTCTTGAAAGTTGAAACAACAGCAGTTATGATGCTAATTTTAAGATAGTATTAATCAACAAAGCAGTCATCAAACTATCCAGCAGTTAAGAAATGTGGTCAATAAAATGGAATGTATAAAATGTGATTTTTACTAAAATTGATTGTTAGAAAAAATTGTAATTGCAAATTGTGTGGCAGCATCGAACACAGTTTATGTTCAAGTTTCACTTTTGGATCTCAAAGAACATAACTGTAGTGCGTTTATACAACCTAGATTAATGTTAGAAACAGAGGCGTCAATAGTTTTTAAAGACAGGGGAGGCTTAACTCCAAGTAGATGCATTAATAGTTATAATAATGATGTATTCTTGTGATAATTATTATCCACTAATGATAATATGTTTGCTATTTTTGTGTAGGACTGAAGTAGTTTGAGAGATCTGAGCAAAAAAACTAAAACTAAAAAACAAAAAGAATCCAAAATGTATAGTGCCCTTTGAAAAATAAGACTTTAATGTCCTGTTTGGCTTTAGGCTATTGTTGAATAACTGCCAGTGTATCATACACCTTTTTGAAATGTTAAAATTAAACATGAAAAAAAAAACTTCTTCAAAAATCATGTATATTACAATACTTCAAAATGGTTTATTCCTTTTGGTAGCAAAAAACCCAGCATGAAACACTTCACTGTTCACTCAACACAGACGTCATAATGCCATCAAAGATCGCCTTTAAGCATTCTCAAATTTTGGAACAAGGATGAGGCGATAGAAGAAAGGTCAAAATATGATCAATCTACTTGTGGCAGCATCACATAACTGTGGTGTGTTCAAGAACCCTCGACTACATTTCGAAACACAATACAAAAATGACATGCCACTGACTACTTTAACAACATGTAACAAAGTAAATAGTAAATATTTACCTTGATTTACCTTTGTTCCACTTTATTTCACATTTCTCGCCAAACTACGGGGTCGAAGTTCAGCTAAATATTTCATATTCTTCTGTAAATGTGTTTAAAAGAGTCTGTCCACTTCTCGGGGCTTTGCGTATTGAAATTAAGTAAGTAAAAAATAATAAACATATAGTTTAAAGACTATGGCTGAGGAAAAACACTGCAAAATTTACTTTGACCTTCTAATACACAAAAAATAAGAAATAAACAAGTTTTCCCCGCATAATGGCGGATCAAACTTTGAATACTAAGTATTAGAAACGCTCCAATTGTGTCTAACCAATCAGCGGTTGACAACACAGCCCGCCCCCTCGAAGCTTCCAGGCAATTTCCAAAGGTCCCACCTCGCTCCTAGGAACTAAAAATAGTTCCTGAAGGTAGTTTTGGGGAGAAACGCTAGAGGGAAGTTTATTTACCCAGGCAAATGGGAAAGTTCCTGTAAAGGTTCTTGCGGTTTCTGTTCTTCGCGCACAAAGCACCGTCTATAAAGGCTTTTAGGAGTTCTAGCTTGGGGTCAAGTAACCGGGTTGATGTTGTCGTTTCGACTGTTTTATCGTCGTTCTTCTTTTCTTACAGGCACGGCCTCTGTCGCTGTCGCCGGGCTCTTGGCGGCTTTGAAGATCACCAAAAACAAACTGCTAGACCACACCTTCGTTTTCCAGGGCGCCGGCGAGGTGACGAGTCTTCTCCAAGACTTGAATCCTACAGGAAGTAGGGAAATATATATTTGCTTTCTTCCCGCCAGGCTGCTCTGGGGATCGCTCACCTGCTGATAATGGCCATGGCCAAAGAGGGCGTGTCCCAGGAAGAAGCCGCCAAAAGGATCTGGATGGTGGACTCCAAAGGTCTCATCGTCAAGGTAACGCACGCGTCTCCATCCCGAAAACCGAGCAGACTTAGGGAAAAGTCTTCTCTTCTAGGGGAGAAGTCATCTGAACCACGAGAAGCAGGAGTTTGCGCATGAGCATCCTCACCTGAAGACCCTAGAGGAGGTGGTGCACACAATCAAACCCACCGCCATCATCGGTACGTAGTAGTCGTCTCTCATTGTGGTTTTTACACAACCGTGCGCATCTCACATTGTTTTTGTCAACCATTTGTTGGAAAAACAGTTGAGGCAAAGCAGAGAAACTTATTAAAGGTGATATTTGTTTTTTTTTTCAACTCTGCTCTTAAACATCAGCTGGTAATTGACCCTATTTCCTTGTATAGTGGCTTACTCAACTGCAGAGAGAACCAGGCACTTTTCTAAATGTGTATTTTTTTATAACTATGTATTTTTATATTATTATTCAACGTTTTAAAAAAACATGTTTTGTAAATAAAGTTTAAAACGAGCATGTACCGGTACTTCCTTCTCGCCCCAAGTGGTTATGGTTGTAATTTATTTGGAAACATGCAAACAGTTACAATATGGTACGTCGCATATTTCCACTTCATCATTACATGTCAGATCAGAATAAAACAAAAAATCAATATTGTTCTCCTGAATAAATAGTTCTTTATAAGTTGTGATCAAGTAAGATGGGATCGGCTCCAGCTCAGTGGTACTCTATAACTAGGATAAGTAGTAGAATGTTTACAAATTGAATAAAATGATCTTTAAAAATGTGGTTAAATGAATTAAACTATCCAAATGTACATATATCTGGAGACAATTTTTTTTTTAATTAATGAAAATACTTGTAACAACCAAACAACTATCATATTTTTCATAATATTGTGTATTTTTTACTTTATAATATTGTATGTAATATAGTATAATGACCATTTAAAAAAAAAAAAAAAAAGTGTGATATTTTGTAATTGATGGAGTTAGTGTTTATTCAAGCACAAGACTGCAATTAATTGAGGGTACTGCATCTGTTGGTGCGGAGGCCACTATTTGAGGAAATACGGTATTAGACTATGGTATTTAATTTGGTGAAAAGACTACCGGTAATTGTGTACTCGTAATAATCTGCATGAGTGACTTGATTTGAAGTGTTACTTTTTCCAATCCCGGTGTAAATAAACCAACGTATTACTGCCAAACGAGCAAGACCTCATTGTGTCGTGTTGCCGCGAAGGAGTCGCCGCCATCGCAGGGGCGTTCACCGAGAAGATCATTAAAGACATGGCGTCTTTCAACGAGCGGCCCATCATCTTCGCCCTGAGTAACCCCACCAGCAAGGCCGAGTGCACGGCGGAGCAATGCTACACGCTCACCCAGGTGATGTAGCCTACATTGGTTGGAGTACAGTCATAATCATTTGTCTGTAATTGATCTGTTCATTTTCCCAGCAAATCACTTGAGAAAAAAAATAGGGTAATAATGACAAATGTTTTAATAAAATATGACAATGTATAATTGTAATAGAATACAATAATAGCAAGAAATGTTTTTAGAAATTAATTGGCATAAAAGGTTTTCTAGCATTTGTCAATAGAAATTTTTACAGGGGTTTTTCCAGGCGCTATTAATGACATTCATCGCTCATTGGTAGGTGAAACTGCACCAGCCTGCTCCACACAGACTTGTCTGTTTTATTTAAGAAGCAATTGAGGTGGGAAACTTCGGGCACCTCACTATTCAACCCCGATTCTTGGGGTGACGATTAGATTCAGAATCAGTTCTCGAATTAACATAATTTGATATATTAATTGGTATATAAATTTTACCTTTCCAAAACAGGTAACAGGTTACAAAAGCTCCTCTTGGCTCATGATATAACTTGTTGGCCTGGGGGAAAATTTTTTTTTTTTTTTTTACAAAAATCACAGAATTTTAATCAGTCTGATAAAAAAATAAAAATAAAGCAACTCTAACCCAATCCCAGAGAAAAATCATCAAACATTGATTCTTTAAAAACAATTTTTTTTTAAATGGCTAAATATATATATATTTTAAATTGATTCTTGAACATTAGAGATACATTTTTGAGCACCCTGAACAAGCGCCACCACTCCCAAGGTGAAATGGAATTAATAGGGTGATTTTTGGATCTTGGACGATGACAGATCCTTAAAAACCTATTTTGTATTTCACTTGAGTTTTATTCTTGAATAAAATCAGGGCAGAGGCATCTTCGCCAGCGGGAGTCCCTTCGACAAGGTGACGCTGGCCGACGGCCGCACCTTTTACCCCGGACAAGGAAACAACGCCTACGTCTTCCCCGGGGTGGCGCTGGGGGTCATAGCCTGCGGAGTTCGCCACATATCAGACGACATCTTCCTGACTACAGCAGAGGTCCTTTTTTATGATTTGTAATGCATTATATTATATCTCACCTGTTAGGATGTACCTATTTTTTATGATTTTAATGCATGATATTGTATCTCACCTGTTAGGATGTAACTCTTTTCTAATGGGTCTTTTTACAACAACCATGCCAATTAATTTAGGTTATTTGCTTCTGTCGAATACTCTTGCTGATTAGAGGAAACTCAACAGCTCATTAAATAGAGGTGTTCATTGGATATAACATACTGTATGTAATACATATTTTTAGAATAAAGACATTATGGACAAAAATATGTGTTGTGCTTGTCAGGCCATCGCCGACATGGTGACGGAGGAGCACTTGGCCGAGGGACGACTCTACCCTCCTCTCAACTCCATCAGGGAGGTGTCCTTTAAGATTGCAGTCAAGGTAAAAAATGTATATTAATTTTTTAGTGCATCAGCAAAAATATTACCATAAAAATAACAGATGATAAAATATACTAAGTAAAAGTTTTAAAAACATAATAAATCCAAAATAAATGTTATTTATATTTAGGTTTGTAAATATTAAAGAATAATATTTTTGTTTTATGTGCAAGGTTATTAAACAAAGGCATGCAAATTAAACCTACACGATAAATCCATATTACATATGTTGTTCTTTCTATATCATTTAGTAAGCATCAAATTAAAAAATAAATACAATTGTTGTGTTCAATGTGCATAGTTATTAAATAAAAGTAAAAAAAATGTACGATAAAGATGTTATTTATATTTAAGGTTGTACATATTAAATAATAAACAAAAGTGTGAAATTTGAGCAAAAATACATAACTATTCTTAGCATTAAGATATTAAATTGTGTAATGTATTACCATTTTTGTTTTATAAAACTAAAGTATTAAACATAAATCCATATATCTGATAATATTCATATTTAAGTTGATACGTATTAAAATAATAAAACAAAGTATACCATTTATATTTTTGTTTAATGTGTTTGGTCATTAAAAGTATTGAAATAGATGACAGTAGAAGGTGACGCACTGAATAAATATTTCGGTTATATTGGTAAAAAAAATACTTGAGATTATAAAACGAATAATAACAATGGAGGATATTAAAAGACAGCTAGAGCTCGCTTTTATTTGACCTTTCGTATTTTCTGCAAACAGAATGTAAACAAAACCCCTCTGCTGCTATATAATAATAATAATACCTGGGATTTATATAGCGCTTTTCTAAGTACCCAAAGTCGCTTTACATGTAGAACCCATCATATATATGAGGAAATACTGCATACATATGTTGATGTTCCAAGTGTGTGTGTGTTTCCAGGTGGTCAACCACGCGTACACACACAACATGGCGTCGCTGTACCCCGAGCCCAAGGACAAGGAGGCGTTTGTCCTCTCTCACATCTACAGCCCCGACTACGACTCCTTCACGCTGGACACGTACTCTTGGCCGCAGGAAGCCATTAACGTACAGGATGTGTGACGTCATCACGTGCGACCAGTACACCTGCTGCGCTTCTTCTGGGTACTTTTCTACTGACTCGCCATCTTTACAGCGCAAGTGAAACAAGTGGTCTGAAAGGCAGCAAAGAAAAAAAGTGCATTGAATACCATACAAACAAACATAAACAACTAGTTGTTGATTTAAATACCGTACAACGTCAACAAGTAGCTGTTGATGTAAATCCGTACAACCTAAACAACTAGGTGTTGGTTTAACTATTGAACAACTAGATGTTGATTTAATACTGAACAACATAAACAACTAGCTGCTGGTTTAAATACTGAAAAACATCAACAATTAGCTCTTGATGTAATTCCATACAACAAACAACTAGGTGTTGGTTTAAATACTGAACAACATAAACTACTAGATGTTGATTTAATACAATACAACATAAACAACCAGCTGTTCGTTTAAATACTGAACAACAAACTACTAGATGTTGATTTAATACAATACAACATAAACAACTAGCTGTTGGTTTAAATACTGAACAACATAAACTACTATGTTGATTTAATACCATACAACATAAACAATTAGCTGTTGGTTTAATACCATACAACATAAACAACTAGCTGTTGGTTTAAATACTGAACAACATAAACAACTAGCTGTTGGTTTAATAGTGTACATCAAAAACAATTAGCTGTTGGTGTGAATACCGTACAACACAAACAACTAGCTGTTGATGTAAGTATTGTACAACATCTACAACTAGCTCTTGGTTTAAATAACATACAACACAAACAACTAGCTGTTGATGTTAGTATTGTACAATATAAACAACTAGCTGTTGGTTTAAATACTGTACAACATAAACAACTAGCTGTTGGTTTAATACCGTACAACAACAACTAGCTGTTGATGTAAGTGCTGTACAATATAAACAACTAGCTGTTGGTTTAAATACTGTACAACATAAACAACTAGCTGTTGGTTTAAATAACATACAACATCAACAACTAGCTGTTGGTTTAAATAACATACAACACAAACAACTATCTGTTGATGCAAGTATTGTACAATATAAACAACTAGCTGTTGGTTTAAATACTGTACAACATAAACAACTAGCTGTTGGTTTAAATAACATACAACATCAACAACTAGCTGTTGGTTTAAAAAACATACAACATCAACAACTAGGTGTTGGATTAAATAACATACAACACAAACAACTAGCTGTTGATGTAAGTGCTGTACAATATAAACAACTAGCTGTTGATTTAAATACTGTACAACATAAACAACTAGCTGTTGGTTTAAAAAACATACAACATCAACAACTAGCTGTTGGTTTAAATAACACACAACATCAACAACTAGCTGTTGGTTTAAATAACATACAACACAAACAACTAGCTGTTGATGTAAGTATTGTACAACATAAACAACTAGATGTTGGTTTAAATACCGTACAACAAACAACTATCTGTTGGTTTAATACCATACAATATAAACAACTAGCTGTTGGTTTGAATATGTACAACATAAACAACTACTTGTTGATTTAAATAACGTAAACAACTAGTTGTTGATTTAAATAACGTACAACATAAACAACTAACTGTTGATTTAAATACCGTACAACACAAACAAGTAGCTGTTGATGTAAATATTGTACAATGTAACTAGCTGTTGGTTTACATACTGTACAACATAAACAACTGATGTTGGTTTAAATACTGTACAACATAAACAACTAGCTATTAATTTTCCTGCTGCAGAGCAACATACTGGGAACCTCTCAAGGTCACACTCCATCCCACGACCACTCCTACTTAGAAGCCCTGCGTGTTATCGTGTTTACTGCGATCACATGCTAAGCTAACCGCTTGCCACTTCTACTCGATTTTGTCAAGTTTGTGATGTTAGTGTAGTTTTGTACTGCAAGGGAGTGTGATTGTGTGTTTTTTTCTTGTGCGCCTTCAAGTTTGGGTGAAAGTGTTTGATTTGAGTGTGACTGGTGTAAGTTTTCCAAGGGAACATTAAACTCTATATTGATATATATTTCCTGCTATATGGTGGACGTTTATGTTTGAAGTCCAGTGAAGATAAAACAGATGAGAATGGCTTTCATTTGCATGAAACACGACACATTTTGAAGGAATCTGCCTTTTTGTGTGTCAAACGTGCTTGGGATATACTGTACTCAGTTACTGTAAGCCTAAAATTATAAAGTAAATAGATGTTTTTTTTTTATTGATATATTTTATTAATAATTTTTCAAATAAAACATGATCGGTCATAATTACAAAAAAAATTAAATGATGGAAAAATACTTAAAAATATTAACACTAGCATTTAAAAAACATTTAAATTTAATAATTTAGTTATAAAAAACATATTCAAGAATATGAGTAGCATAGACAAATCTATAATTGTTGTATTACATTTTTTTTACTTATTTATACAACTTTGGGTTAGGGATATTTTGCTTTTGAAAATGTATATTTAGGTGGAAATGCCCCAAGACTGTAAAGAAAGGATATTAAACATAAAATAATAAATAATAGTAAAATCTGGGGGCGGCGTGGCTCGGTTGGTAGAGCGGCCATGCTAGCAACTTGAGGGTCCCAGGTTAGATTCCAGCTTCCGCCATCCTCGTCACTGCCGTTGTGTCCTTGGGCAATTCACTTCACTCTTGCTCCCAGTGCCACCCACACCGGTTTAAATGTAGATAATGGGTTAAAGTGCTTTGAGTCTCTAGAGAAAAAGTAGTATATAAATATAATTCACTTCACTAAAGTTAAGTACATGTCAATAGATTTTTAAATTTTTTTGTTGATGAAAAGAGGTAAAAAAAATAATACATATGTGATATTCCTAAAAATACAATAGAAAATGTTTTTAAAAAAAAAAAAGATTCTTGTACCTAATTAAAGATAATTTATTTGTGGAGTTGGACTGGATCTATCTGGTAAGCAACACACAAAACGTTTCACATTAACAGGAAAGTGTGGATATTAATAATAAATTAATATTTTTGATTATGTAAATATTCAATATTTTTTATTTATTTTAAAGTTTTGACAGTTATATTTCTGTAAATATTTATACCTTGGAGGAAAATGTATTGAATTAATTTTACCGTTTGTTTTTAGTGTTTATTTTCACTTCTTTTTTAAGGGGGGCAAGGCCCATGTCTAGAGTTATGTGCTAAGTGTGCTTTCTCCTTTTGCCATGACCTTTAGAAGTAAGAAGACTCTTTGTCTCAGTGGTTGCCGTGGACGACCAGCCGACTGGGGAACAATCAAGTTCATCACATGCATGCTCTCTTTAAAAGGGAAAGACGAGTCAAAAGAGGTTTGGTTTTGAGAAGACAAGTTCCCACACGTTTATTCGTGAGATTGGCGAGAAAAGAACAATCAAAGCTCAGTTAAAGCGGGACCAAGTCAGACAGTAAAAGGCACATGATGACCTCCTCCTTCATGTCATTGCGAAACACTGAAGACACAAAGCTTGTTCCGACATAAAAGTCCACAGACAACATCTTCGATCCTGCTGTACAAACGTAGAAAAGGCCTGAGTGGTAAATGACTCATTACACCACCATGACGATAACCTTGGTTAAGGTTCAACTGTTGCGTTAAGTCACTTTTAAAAGGGTGAATGCCGTCATTTTTCACCGTTTCTCCCTCTTAACTCTCGTACATCTACAAGTCTTTGTACTTTTAAAAGGACGAATGGCAACATTTCTTATGCGTCCTAATGTCAGGTAAGACAAGCAGCCTTTTTATGCGTTTGTCGCAATATCCCGACATTTTTTGTGTCCAGTTACTCAAATAATACCGATACAGTAAAGTCGTAATTCTTCAAGAAGTTGTACTTTTAAATAAATCATTGGCAACATTGCGACTTACCTAAGACAAGTAAAAATGTTTTTGTAATACTTCATTGTCAACAGAAAAGTCGTATCGTCGCGAGAATAGTCATAATTCTAGCAGAAGTTGTACTTTTAGTTAAATTGTTTTCATATACGTTTTAAATTTAGTACAACAATAAGCCTCTTATATGCGTTTATCCCAACATTTTTTTCGTTAAAAAAAAAACCCTAATACTTTTTGAAAGAAAAGTCACATCGAGAAAATCAGAACTGTTTTAACAAGAAGTCGTACTCTTAAATGGACAAATGTAACATTTTCTGATCATTCTTTATGTAATACAATAATCTAATACACGTACACAGTGATGGTCCGCCTTGTTTTACGTTAATTTGCAAAACATTTTTCGTAAAATTCAAGCTTTAATACTTCTTTTGTTCAGCAGAAAAATTATATTGCAAGAATGGAGTTGTAGTTTTAAATGGACAAATGCCAAAAACAAATATTGCATGTTGAAGTTAAACGGTTTCATGTGTTTATTCTCGCCATGTCCCAACATTAACGTAATATTTAAGTTTCGATATTTTATTTTTCAACAAAAAAAATCATATCGTATAAGTCAATGTTTTTAACAGCCGAATGCTAAACAGTAAAAGTAAATGATTTTGTTGCTAAATCTTTTGTAAAATGTGTTCAATTTAAAAAAAGTTAGTAAGAATTGTGATGGTCAGCCTTGTTATAAGTTTTTTTTTTTTTTTTAAATTACTACTTAACTAAAAATAGTTGTATCATCGCAAGAGTGGACAAAGTCGTTATTCTACAAGAACTTGCACTTTAAAGGAGCCATATGTAATAATTTTATGTCAAGTCATTAAATGGCCCTGATATGTCAAAAGGCATTAAAAAAATCATGTTTTTTTTCGAATACCTTTATAACTGATAACCGTAGTTCAGCCGGGATATGCTCATTTCAAAAAAAGATTTACAGCCCCGAAATCTTATTGTTTTCATTTCGATGCCCCGCCCTCCATTGTTTGACCTATTAGAAAGTCCGTGAGTGTGTCACATCCAGGTTGGCAGTTACGCACCGCCATCCACGTCTGGCTACTGCCACTGGTAAAGTCACTAAACATGTCAGACCTTAGTAAATCTAAAAGGTGTCGTTACGATTCTCAACTTATTCATGACAAAGCCAGGAACAAAAGGAGGATTTGTATCGGGGATGCCTTTGAAAGATGGAGAAGATTGATGGCGGAGAAGATATTTTCATCTGACGCCAAACTTGCTAATTTCCTCCTTGATAGGTAAGTCAGGCATTTACATGTTCTTATTACTTGAAATAAATGGAAATGGACATTTGGTAGGTAAACTACATTGTCCAATACAGTCTATGATCGTGTCTAACAGAGCTAGAATGTTCCTGCAACTTAGCATGCTAGCCCAACCATTTCTTGTACCCCTTAATTTCAGTAACAGCTTCTTTTATGCATTTATTCTCGCAATATCCTGACATATTTATCGTAACATACTATTCAACCCCTTTCAACAACAAAAATCTTATCGGAAGAATAAAAGTCATAATTCTACAAGAAGTCATACTTTTAAATGGACAAATGTGCAAATTTATGAATTTTTTAATCAAATACAATTAGTGATAGTCAGCCTTCTTTAATGTTTATTTTTGCAGTTTTTTTGTAAAATGGCAGTTTTAATACTTATTTGTTCATTTAAAAAAAAACAAAGTTGAATTATCAAAAAAACAAAGTTGTAATTTTCCGAGAAGTCGTACTTTTAAATACGTCTAAAGCAGCCTTTTTTATGCGTTTATTCCCGTATTCTCTCACATTTTTTTCGTAAAATGACTACCTTATTAATCCATTGTTCAACAAAACCGGGTTAATTTTCTTCAGCATTCTAAATCTTCATCCTCCCAATAATGGATTTTAGTCAGAAATTTTAACTTTTTCCTGTAACTTTACACTTTAATTGTGCAACAAAAAAGTTCTGTTCCTGCCAGAAAAATCTGAATTTTTCAAGTTGTACTTTTCAATGGAGGAACGGCAACATTTGCGATAAATTCTCCGCTTGTATAAGTCTGAGCCTTTTTTTCCCGTAACTTGTACAACAACAACAACATTTGCGTGAGGGAGTAAATTAAATTGTAATCCTAAAACGAAGTACACTAATCGCCCCTTCTATCGCTGTTATTGCTTCCTGACATGACAGCAATAAATGAATTCCTGCAAAGTAGGAATTATGAATTATAAATGGAATATTTTCATTGTTTGAGCATAAAAAAATGTATTAACTACCTTCTAAATAAGTTCTTCTAGACATGAAATACCGTATTTTTCGGACTATAAGTCACAGTTTTTTTTCATAGTTTGGCCGGGGGTGCGACTTATACTCAGGAGCGACTTATGTGTGAAATTATTAACACATTACCGTGAAATATCAAATAATATTATTTAGCTCATTCACGTAAGAGACTAGACGTATAAGATTTCATTGGATTTAGCGATTAGGAGTGACAGATTGTTTGGTAAACGTATAGCATGTTCTATATGTTATAGTTATTTGAATGACTCTTACCATAATATGTTACGTTAACATACCAGGCACGTTCTCAGTTGGTTATTTATGCCTCATATAACGTACACTTATTCAGCCTGTAGTTCACTATTCTTTTTTTTTAAATTGCCTTTCAAATGTCTATTCTTGGTGTTGGGTTTTATCAAATAAATTTCCCCAAAAAATGCGACTTATACTCCAGTGCGACTTATTTATGTTTTTTTCCTTCTTTATTATGCATTTTCGGCCGGTGCGACTTATACTCCTAAAAATACGGTAGCACCCTCTAGTCACCTTTACACTGTTTAATCCAATATAGTAATGCGGCTTGAGGCTGAGCCAATCAGTGGCCACGATACTGAACAGCGTGATCTGATTGGTTTGCTCTCATCTAGTGGCCAATACAACTGTAGTTTACATTTTTTTGTAGTTTATTTAGGCGTTTTAGTCTAGGAAGTGCTTCATTTAGGGCCAAAATGTTGAAGAAAGCGTGATGTGGCGAGGGATGACTATTTTCTATCCTCAGGTATTGCGACTAGTTGTAAAAATGACTTTAGTAGTATGACTTTTCTCCTAAAAGTACATCCTTGTCAGTGATGTCATAGTTTTAGGCCGTTTTTAACTCCAGAGCCAAATGGTGGCCCGCGTCCATCATGGCCATCTTTGGTATTTCTAGGGACACACGTAGGACAAAATGAGGTCCACCATGTTCTTGACGATGACGGGCGAGGGGTGGAGGATGTGAGGGTGACGGTGCGCCACGCTCATCTGCCAGGCGTCCACCAGCAGGACGTCCAGGCCTTTAAACATGGCGCGCAGCACGGCGTCCAGCTGCAGGGAGAACCAGTCGCTGTTGTACAGACTCACCTGCTGGTCCAGGGCCTGGGGGTTGGCCGAGCGGATCACCACCATTGTCCCCGGCGCCCGCTCCAGAAGCCGCACCACGGCTTTGCGGATGTGGCGCAGGCGCCGCACGTACACCTCCACGGGGAAGGTGCTGAAGTGAGACCAGATGCTGAGGGCCACCACCGTGCTGGGACCCCCGCTCAGGCCGTCCAGCTCGTTGGAGATGTAGCGCATCTCGCTGGCCATGACGGTGGTGAAGCGTATCGGCGGCCCGTGGCAGCGGTACGTCACCAGAATGTTGTGGCCGCTGTCCACCGCCATGTAGGGCCCCACCCTTTTAGGACTCTGCAGGTTGAACTCCTTCAAGTCTGCGGAGGGAACAGAATGAGTGGACGCTCGGCGAGAGCGAGACGCCAGGACGCTCACCTGGCAGCGCCTCCACCAGGAACTCAAACCATTGGCGGACGGTGGAATCGCCGTACATGTGCACCACCTTGTTGCTCAAACACCGAGTGATGGCGGACGAGTCGAACTGGCGCATGGCGACGGCGCCTAAAGGTCTCCACGAGTCTTGGTAGTAATACCCAGACGTCTCTTCCAGGTTGATGGCACTTTCTACGGCCGTGCAATGAAAGGCATGGAAACACCTGAAAACAATCAAGCTCTCGGGCGGCGCAGCGGAGGTCCTACCTGTCCTTGAAGGCAGCACCTTGATCGTGTTCTTTCCCGAAGCCAGGATGGGAACTTTGATGTTGACTCCACTGACGGCAAAAACAAGAAGGTTCAGCGTGACAACAGTGCAGGGTTTCCCCGACATGTCGTGGTTTTTGGCGGCGTGCCACGGCAAAATAAAAGCCACCACACCTTAAAAATTAGTTTGTTTTTCTTTTCTTTTTTTTGATACAAACACTCCTAGCCAGGGGTGTCTAACTCATTTTAGATGGGGGGGCCACAGGGAGAAAAATCTACTCCCAAATGGGCCGGACTGGTTAAATCACGGCACGATAACTTAAAAATAAAGACAACTTCAGATTGTTTTCTTTGTTTAAAAATAGAACTAGCACATTCTGAAAAATTTACAAATCATAATGTTGTTGGGGGGTTTTCACACTTACATGTCGCGGGTAATAGTATTCTATCTTTGTTTGTCGTTAATTATACTTTCTGAATAAATTATGTTATGTGATTTTCAATCTATCAAGATAAAAAATAATATCACAATCCAATCAGGATATTATTTATGTAGTTTACCGTATTTTTTCGGATTATAAGTCGCAGTTTTTTTCATACTTTGGCCGGGGGTGCAACATATACTCAGGAGCGACTTGTGTGTGAAATTATTAACACATTGCCGTAAAATATCAAATATTTATCTCATTCGCGTAAGAGACGAAGCAAATGTCAGCAATCGTCACTCACACGTCAACCAATAAAAATTTGGCGGGGGAGGGTCATGGCAGAAGTGCATTGTGGGTCAGGAGATGCTAACTGCTATATGCTACTGCCGAAGCTATTAAAATGGATCACATCAACATTGGCGGTAACTCATAAAAACTGAGAAGGTCTGAACAAAAATGGCACCGAAAAGGAAATCATATACTGCAGATTACAAGCTGGACGTAGTGAAATATGCAGCAGAGAACAGCAATCGAGCAGCAGAAAGAAAAGACATACCAGAGGCGACACCGGGGAGGAAGATTTCATCGGATTTAGCAATTAGGAGTGACAGATTGTTTGGTAAACGTATAGCGTGTTCTATATGTTATAGTTATTTGAATGACTTTTACCATAATATGTTACGTTAACATACCAGTTGGTTATTTATGCCTCATATAACGTACACTTATTCAGCCTGTTGTTCACTATTTTTTATTTATTTTAAATTGTCTTTCAAATGTCTATTCTTGGTGTTGGATTTTATCAAATACATTTCCCCCAAAAATGCGACTTATACTCCAGTGCGACGTATATGTTTTTTTTCCTTCTTTATTGTGCATTTTCGGCCGGTGCGACTTATACTCCGAAAAATACGGTACTCATTTTCCTCGACTGGTGCACTAACATTATGTGGTTTTATTTTTTTATTTTTTTTACAAATGTAGCATAATCAAAGAATTGCTATTGCGATATCTAGTGGACACATTTACAACAGCAGTTTCTTTCACTCAAAAATGTTGGCTCATTTTCATACTTAGCAAACATCGGATAAAACCTGTTCGCGGGCCTGATCCAGGCCACGGGCCGTACGTTTGACACCCTTGCTAAGCCAAAGTGTGGGGAAAAGTAGTGGCTTATAGTCCAAAAAATATTGTTTTCATGTAAAAAAAAAAAAATCTATATAGTTTTAACGGTTTGGATAATTTATGGACTTTTCTTTGTTGAATACAAAACATTCTGGCCGTTAGCAAATAGTTTTAATATTACAGACACACTGAAAAGGTGTGTTATTGTTTGTGCAATGGCGCCATCTTTAAGACAAGTTCGCTCACTGCAGGTGCTGCAGATTGAAAATGTACTTCCCGTTTCGTGCCTCGAACCGGAAGTATAACCGTCCATTGTGTTTCTGCACGAAAGGATTCTTCCATCATCACTCCAGGCAACATTAGTAAGTTTTACAATATAACTAAAACAATTCATACTTACTAAACCGTCTCATGTGTGATGTCTGTAGGGGTGTTTTTATGCATATTTGTACATGCTATCGTAATCAAGCTAGTGTCGTTAGCATTAGCCAATATGCGAACAAGTGTCTGTGTTAGTATTATTAACTTACAATGCTTTTTGTATTGTTTCAGTTTTGTAAATTCACCAATAAGTTACCGTGGACTTTTTGAGTCTGTTTAGTTGACTGGAGATCTAGCTTCCGCAGCCAGTGGGTCCAGGTACTGTTTGGAAACAATTAAGGTATGTAAATAAACATTTACAAAAATTTTCGTACCAGTATTATAGTCTAGTGCGGCTTATATATGTACAAAATATTTTTCTTCTAAAATGTGTTGGGTGCGGCTTAAATACCCATGCACTCCATAGCCCGGGAAATAGGATTAAAGTAATTGTATTGTAGCCTCCAGAAGAAGTCACATACAAGTCTCTTTTTACTTTTATTGCCAATCATATGCTAACAACCGGACCAACTCCACCACATATTCCCCTAGCGCACACGTCCGTCTCTGTGCTTCATTCTCAGACACACAACACTTCCTCATTCTTAGCCAATCTCCTTTCGGTGTGTCTACGATCATGGGAACAATGAACATCAATCGCACACAAACGTAAACATTAACACCAGTGAGCGATGAAGAAGCATAGAATTGAGTTTTATTCTCCAGTTTAGTGGATGCGACTGAGCAAGTGTGGCTAACTGTTATCGTACTCACTGCAATATAGTTGTGGTGGTTAGGGGCGTGGTCAACAATTCATTAGCATATAATTATCATATTCTGTTCTGCTTCTTTTAAAAAGGCTAAATAAATGTTATGCATACCGTATTTTTCGGAGTATAAGCCGCTCCGCAGTATAAGTCGCACTGGCCGAAAATGCATAATAAAGAAGGAAAAAAACATAAACAAGTCGCACTGGAGTATAAGTCGCATTTTTTGGGGAAATGTATTTGATAAAACCCAACACCAAGAATAGACATTTGAAAGGCAATTTAAAATAAATAAAGAATAGTGAACAACAGGCTGAATAAGTGTACGTTATATGAGGCATAAATAACCAACTGAGACCGTGCCTGGTATGTTAACGTAACATATTATGGTAAGAGTCATTCAAATAACTACAACATATAGAACATGCTATACGTTTACCAAACAATCTGTCACTCCTAATCGCTAAATCCCATGAAATCTTATACGTCTAGTCTCTTACGTAAATGAGCTAAATAATATTTGATATTTTACGGTAATGTGTTAATAATTTCACACATAAGTCGCTCCCGAGTATAAGTCGCACCCCTGGCCAAACTATGAAAAAAACTGCGACTTATAGTCCGAAAAATACGGTAATAGTGCAGCTACTTTAAACTTTGACTATGATTATAGTATGATTACAGTAGAAAGCGGATTCACACGGGCCCATTCGCCACGGTTTACCTGACACATGAAACGTGACAATTGTGGGGCATGCTCTATTCACTTTGGCCACAATATGGCAGTAGAGTAAGACATATCTTAAAATGTGTTTTGTTGCTGTATAGAGTGGCGCTTTCCATCATTTTCAGCAGACTGCATTGCAAAATAAATAACCCCCCCATTCCTCTCACGCGAGAGCCACCCAGGAAGGGGGCCATATGAATCCCTTCCCTCCTGTAGCTTGTGCAGGTGTAGCTAACATCAATCAATCATTGTAGTATGATTAGCTTGATTATTTGATTACCTTTGAAAGAGCAGAGCTTCCTTGTTTGTTGTGAGGTTTTTGAGGTAGCCTCCCTTGGCGTGGTTGATCCTGGCATGGCAGCCGAGCGTCTTAGGTTTGTAGCAGTACCACGGCTCGCCAGTGCGAGGGTCTGTGTAGTCGCACAGCGGTCCCCAGTTGGGCGACAGGCACACGTTACATACGGTGGTCTCAAACCGAAGGCCTAGGCGGTAGAGGCTGTTAAAGTACACTCTGTCGGGTCGCTCCTCCCTCAGCCGCCGCAGCACGGCGACCGCCTCGCTCGGGTGCACCATGGTGACCTCCACCTGAGCCGAGCCTTCCCACAGCAGCGGGAATCGAACGGAGTAGAATCCGTTCTCGTGATCCAGCACCACCCCGGCCACGCCCGCCCTGCACTCCGGCGAGTGCAGTCGAGCCAGAAGAAAATCGCCACCGTAGCTTTTAGCTCGGCCCTTAAAGTCGTACATCTGGACGATGATCTCGAGCTGCTCGCCAACGTACCGCCGCCCCTCGTTCTCAGGGGGGAGGATGGAGAAGAGGCTGTGGACCGGGTCGCTGGTCTGCAGAAGGGCGACGGGTCCCGAGCCAGAGGGTGGCCCGGGCCAGGCGATGGAACTCAACAAGTAGCGCTCCTCCAGCTCTTCTTCCAGCGAGGGTTTCTGGCCCAGATGTGCACAGAAGGAGTGATTGTGGTGGTAGACCGGGACGGGTCCAGACAAGGAGGATTGGATGCGGTTCTGGAGCTGCGACAGCGCTGATACCGTGTTACAGTTCCAGTTCTGAAGACATACCAACACATGCAACATAGCAGCGGTAAGAACACCTTTTTGAATTGTTCATTTCGATATGATAGAAATGTATGACGTGTGTAATGTAATCCATGCCTACACAGAAAATCCATATCGCGATATATATTGCATTCTCCTGTGATAACGATACATATCACAATATATAATTTGGTACGTAAATGACATCAGAGCCTTTTCAACCTGCTACAAAGTAAGGCTGCAGCTAACAATTATTTTTCTATCGATTAATCTATAGATTATTTTTTTCGATTAATCGGTTAATCTATAAAAAAAAAAAAAAAAAAAAAATTTCGATTAATCTATAGATTATTTTTCCTTTTGCCGATTATTTTTTTATTCAAAATGAAGATGAAAAAATAAATGTAGGCCAGTTTTTTCAAAAGGCATGGCTTTTATTTACAAAAAAAAAAGAAGTATGGCCACTCAGTCAACATTGACAACAACATGACTAAATATTCTGTAACAATGTAAACATTTAAAACTTTTAACATTTAACAAAATTAAAAGTAGCTTATTTGCTTTTGAATGTGCAAATATAAAAGTCAACATCCAGTGCAAATCTTAATATTCTGCAATAGTATAAGCATTTCAAAAGTAAAAGTATTGCTTATTTTGCTTTAAAATGTGCAAAAATAAAGATAAACATCCAATAAAAAAAAGTGCAAAACGAAATATTCTGTAACAACAGTGGAAACATTTCAACAAAAGTGAAAGTATTGCTTATTTGCTAAAATGTGCAAAAATAAAGATAAACATCCAATACAAAAAAGTGCCAATCTAAATATTCTGGCGCACTGTAAACATTAAGTATTGCTTTTAAAATGTGCAAAATAAACATCCAGTCCAACACAGTACACAATAACCAATTCTACTCATTCCAGTGAGTGACTAACAGTTGTAATGAAGAAAGGTTAGCATGTCTACATGCTCTGGTTCTTTTCATGTTTACAATATTCCCAGCAGTTGAAAATAGGCGCTCAGAAGGGGTCGATGTGGCTGGAACTGAGAGCTAATTAGCCTTCACCTCAAGCCAGGACTGCGAGTGAGCTGAGCTCCAGTTTAAGTTTCTAGAAGGTCAACGTGCTCATAGTGATGTTACTAGTAGTTGACTGGGAGGTGTTTATTATCATTTGGGGAGAGTCCGCTGCCTGATGCTCACCTGCTAAACACCTATCTGCTAGACGCTGAAGCGCTGACTACATGCGCTCTGAATACCCACTGCTGATTGGCTATGGCGTCACATTAGTACCAAAAATTGGCTGCTAACGCTCTGAATACGCACTGCTGATTGGCTGATAATGCTGTGTGTGTACCAATCAGATGGTTGTGTGGGTGGGACAATGCTGCGTGCTGAGACAGAAGCAGAAGGAGCAAAGCAGCTTGTTAAGACTTTAGCTTTAGCTTAGAAACTCGTTCGGTACTAGTGATGGGATCGGCAGTTCTTTTGACTGTACTGAATCACTAGAATCAGTTCCTTAAATTGATTTGTTCAAAAAATTTGTTCACCGAATCACCACCCCCCCCCATGTAGTGCTCTAAAATCTCTTGGTACACAGCTGCATTGACTCGGGACTTGATGAAACACAGTGGACCAACACCAGCAGCTGACATGGCTCCCCAAACCATTGCTGACTGTCGGAACTTCACACTGGATTTCAAACAACTTGGATTTCGCTCCTCAGCCTTCCTCCAGACTCTAGCGCCTTGACTTCCAAATGAAATACAAAACTTGCTTTCATCTGAAAACAGGACTCTGGACCACTCTGCAACTGTCCAGTGCTTCTTTTCCAAAGCCCAAGTCAGACGCTTCTAGAGCACTACATGCTTCCATCTGTTGAAAAGCTCTATGGAGATGATGATTTCATTCTCCAGCATGATCTGGCACCTGCCCACAGGTGGGGTGTATATTGCAGCGTCCCGGAAGAGTTAGTGCTGCAAGGGTTTCTGGGTATTTGTTCTGTTGTGTTTATGTTGTGTTACGGTGCGGATGTTCTCCAGAAATGGGTTTGTCATTCTTGTTTGGTGTGGGTTCACAGTGTGGCGCACATTTGTAACAGTGTTATAGTTGTTTATACGGCAACCCTCAGTGTGACCTGGCTGTTGACCAAGTATGGCTTGCATTCACTTGTGTGTGTGTGTGTGTGTAAAAAGTCGTAGATATTATGTGACTGGGCCGGCACGCAAAGGAAGTGCCTTTAAGGTTTATTGGCGCTCTGTACTTCTCCCTGTTTGTGTACACAGCCCCATTTTTAAAAAAGTCATAAATTTTACTTTTTCAAACCGATACCGATAATTTTGAAACTGATACCGATAATTTCCGATATTACATTTTGAAGCATTTATCGGCCGATAATATCGGCAGTCCGATATTATCGGACATCCCTAATTTCAATTCATCTCAATGGGCAACATTGATTTGAGATACGAGTGTTTTGATTTAAGCGTTCCATCACAGAACCAATTAAGTTTGTAAGTTAAGGTACTACTGTAAATTTTGTATGCAGTGTTGTCCTTTGAGTAGATATTACATGCAGAAAATCTCATTTTGTTAAAGTCTATATGGTCAAAGTGAACGATCAACAATCAGAGGCTACAAGCAATGACATGAACATAAACAAAACCCGCCTCACCTCCAAAATGCTGATGTTGCGCAGCAGGAAGACGAGGCCCAACAGCGCTAGGACGGCCAGGCCGTATTTCCAAACATTTGGCGACATGGTTGACCCTCGTGTCTTCATAATCGTCATTCCACCCTAAAAAGAGGACCAAAACACCACAAATGTACTATCGCCATTAAGTTATTACGTGTCAATTTTTTCCCAACACGGTTCTTTCTTTCAAACAGGAAATTGATTTAATGAAAAATGTAAAAGTTATGGTAAAAATGGATTAAATATGGATTCAATTGGATTGACGCATGCTCAGGTCTGATCAACCTGCAGATGGCCGCATTTAGTGAGGGTGTATGAGGATGAAGGCAGAAACACCCAATGATCTAACTGCACTTTTTGGGGGGAATTTTGCCTACTGTTCACAATCTGTACGAGACAAGAACACACGTCTTTTTATTTTATTTTATTATCCTAAAGATGATTGAAAAAACGCTTGCAATATGCGGCTAATGGGGGTGCTGGAGCACGATGGAGCAGCGTGTAAACCAGTGGTGGGCCGTCAGGGCCAGCAAGGCCTTCTCTACTGGCCTAACATAACCACAAATCATGATCATAATTTAATGTACTTTCCCTAAATATCTAAAAGTATTCATATTCTCTTCATGTCATATTATGCTTGTTCCAGTGCGGTCGTTTTTAGTTTTAGTTTGTATCCAATCAGAATTTAGCTAGCTTATGTTGCTATGCTTTATGAAATCTACCAGAGGTCTTCAGAATCAACAATGGGGGCGTCCGTGCACTGTAAGTGAACGGGGACGTACAGTTGATAGACAGTTGCGATAGCCAATCAGATCACGAGTTGTTGTCAGTAAGGCCTTCTAGATGCCCTCACGTTGAACATGACATTTACGCGTCCTGTGATTGGATACTCATCGGGACCGTTAGCGGATGAATTTGAGAACACAGAGTTGAGAGACAGTTGCGATAGCCAATCAGATCACAAGTTGTTGACAGTACCCTATCTAAGTAGCCTGATGTTAACGAGACTGTGATCGGATACTCACACGCAGGAAGTGTTGCGCCGTAGCCAGACGGGGATAGCAGAGAAGGAGAACAAAACGTTGATTAGGTGGCAGATATATATTTGCAAGGTCATTTTCGGAAGGATATTTAAAGAGAAACTACATCTTGTGAGACCATGTCGGGCAACCCCGGAATCTAGCTCAGCTGTTCTGGCGATGAAATGGGGAACGGCGTCAAATACCGTATTTTTCGGAGTATAAGTCGCACCGGCCGAAAATGCATAATAAAGAAGGAAAAAAACATATATAAGTCGCACTGGAGTATAAGTCGCATTTTTTGGGGAAATTTATTTGATAAAACCCAACACCAAGAATAGACATTTGAAAGGCAATTTAAAATCAATAAAGAATAGTGAACAACAGGCTGAATAAGTGTACGTTATATGAGGCATAAATAACCAACTGAGAACGTGCCTGGTGTGTTAACGTAACATATTATGGTAAGAGTCATTCAAATAACTCTAACATATAGAACATGCTATACGTTTACCAAACAATCTGTCACTCCTAATCGCAAAGTCCCATGAAATTTTATACGTCTAGTCTCTTACGTGAATGAGCTAAATAATATGATTTGATATTTTACGGTAATGTGTTAATAATTTCACACATAAGTCGCTCCTGAGTATAAGTCGCACCCCCGGCCAAATTACGAAAAAAACTGACTTATAGTCCGAAAAATACGGTAGGTCCTATTAATTGTGAGTTCAATTATTTTAGTTTTTCACTTTTAATAAAGTTTTTTGCTATTTTAATTTTGACAGTACCACATAAGATATGTTTTAATTGCTGATGCGTTTTAATAGTTTTTTAAATGCGCCACAAAATAACACGTTTTGTATACTGTTTCATTCATTTTTTCACTTTCATTTATTCATTTATTTCAGGCAATGACATTTAATAAAAATAAAGTACAAGGTAGACAATACATAATAATGTAAATTAATAAAGTGCAAAAGGCAATGTATAGTATGTAAGCATGACTGTCCAGTTTTGCCTGAAAGGGAGTGGGAAGAAGATAATTTATTTAATCCCACCCCCAGTTCTCCATTCAGTGATTATTCCATTGAGTTTCACTGTTACTTTGTTTAAGGATTATAATACAAATGTTGTATCATAGGGGCATTACCACAGGTAACAATAATTATAACACTGGATCAACAATTTGTATCAACAATGTAGGAAGAATGAATATACCAACAATGGTAATAGACAAAATACCAATAATGGTAATAGACAACATAGCAATAATGGTAAGGAAACATTGAGCACATGTTAACACTTTGAGACAGAGTACAGCAGCAGGTCAAATTAAAGACCCTCATCTCTATATTTGAACCAGACCCCATGTTTGTATAATAGTTTAAATCGATTAATAGTTTGGCATTGCTTGTGTTGCAAGTCCAGTTTGTTCCATAGTTTTACTCCGCATACAGACACACAAAAACGTTAACGAGTGGTTTGAGCTCTCAGCAATGAGAAATATCCAAAGCCTCTCAAGTTATGAGCCTGCACTCGTCTTATAAAAAAACGTTGTAGATTAGGCGGCAATGATTTGTTAAATCAGGCATGTGATTTGACCACAATGAAAAAGACTGAAAAAACTTCCGGGGGTCTGGGGGACGAAGGCCCCCAGCCAGGTCCCTGGTGGGGGGACAAGGGGGGGAACGCCCCCCGAAGCTCCTGGTTTTTCACCAATTTACCTTGCTAAAATTAACAAAGACAGCACCATGTGAAGAAAATATTTTAGTGTTTAAAGACATGAAAACATCATTAATAGAACATACATAACCCAATTATCCTAATGAATCACTGTATATGGTTCAGTCCCAACAGTATTTAGTCACTAATATTTACATCTTGTGTTCATTTCACATCCACAGGTGTCACATTGATCAGTGTTATTATCTACAGTTTATTTACAGTATTACCACATTACTTCAGTTCTTGTAATGTAAACATTTCATTCTTTTCGCCAAAATAGGATATACATTTATGAAAATAATTAAACATGTTTAGTATTGTTTACTCATATTTGAAAATAGGAAATAATAATGTGATGACACTGACATATTGCATGAAACAAGTGTGAAAATATTTACCTTCAAGATTGTTACACCACTGACAATAGTTTCAACAGACTACATAAGAACTTAATATTACAAAATAGTATTATATGCAAATTTATTTCAAATAAATTGTTAACTGGAATCAATAATGCGACTCTTTGAATTTCTGTAATTTCATAATGTATTTTCATGTGGCTTTTTATTTTTAGAAAAACCCATTTATATTTCGCTAAGCAATAATTGGTTAATATTTAAAACAAACATGCGTATTTCGCAAGCAAATATTTTTTTAGCTTACCTCATTATTAACAACCCTGTCTGCAACTGAAGTGGGTGGATCTTTCCTCTCGATGTCTACGGCAGTTGTCGATGTAAACAAAGGATGAAGTCCGTAAGGTTTGCTCACTTTCGGTTGACATCCAAAAGTACCAGCTAGTGAAAAGTTCGTTTTCTTTGCTTCAAGTTGTTTCATGTTTTTGGCGTTTCGCATGTACTTCCAAAGCCTTGAAACCTCGTGATCCATAGTCAATATTACCATGACACCACGTGCACAAAACATTTCCGGGACGATCGATTTTCCGAACAAAGTCGTAACTTTCTTCTTCCCAACAGTATCAGTGATTTCCCTTTCCATCCAGTCCCATCGAAACTTATTCTTGACATGTTTATCAATTTATTTTACTCGTAAAGCGTCCTTTCTCTCGAGAACCGACATTGTTTACATATGGAAAATGGCCGTAGTAACCATTATGAATGATGACGTTATTAACGTCATCATTCATAACAGATGTCCTGATTGGTCACAAGGAACATATCGACCAATCAACTACGGCGTAATATAAACTACGTCTCGAATCTTGATTTAGGGTCGGAAAAAACCCGGAAAAACGGGAGATAATTTTTTTTTCCCCCGAGATTAAAAAAGACGGAATTCCGACTTTAGACGGAAAAATCACATGCCTGTTAAATGCTTTATATAAGATTATTAATGTAACCACGTTAAACCCAGATTCCGAACTAACAAAGGTCTTAACTCATTCTCTTTCTATGCCACATCAATGTGGAATGCGCTCCCAACAGGTATAAAAGAAAGGGCATCTCTATCCTCCTTCAAAACCGCTATAAAAGTTCACCTCCAGGCAGCTACAACCCTAAACTAACACCCTCCCCGGATTGCTAATAATCAAATGTAAACAATCAAATGCAGATTCTTTTTCTTATGCCTTCTGATCTCTCTCTCTCTCTCTCTCTCTCTCTCTCTCTCTCTCTCTCTCTCTCTCTCTCTCTCTCTCTCTCTCTCTCTCTCTCTCTCTCTCTCTCTCTCTCTCTCTATGTCCACTACTTGATGTCCATATCCCCCCCCCCCCCCACCCCACCCCCCCTCCACACTCCTGATTGTAAATAATGTAAATAATTCAATGTGATTATCTTGTGTGATGACTGTATTATGATGATAGTATATATGATAGTATATATCTGTATCATGAATCAATTTAAGTGGACCCCGACTTAAACAAGTTGAAAAACTTATTCGGGTGTTACCATTTAGTGGTCAATTGTACGGAATATGTACTTCACTGTGCAACCTACTAATAAAAGTCTCAATCAATCAATCAATCAATATTTAACAAAGTCATCAAATTTGAGCAACTTTGATTGCATAAACAGATTATGAGTATGTTCTAAAAAAAACAACGTTGTGAATGATCCGCACTTGTCTTTTCTGTAATATGATCAGAGGATTAACTGTGTTGTGGTAAGTATTCCCCCATACTTCAACACAATATGTAAGGTATGGGAGTACCAAGGTGCAGTTGATGTGATCCAATGCCCAGTAGGGCGTAAATGTACTTCTCCAGCAATGGTCATGTGGGGACATCACTTATGGTATTTTGAGAGGTAATCTTTGAAGTCGGAAATCTCTGAAGGCCTAGGTGGGAAACGCACGGTCCGCCACTGGTGTAAATATCAGAATCAGAATCAGAATAGTTTTATTGCCATTGTTTGAGAACGGGTTCACAAACTAGGAATTTTTCTTGGTGCAAACGTGCGACATAAAACACATATAACACATATTTGGTATAAAAAGAGCTGTGACTGAGCTATCAGATAGACTTAGAAGGAATTCAAGGAGCTGCTGTTAGGAGTTCTTGTTCATTTGCCTGATGGCCGAGGGGAAAAAAACTGTTCAGGTGGCGGGAGGTGTGGGTCTGGATGGAGCGTAGTCTCCTGCCTGAGGGGAGAGGGGAGAATAGTGTGTGTCCAGGGTGAGAAGAGTCAGCTGTGATCCGACCCACACGCCTCCTGGTCCTGGAGGAGAACAAGTCCTGGAGGGATGGGAGCTTGCAGCCAATCACCTTCTCCGCAGCACGTACGATGCGTTGCAGTCTATTCTTATCCTGGACTGTGGCGCCGGGGAACCACACTGTGATGGAGGAGGTCAGGATGGACTCTATGATGGCCGAGTAAAACTGCACCAGCATCTCGGTCGGCACCTTAAGTTTCCTCAGCTGCCGCAGGAAGTACATCCTCTGCTGGGCCTTCTTGATGAGGGAGCTGATGGTCAGCTCCCACTTGAGGTCCTGGGTGACGGTGGTGCCCAAGAAACGGAAGGAGTCCACAATGGGGACTGGGGTGGGAGAGTCAATCAGGGTGAGGGGGGATGGTGGGGCTGTGACTTTCCTGAAGTCCATGATCATCTCCACTGTTTTCTGGGCGTTCAGCTCCAGGTTATTTAGGCTGCACCAGGACGTCAGCAGGTCTACCTCTCTCCTGTAGGCGGACTCATCGCCATTCGAGATGAGCCCGATGAGGGTGGTGTCATCCGCAAACTTGAGCAGTTTTACGGATTGGTGACTGGAGGTGCAGCAGTTTGTATACAGGGAGAAGACCCAGGGGGAGAGTACACAGCCCTGAAGAGTACCAGTGTTTGTGGTTCGACTGTCCGAGACAATCTTCCCCAGCCTTACGTGCTGTCTTCGGTCTGTCAGGAAGTCATTAATCTAACTGCAGAGGGAGTCGGGCACGCTGAGCTGGTAGAGCTTGTCTCGTAGCAGTCCAGGGAGGATGGTGTTGAAGGCAGAGCTGAAGTCCACAAACAGGATCCTTGCGTAGGTTCCTGGGGAGTCCAGATGCTCCAGGATGAAGTGGAGGGCCAGGTTCACTGCATCATCCACAGACCTGTTGGCTCTGTAGGCAAACTGCAGTGGGTCCAGGAGGGGGGCGGTGATGTCCTTGAGGTGGTGCAGGACCAAGCGCTCAAAGGACTTCATGACCACAGACGTCAGCGCGACCGGCCTGTAGTCATTTAGTCCTGTGATCCGTGCTTTCTTGGGGACAGGGACAATGGTAGAGGTCTTAAAGCCGGACGGCACGCGGCATAGATCCAGAGAGGTGTTAAAAATGTCAGTGAAGACAGGAGCCAGCTGGTCCGCACAGTGTCTGAGAGTGGAGGGGGAGACATCATCCGGCCCGGGGGCCTTCCGCGTATTCAGCTTCAAGAACTGCCGGCGTACATCCTCTTCTTTAATGGAGAGGGTCTTTACAGTCTTATTGTGTTTTTGGAGTCCTGTGATGTAGCGTTCTCCTGGCAACCGCCAAACCCAGACTCGTCCATCAGATTGCCAGATGGAAAGACGTGATTCATCACTCCAGAGAACACGTCTCCACTGCTCTATAGTCCAGTGGCGACGTGCTTTACACCACTGCATCCGACTTGGTGACGTATGGCTTAGATGCAGCTGCTCGGCCATGGAAACCCATTCCATGAAGCTCTCTGCGTGCTGCACGTGGGCTAATTGTAAGGTCACATGAAGTTTGGAGCTCTGTAGCAACTGACTGCGCAGAAAGTCTTTGCACTATGCGCTTCAGCATCCACTGACCCCTCTCTGTCAGCTTACGTTGCCTACCACTTGGTGGCTGAGTTGCTGTTGTTCCCAAACTCTTCCATTTCCTTATAATAAAGCCAACAGTTGACTTTGGAATATTTAGGAGCGAGGAAATTTCACGACTGGATTTGTTGCACAGGTGGCATCCTATGACAGTTCCACGCTGGAAATCACTGAGCTCCTGAGAGCGGCCCATTCTTTGACAAATGTTTGTAGAAACAGTCTCCACGCCTAAGTGCTTGATTTTATACACCTGTGGCCGGGCCAAGTGATTAGGACACCTGATTCGGATCATTTGGATGGGTTGCCAAATACTTTTAGTGTATATGCCTGCCTAGAACTGGCCCTGTTGTGTTTCATTGGCTGCTTCTTCCTACTCCTTTTCAGATATGTTGTAATGTGAAAATGTAACCACTGTTCCTTAATGTAACTAACCAAACATGTCTGAAATATACAATAAGCATATAACCACGATGCACGTATCGGTAATATCTATCTGCACCGGGAGGTCTACGCTCTATTCAAGATGGTCATGAATGCTGAACTAAAACAACAATATTGTGATAAACACAAAAATAAAGCGACGTTTGTTGAGCTCATTTGTCTTTTAAAGTTTAAGGTTGTTGTTGTTTTTTTTACCGTTTTGTCTTCCGAACACAAAAAATAACCCTACAAAAACAACAACCTCTAATGCAGCAGTCGAACCATTTCAATTAATTGTAAGTATGGTAAAACACAGTATTTATATGTACACAAAGATATAAACATAGATATATTATTTAACTTACATCACGATGGCCGGTCTGTTATTTAGCAGCATGAGCTCAGTCCATTAGGGGGCAGGGAGAGAAGCAGCCCGGGTTCGGTTGACGAGGACAGCCTGGTTCGGGGGAAAAAGGAGGCAAAAAAAGACACATTTCTATTTTGTTTGTTGAAACTCAAAAAAAGGCGAGCCAATAGGTCGACAATTTGAGTCAAGTCCAAGTCAGGCTGCAGATTTATTAATAAGCCACGCCCATTCAAGTATCGTCGACCGTGATTGGGAGCTATTTACTCCACTTCCGTGTTCCTTTGAACCAATTAGAAGCGTCTTACAAGTGCACGCGATTCAGCGCAATTCGATTTTTTTTCCACATTTGTCCTTTAATTAATTTGATTGAACTTTTTTTAAAAATATACATATATAAAAAATGTATCTATAAGCATACATGCTGGATGTATATTTATAGATACGTCAGGATTTTTTAAAAGTAAAATTACTGAAGTTTTTTTTTAATTTTTAACTTAAAAATAAAAACATACAATTAGATGAATACCCCCGCGACCCCGAAAGGAATAAGCGGTAGAAATGGATGGATGGATGGAATTAGATGAATACAAAGTATTGATGTCAACCTTAAATAAAACTAAACATTTGTAGGTTTTGTATTGTGTCTTTTTATCCCATTTATATTTTTTATTTTGTAAGATCAACTTCTGCTGGTAACTTAAGACTGGACAATGTTAATGTACACGCAAATTATTTGTAAATGCTCTACATTTACTTTACATCATTACACTTACATAACGTTTAATAATGGCGACAGTTACAATATGAGAATATCACTTTACATTATTTCCTTTTGGGAAAACAAATGGTGTTTTGGAGAGGACTGAGCTGTGTGAGAAATTTCAAGTTAATTCGACTTATGGGGTTAAATTGTTGTATATTTGTCAGACAAATGGCACAAGCTACATAGTAATGCTACATTTTTGGACACATTTTCACCCTTTTGTGCATGTGCAGGCTTTCAAAGCAGAGGTCATCTTACACAACCAAAGATGAACAAAGTAAGATTTTGTTTATGAATGAATGGTCTGTATTCGCTCGATGCAGTGAAAACATGCGTGCTGATCTGCGTTTATTGCAGTTTATTCACACGTCAGTAAGGCGAAGAGGTAGAAGAAAGAAATGCAACAGTAGATGCAGACAATTAGAACAAACATCACAATGCTTGCTTTGACAGATGAATGAATGCTCTGTCAAACAAAGTTACATTCAAAGTATCTATTTGCCTTTCATGAGTGCAGTAAAAAAGGCATGTGAGCGGAACAACAGAACAATAAATACAAGTGCAGAGTTCAGTAGATATTATTATCATTTATATTGGTATTTTCTCATCTTAAGTTTCCGTGCCTTTCGTCTTGCACTTCATCTCCTGTTTGCATGGCTGTCGTTCCAGGCGAGGAAGGCCGCGATGTCACCGAATGATCACTAACCACCTCCTGCGCCTCGTCCTCTTCCTCCCTTTGCTGCAGGGAGGAGGCATACTGCTCGAGCAGGCTGCAGTCCGTGCTGTCCGCACCGCCGTTTCTTGGGCTGGGGCGCTCGCACCGTCGTCACCGACTCTCCCGTCCCGCTGCTCAGGAAGCCGTCCTCCCGCGCCGCCAGCTCTTCGCCCGTCGTCTGGAAGCCCGAGTCCGGGAAGGAGACGTCCATGGCCGCTTGGTTTGTGGTGCTGCAAGCCGCAGGGGGCGGCGGCGCCGCCTGGCACGGACCACCGGGGATGTGAGAGAGATCCCGCAGCTGTTTCTCTACAGACTGCTTCCACTGCAGCATGGACTGCGCCTGGAAGAGGTACAAACAAGGGAGCACTCTTCTTAATAATGCACACAGATCCATTACTGTGGTAAAAGCTGCGTTATGCAACATTGACTTTTTGATGGTGTTCTGAAGCACACATACACACCATCCAGTTAGAGATGCTACCTCAGTAGAAGAAGTTAAGTCCCATCTTAAAACTCATTTGTATACTCTAGTCCAGTGGTTCTTAACCTGGGTTCAATCGAACCCCAGGGGTTCGGTGAGTCGGGCTCAGGGGTTCGGCGGAGGTCAAGACACACCCGACTCATCGTGTAGATAAAAACTTCTCCCTATCGGCGTATTACGGATACGGCAACAGCTGAAGCCAGACTGATTTGCAGGTGTGTAATTTGTTGTGAGTTTATACACTGTGTTGGTTTTGTTCTTTGAACAAGGTGATGTTCATGCACGGTTCATTTTGTGCACCAGTAAAAAAACATGGTAACACTTTAGTATGGAGAACATATTCACCATTAATTAGTTGCTTATTAACATGCAAATTAGTAACATATTGGCTCTTAACTAGTCATTATTAAGTACTTATTAATGCCTTATTCGGCATGGCCTTATTATAACCCTAACCCTCTAACCCTGGCCCTAACCCTAACCAAATAACTCTAAATTAAGTCTTTGTTACTTTAAGTCTTTGTTACTTAGAATATGTTCCCCATACTAAAGTGTTACCAACAACATATAACTTTGTCTTGAATTTGAAAATGGTAAATGGCAAAAAAAAAAAAGTTTTTATTTTTCACTAAAGAAGGGTTCGGTGAATGCGCATATGAAACTGGTGGGGTTCGGTACCTCCAACAAGGTTAACAACCACTGCTCTAGTCTTTAAATAGACCCCCTTTTTAGACCAGTTGATCTGCCGTTTCTTTTCTTTTCTCCTCTGCCCCCCTCTCCCTTGTGGAGGGGGGGGACACAGGTCCGGTGGCCATGGATGAAGTGCTGGCTGCCCAGAGTTGGGACCCGGGGGTGGACCGCTCGCCTGTGCATCGGTTGGGGACATCTCTGCGCTGCTGACCTGTCTCTGCTCGGGATGGTCTCCGGCTGGCCCCACTTTGGACTGGACTCTTAGATCCACTATGGACTGGACTTTCACAATATTATACTAGACCCACTCGATGGTCCATTGCATCCGGTCTCCCCTAGAGGGGGGGTGTCACCCACATCTGCGGTCCTCTCCAAGATTTCTCATAGTCATACACAACGACGTTCCACTGGGTTGTGAGTTTTTCCTTGCCCTTATGTGGGCTCTGAACCGAGGATGTCGTTGTGGCTTGTGCAGCCCTTTGAGACACTTGTGATTTAGGGCTATATAAATATTTTGCAGGGCATAACTTTGTAAAAAAAAAAAAAAAGTAGGCTTCACTAAACATCCTAAAATAAAGCCTAATGCTCTTCCGTCAGTTACAGAACGTTCAATCATTTAGTTTTTTTTTAGTGAATAGGCTAACTCAGTGGTTCTTAAAATGGGTTCGATCGAACCCTAAGGGTTCGGCGCAACCTCCGCCGCGGAGGTCTAGACACACCCGACTAATTGTGTAAATAAAAACTTCTCCCTATCGGTTTATTATGGATACGGCAACAGCAGAAGTCACACTGATTTGCAGGTGTGTCATTTGTTGTGAGTTCATGCAGTTTTGGTTTTGTTCCTCTGAACAAGGTGATGTTCATGCATGGTTCATTTTGTGCACCAGTAAAAAAAACATAACTTTGTCTTGAATTTTAAAAAAAAATAACACATTTTGTTTTTCACTAAAGAAGGGTTCGGTGAATGCGCATATGAAACTGGTGGGGTTCGGTACCTCCAACAAAGTTAAGAACCACTGGGCTAACCTAATGTTATGTTGCTGTTCAAATGTAACAATGTAAGTGTAATGTTACATTGTAGCAAACATCGCTAAGTTAGTGTTGTGTCCTCTTGTCCCACTCCTTACTGTTACAGTGTTGCACATGGTATGTTACAATAATATATGGCATCTATCACGCTGGACAAGTGTTACAGTGTCGATGTAAAAAGTGCATAAAGTGAACAATAGTGCTTTTTGAGACAGGCGTGGACAAACACAACCTAGTAGTAGAATATGGGACCTTTAAAACGTAACTTGTCTGACCTGTTTCCATAGAAACCTGACAGCGTCCTCCTGTACCAGCCGTTGTAACCTCTCCTCCTCGCACAGCCTCTGCACCCTGCAAATTTGAAATATGCACCACTTGAGAGCAAGTCAAAAAACGTGCAGAATGTTATTTGATACAACACATTCGATGTCATAAATTATTGTCTGCTTTTTTCAGGGAAATATTGTTTGGTCCAAGTGGGGACGAAATAAGACTACATGAATCTCAAATTTTGGACACAGTCAATCTGCATTTTTCTCTGTGTGGGCGACAGAATTTAGAGCCTGCTCCTTTGACCACGCCTACTCTGTTGCTATTGGTCAGTTGCCAAAGAAGACATTGAGGGAGGTCTTTAGCTTTCTGGAAACAAATAAATCTTTCCATCGCTGCCCACTTCAATAAATAAGAGTAAGTCCATCCATCCATTTTCTACCGCTTTTCCCTTTTTGGGTCGCGGGGGGTGCTGGAGCCTATCTCAGCTGCATTCCAGCGGAAGGCGGGGTACACCCTGGACAAGTCGCCACCTCATCACAGGGCCAACACAGATAGACAGACAACATTCACACACTAGGGACCATTTGGTGTTGCTAATCAACCTATCCCCAGGTGCATGTCTTTGGAAGTGGGAGGAAGCCGGAGTACCCGGAGTGAACCTACGCAGTCACGGGGAGAACATGCAAACTCCACACAGAAAGATCCCGAGCCCTGGATTGAACTCAGGACTACTCAGGACCTTCGTATTGTGAAGTAACATGCAGTAAACCCTGTAACACCGTGCTGCCTAAGAGTAAGTCAACATATTTAATCCAACATAAACTGTATGTCAACATATACAAGTACAAGGCAATATATAAGTCACATATATTAGTACAAATGTATATATACTGTATAAGTCAATATATACTATTTAAGTATTATAATGTGTAAGTCAACATATAAGTATAATTCAATATATAAGTCAACATACAGTAAAAGCCAAAAGTTTGGACACACCTTCTCATTCAATGTGATTTCTTTTTTTTCCATGACTATTTACATTGTAGATTGTCACTGAAGGCATCAAAACTATGAATGAACACATGTAGAGTTATGTACTTGACAAAAAAAAGGTGAAATAATTGAAAACATGTTTTGTATTCTAGTTTCTTCAAAATAGCCACCCTGTGCTCTGATTACTGCTTTGCACACTCTTGGCATTCTCTCGATGAGCTTCAAGAGGTAGTCACCTGAAATGGTTTCCACTCCACAGGTGTCATAGTTTTGATGCCTTCAGTGACAATCTACAATGTAAATAGTCATCAATCAATCAATCAATGTTTATTTATATAGCCCTAAATCACAAGTGTCTCAAAGGGCTGTACAAGCCACAGCGACATCCTCGGTACAGAGCCCACATATACATGAAAATAAAGAAAACACATTAAAACGAGAAGGTGTGTCCAACCTTTTGGCATGTACTGTATACAGTACTGTATACCATACCATACCATACCAACTTTATTTATAAAGCCCTTTAAAAACAACCACAGTTGAAAGACAAAGGGCTGTACACCACAAAGAAATAAAGGCAAAGGACAGACTAAAAAATAAAATTTAAAACAGAAGTAAAATACACATTAAAAAGCAAATACAAAATTACCCTAAGAACAATTTTGTTAGATAAAAAGCAGTTAAAAAAGTTAAAAGTTAAAAACAGTTTAAAGTCTCATGCTGGGTTAAAAGCCAGTGAATAAAAATGGGTTTTAAGAAGGGTCTTAAAAATAGCCAAAGAAGGGGCCTGTCTCACATGGAGTGGAAGATCAACATATAAGTATAAACTTATGCAGTATTAGTTGACTTACACTTAATTTAATTTATACAGTTTTTATACGTTGACTTATGTTGATTTGTGCAGCATATGTTGACTTATACACGTTGACTACCGGTACCTTATACAGTACTTGTATGTTGACTTATGCAGTATAAGTACAAGTCAGCATATACTGCATATGTCAAGTATAAGTCAACATACATAAATGTGAAAAGTAGGATGGGGCACCTTAAAGGATAAAAAGAGAGTTGTGGTTTGTAAGTAGTCATGTACCTGTCCAGTTTGTCCGTCAAGAAGACGATGTGGTCTTGCATCCTGCGTAGGCGAATCTCAGCACGGACCTCTCTGGCCACGGTGTGACAACAGCGCGTGAACTGCCCCCTCCACCACGACTGGATTTTAACCGCCGCTCTATTTGCCTCCTCACAAGTTGATTGTTTTGTCGTGAATTTCAGATATTCACCTTTGGGGCCTTCCAGGTGTGGCGCCGGCGAGCTGATGGTTGCAGACTCCTCTTCCAGCGTCTCCTTGTCCGGCCGCTGTGGCGGTGCTGCTGTTGGGGGACGCTTGGGCGCCAAGGAGTCGGCTTCGAACGTCTCCGTCTCCGTCTCGTCCTCGCTGTCCGAGCGAGGCGGTTGGGTTTCCGGGTCGGGCGTGAAGGATGACTCCGAGGAGAGAATGCTGCTGTTCAGTTTGTCCTCCTCCGTCTGCATGTCCTCCACACAAAGGAGGCTCTCCTCTCCGAGCTTGATGGGGCTGCAAATGTGTGGCAGTGATGCACTGGAGGAGTTGCAGCTCACCCAGGTGTTGAACAGCACCTCTGCCGCTAAGTGGGAAAGAAGGGCGATCAAACTTAGAACACACTATTTCCTCAAATACCGGTCTCCGCACTAATAGATGCCATGCCTCAATGAATCGCCGGGGCACTTAAAAAAATGAACGCCACACCCTGACACGTAATCGATATTTGATGGACATTTATTTTTGGGCCGGATGAAATCGAAAGCACTCGCTCTCTGGTAACCGAGCAACGCAGGAAGTGATCAGCGAGTGGGAGTGACACACTAACAGTCAATCACATAACGGTATCAACTATCCCGTTAGGTTGCGGCCATCTTGTCATCTCACGCTTGATTCTTTGCATGGAGTGAGAAGAGAAACTAAAAATGAGTGCTGCAGAAAGCAGAGAAACTGTCGATTAAACTGGAAAACTTACCTCGGCAGTAAGGCAGTTTTTAGGATTTTTAAAAACGGACAGTAGTCACCCCGTGGCGCACGTAATCAGTGATACCACACCACTTTAGTCACGCTTGCCCTAGAGCAGTAGTCCCCAACCACAGGGCCGCGGCCCGGTACCGGTCCGTGGATCGATTGGTACTGGGCCGCACAAGTTTTTTTTTTATTTTTATTAATTCAACATAAAAAACACAAGACACACTTACAATTAGTGTACCAACCCAAAAAAAACCTCCCTCCCCCATTTACACTCATTCACACAAAAGGGTTGTTTCTTTCTGTTATTAATAGTTCTGGTTCCTACATTATATATCAATATATATCAATACAGTTTGTAGGCAAAAAAATAAAAATAAAAATCCCCCGGTCCGTGGGACAAATTTTCAAGCGTTGACCGGTCCGCGGTTCCAAAAAGGTTGGGGACCACTGCCCTAGAGCCCTAGAACCTGCAGAAAATACTTCTTCTCAGGTTTCTATGTTTTACATTTTCACACTTTGCACTATTTTGTTAGACTTTATTAAGCATTTCTTACACCTTCATTTGAAGCGGTTGTTGTTAAGTGTTCAAATGTGATTTTAGAATTTTGTTTAAATTGTTTTGAGCGTTTTCCATGGTTGTGTTGACATTTATTTTCCTTTCTGCTTTGATAGCTGAGTGGATTATAATCAGAGGCAGGTTACATTTTCAATAAAATGTTTCTCCTAGCCCTTACTTGATATGTCATAAAAAACAATAAGTATTGATACCGACCGATATAAAACATTAATTGGTGATTCAGTTTTCAGCCATATTGCCCAGCCCTTGATTATTCCATCCATCCATCCATTTTCTACCGCTTGTCCCTTCCGGGGTCGCGGGGGGGTGCTGGAGCCTATCTCAGCTGCATTTTGGCGGAAGGCGGGGTACACCCTGGACAAGTCGCTACATCAACACAGGGCCAACACAGATAGACAGACAACATTCACACACTAGGGCCAATTTAGTGTTGTCAATCAACCTATCCCCAGGTGCATGTCTTTGGAGGTGGGAGGAAGCCGGAGTACCCGGAGGGAACCCATGATTATTATTGAGTAGTAATAATATGTATTATTTTTGTACTAGCAAAAATGGCCAATTGTTACAAAAATTCACTGGTGCAGGACAGTAAAAGGTCTCATCCATTTTAAACACCTTCTCCTAAAAAAAAGCTAACATTAAAAGAGAAAGTATTTCTGATCCAAGAGCATTTCATTAAAAATATTCAATCAGGAATTAAAACATTTATTCTACCATTATTGTAAAAATGTGCTGGTACATTTTAACCCCTCAAGAATAAACGCAGTTAAGCGAGTTGTAAAGTACTAACAAATATGAGTAAATGTTCATGCAAAAAGAGCCTAATCAGCGTTTCTTGCTACTAACCTTTCTCCTGGTCTAATTGAACAGCAGCTGGTGATGGAGTGCTCATGTTCCTCCTGTCTATAGCGCCCCGCTGTGGCGATGTATGCAAAGGACGGGTCTTCTCTACAGCCAGCTGAGTGGGCCGAGGAGGGCTAGGACATTCTCCCCGGGTCTCCTCCAGCAACTGCATTTGGTGGAACCTCAAGAAGACAAATGGCCTCGTGTGATCCACTCCACCATTTTCCATTCAAAGCCAAGTTGTCGTGTATTTCATTAAACCCAAAGACAAGATTCTAACCTCTGCTTATTCAGGATCTTCTCCAGTTTGGCATCTTCCCCCGTCACCAGGGGCGACGACGAGGTCCGGAGGCAAACGGTGGAAAGGTACTCAACCAGCTGCACGTGCTGGCCGGGTCGATAGGAACGACCTTTGCCCTGACTGTACAACCACTCTGCTTTCAGTCTGGTGATGGTGACAAAAGTTCAAAAGAATACTTTCAACAGCACATCTCCTCACATAGCAGCGTCTATTAGAGCTGTATTTATTAGGGATGCACGTTTAGATTAATTGAAAATAAAAATAAATATTTTTAAGATGATACATAATAAAAATTAATATATATGGTTATATTGCTGTCCATTGAAAAGCATATATTTATATATATTGTTAGTTTGTTGTTCTTTTTTTCTTTAAAATTTTTGGCTCAATGTTTAAAAAAAATGTACTGTATTCGCTTTTGCATTTTTTTCTTTTAACTCGAACCCAAATGTCAGCTTTGCAGGTTCCACCTCTGCTCTGTGGTCACATGGCAGCAGTAGTCAAAGTAAAGTTTGTTACAGCCACCGGGTATTTATTTTCCTAAGGGGCAGCATTTGTTTATCTTTTTTTCCCCAATCAGATATTAATTGGCACATGGCATCTAATAAGAGCATATGCCAAAATTTGAGAAAATATGATGTGTATATTAGGGCTGTGAATCTTTGGGGACCACACGATTCAATTCAAAATGGATTTTTGATTCAAATCGACTTAAAATCAATACTTAAAAAAAAAGTTTTATATCTACGGTAACTACATTTCTCCATAAAATATACAAACAGCTGTGATAATTTACTTAAACTGTTTTTTTTTTAACTAAATGCTATCTAAACATTTAATAAAGACAAATACAGCATCAAGAGAAGTTAGTACACACTTAATATATCATATATGACGCGTACATACGTAAATACTACACTATTTAAAGAAATATGCTACGTGTGTTTATTCTACATGTTTATATCTTTAGTAAACAACTACCACAACTACTACTTCCATCCATCCATTTTCTACCGCTTGTCCCTTTTTTAGCGGCCCTAGTTATGTATTTTCTACATGTGTTCATCAGCCCCTTTTATTTTCTTGTATTCTATATTTAAAAGGAAATAGCAACATGATTTTACAAAAAGTACTAACCCTTCTTTTTGAGACACTACAAAGCCATCCAAGACTTTCAGGCTCAGGCACCAACTCGTCACATACGGCCGATAGTCGTAACGCGGCAGCGAAGGAGTCTGCATTACACAGGGGTTGTTCATAATAGATAACTGCTCCAGTTCCTGGAGAGGCGCCAGGTATGCCACCTAAGTGAGGATGTAAGACAACAACCGTGAGCACGTATACGGCCGAGTAAGGAGGTGTTATTAATATTCAGCATTACTTCGTTGAGATCTGTTATCTCGTTGGAGGCCAAAGACAAGATCGACATATGAGCTGGGAGGTTGGCAGGCACGGTGCGGAGTGTTGTGATGCTGTTTCCGTGCAGGAGTAGTGTCTGCAAAAGTGGCGAATTATTCACAAACAAAAAGATGGGTCCTGTCATTCATCATGTTGATATTATGATCCTTATCTCACCTTTAGCGCCACAAGCTTACTGAGATCCCCAATACTAGATATGCTATTATCCGACAAATCCAGGTGTTGGAGTGAAACACAGTTGTTGAGTTGCTCAATGACCTGTGTAAAAAAAAAAAAAATGCAATAGAATGCATATTTGATCCATGGGTTGACACCACCTTTTTTTTCAAACCTTAATTGCATTTCCAGACAAGTTGAGCCATTTGAGGCTCGGCAGATCCCGCAGTCCCTCAATGTAGCCAATGCTGTTACTGGGAAGATTGAGGACTTGCAACTCTTTAAGCTGCGACACACCCATCATCCTGACCAGTCGGTTGCTGGCTACAGACAGCTAAATTCCAAGAAGAAAAATCATCACATTGCTGTGACTCTGTCCGCACAAGGGTAGGGATGAAGCGTTAAAGCACCTGCTGGAGGCCTGGGTTCCTTTCCAGGTGGTCCAGTTTCATGATTTGGTTCTGGTCCAGGATGAGAGTGTGAGTTTCCTCAGAGCAGACAAAACTGGAGTCGAGCTTCTGCATGCCTCTTGCAGAAAGATCCACCACAGGTCCTTTTGCATGGCAGAAAACAAACAATGGCTAACTTAACACTTGACAATGTCAATCAATCAATCATCCATCCATCCATTTTCTACCGCTTATTCCCTTCGGGGTCGCGGGGGGCAATCAATGTTTATTTATATAGCCCTAAATCACAAGTGTCTCAAAGGGCTGCACAAGCCACAACGACATCCGCGGTACAGAGCCCACATAAGGGCAAGGAAAAACTCACAACCCCAATGGGACGCAGATGTGAATGACTATGAGAAACCTTGGAGAGGACCGCATATGTGGGTAAACCCCCCCCCCCCTCCTCTAGGGGAGACCGGATGCAATGGACGTCGAGTGGGTCTGACATAATATTGTGAAAGTCCAGTCCATAGTAGATCTAACATAATAGTGAGAGTCCAGTCCATAGTGGGGCCAGCAGGAGACCATCTCGAGCGGTTACCATGAATTGATTAACGTGGACCCCGACTTAAACAAGTTGAAAAACTTATTCGGGTGTTACCATTTAGTGGTCAATTGTACGGAATATGTACTGAACTGTGCAATCTACTAATAAAAGTTTCAATCAATCAAAGCAGCGCAGATGTAAGGGGGAATTTACCACAAGTTTAAGGTTCCAATCTTCAAACTGGAGACTTCCTGAATTTCAATAAATGGTCAATGTTATGTTAAAGATCTACCTTATAACAAACGGGGTGGTATGCATTTTAAACGTAGACCTGCTCAGTGGCCTAGCGGTTAGAGTGTTCGCCCTGAGATCGGTAGTTCAAACCCTGAGTCATACCAAAGACTATAAAAATTGGACCCATTACCTCCCTGCTTGGCACTCAGCATCAAGGGTTGGAATTGGGGGTTGAATCACCAAAAATTATTCCCGGGCGCGGCCCCCACTGCTGCTCACTGCTCCCCTCACCTCCCAGGGGGTTAGGGGTCAAATGCAGAGGACAATCTCACCACACCTAACGTGTGTGCGACAATCATTGGTACTTTAACTTTTTAGTTATCATATTAGCTTTGGGCTAAGAAAAAAAACCTAGCATAGCAGAGTTATGAACAACAATTATCTCGTTTAGGTCGTGTTGGTATTTGAAACCACTAGGAAGGTAAAACAAGCATGATCATATCAACGTATGTACCTAAATAAAGTTAGAAACGACCAAAATTTAGAAATTATATTTTTTGGGATAATATAACACCATATTCTGATACAAACTGTCGTTGTTTTCGTCCATGGTTTGTATCGCCTGACGCTAGCTAACGGTAGAACTCAAAGCACGTTAGCTAACCACGGAATACAAAACATGTTAATAGAGATTAGATTAAAACACAAGCTCACCATTTGTATCAAATTCTAAGTCTGATACCCCCATCGTGCCGCTACATAAACGACTGATGTTGAGATTGTATTAGTTACAGCCTTTCTTGAATCGGTCGCTAGCAAGAAGTCCAAACAGTGTAACCAGAGGGGGTTATGGGAAATGCAGTTCACCTCGTGCTTACGCATACAATTCGCACAGTATGTTGCGTTGTGAAGCACTACATTTCCGGTTGTCGTTTCCACCACCGATCATTTTCTTTACGCTAAAAACAACAATTAATGTATAATTGGGTGTAATATCTTACACAAAAATATATTTACACAATTAATAATGTTACAAAGCGGAAACAAAAAAAAATAAAAACATTTTTTTTAAACTTGTCACCTCTTAATTCAACTTCCGCTTCCGCCATCTTTCTTTCCGGTTGTGCGCCCTTCTCGTCGCCGACATGAAGTGAGTTTACGGTTTACAATCAACTTCCATCTGAACTTTTGAACATATTTCATTGCTCCAAATTGATCCTATATTGTGCAAATAATGTAGTTTCTCACAGCGATGCCCTACATTTATTGTTTCCAGGGTCGATTTGTGCAGTTTCAGCGGGTACAAAATATACCCCGGCCATGGCCGCCGATACGCCAGGATAGACGGGAAGGTAATTGTTAGCACTGTCCTCCATTTGGTACACTACTGTTTTTACCCCTGTTAGTATTTATGTGGTTTTGTATAAATGATATGCGTGTGTAATATTCCATTCATAGTATATTGGCTTTTATAAACTGAAGCAGGCCCAAGCGGCTTGTATGCTAGCGTCCATCCTTGCTAGCACACACGTAGCTTGCAGCTAGCTCAGATTTCAACGCTGTAAATAAATATTAACAAATATATTTGGTGAATTTCTAAGGTGTTCCAGTTCTTGAATGCCAAGTGCGAGTCTGCGTTTTTGTCCAAGAGGAATCCTCGACAGGTCTGCTGGACTGTGCTGTACAGACGCAAGCACAAGAAGGGACAATCTGTAAGTAACAGCACAATTTTGTATTTAATTTATAATGGTTGTTTCTTTACGGTTACATTTAAGTGTGTACCCTAATCCCAGTTCTCTGATAGCAGTTGCTTTATCCAGACTGTTAGCCCTCCATGGTGTACACAATGTTACTGTACAACTTCACAGTAGATGTTGTCAGTGTTACAGTATAACTAATGTATATGATCAATACATTAGGCCTGGGCCATATGGCCTAAAGATAAAAACATTTTCCCCCTACTTTTTAAAGAAATGAATGAGTACAAATGAAAGAGAAATTTAAAACATGATTGTATTTTATTTAATCAAAAACTAGTACCGTATTTTTCGGATTATAAGTTGTTTTTTTTCATAGTTTGGCCGTGGGTGCGACATATACTCCGGAGCGATTTATGCGTGAAATTTTTAACAAATTACCGTAAAATTTAACGGAAGAGAAGAAGCAAAATGTCAGCAATCGTCACACACCCGTCAACCAATAAGAGTTCGGCGGGGGAGGGTCATGGCAGAAGTGCATTGTGGGTCATGGGATGCTAACTGCTATATGCTACTGCCGTAGCTATTAAAAATGGTTCATTTCTACATTGGCGGTAACTTCTAAAAACTGAGAAGGGCTGAACAAAAATGGCACGAAAAGGAAATCATATACTGCAGATTACAAGATGGACGTAGTGAAAAATGCAGCAGAAAATGGCGATCGAGCAGCAGAAAGAAAGGACGCTAGCGGCGCATACCAGGAGCGACAACGAGGAAGAAGATTTAATCGGATTGTTTGGTAAACGTATAGCATGTTCTATATGTTAGTTATTTGAATGACTCTTACCATAATATGTTACGTTAACATACCAGGCACGTTCTCAGTTGGTTGTTTATGCGTCATATAACGTACACTTATTCAGCCTGTTGTTCACTATTCTTTATTTATTTTAAATTGCCTTTCAAATGTCTATTCTTGGTGTTGAATTTTATCAAATAAATTTCCCCCAAAAATGCGACTTATACTCGAGTGCGACGTATATGTTTTTTTCCTTCTTTATTGTGCATTTTCGGCCGGTGCGAGGTATACTCCAGAGCGATTTATAATCCGAAAAATACAGTAGTTTGAAACGACACTGCATCTTACTCTTAGAAAATGTATAATTTGAATAATCTCTTTTTAGACCAGATTTAAATTGTATATGTCATGGAATTGTTTTCAAAGAACTAAATAAAATATTTTTCTCTGGGAGGCAATACTTCTGTCAGCAAAAATGTAGCGTTGCACATTGCATCCAAATAAATCTCCAACATTGAGATTAATGAAGTGAAAACGTAACACTTCTCTTGAATAAAGTACTTCTGTTATCAAAATGTAGCATTGCATGCAAATAAATAATCTCCAACATTGAGAATAATAGAGTAAAACCTTGAAACTTTTGTCTTGAATAAAATACTTGTGTAAATAAAGTTGTAGTATTATACACTGTATTAGGGCTGGGCCATATGGACGAAAAAGTATATCTCGGTATATTTTTACTTAAACTCGATATTCGATATATATCTTGATGTATTTTCCAGTGAAACTATACATATAAAGATATTCATTTTTGAGCGAGATTCACTGAAATTGAAGTGAATGACAACTGTCTTGTAAACAGTCAGTTGTACTTTTATTAACCCGGTTAGTCAAGATGGGTATTAACAGCACAGAAAATAAACAGAATTACACAACATAAATGGAAAAATATTCTTTCTACGTAAAATAAATAACAAGGCTGTGCAAATAATACACAAAATGTATCAAAGTCAGATAAAAAATACATTTGTAGGCAGGCACTCTTTAATTTCCAGTCGACGATGTAATGGATTGTCACACATGTACGGTTCTGGTCAGCGCCAAGTAAATGACTTGACTTAATTGTGCGGCTATGATCTTCCTCACTTAGGCATACATTTTTGGCAGCGATTCTCGTGCGCAATATGCCATCTCGGGAACAGTTTTGATTTGGGCTTGCATGGTAAACAACTCAAAATAATGTTTCATCCAGGCGCATTGTGGGTTTCCTGGACGTGGTCTACGTCGCTAAAAGACAAATCTACAGAAGAGAATCCCTCTGCCATGTTCCACCCGTTTTTTTAATATATAAATCGCCCGCTTGAATATTCCCTCTTCTCTTCTAAGACTCTCTCGACGTCATTTGGGATGTCTGTTGTGATTTTCCCTTCCTGGTTCGATGACCATCTTGCCTCTGATTGGCCTGTCCCTACTTTTTTGCCTTAATCTCAACCAATCGTGACTCAAGCACGTCTTGGAAGGAGGAAGGGGGGGGGGGGCTTTAGTAGCCCATGAGGGGGAGCGGTGTGCTCATTTTAACGTGAAATAAATTAGATTAATATTATACCCCGCCTTCCGCCCGAATGCGGCAGAGATATGCTCCAGCACCCCCCGCGACCCTAAAAGTGACAAGCGGCAGAAAATGGATGGGATGGATGGATTACGATATTTTCGCAATTCATATCTTGTTTAAAAATATATCGATATATCTCTGTCCTACATTGTATGCAAATATTCAAGTAAAACATTGCGAGGACTAGTAATAGTTTCAGTAAGTGGATAAAGTCAATGGAGTCTTTTTCATTGACACATCTTGGCGGTGTGCACTGTGCTTCTTTCTCATCATACATACCTGGTGGAATTGATTCCACCACAGTGAGCTGCCTTTTAGTTTGGTTTTGTTCTCTTTGTAAAAATTTGCATTTCTCACACTCGGCTGGAGACTTTGTTTTAGATGCTGGAATAAGTTTGTTTTGCTGCACTGTTTTGTTAGGTGTGTGAATCTGCTAAATAAGTAAGGGGCACGGTGGAAGCTACAGAAGCTCCCGGGTCCAAAAAGTATGCTCCAGCAAAAAGAAAAAAAACAATTTTTTTTGGATAAATTGATAAAATTGCTACATCGCCCAGGCCTTGATTAACTTAACAGGAAATTAGAGTATTTTGTAATTGAAACACTACATGGTGTGCTCATCCATAGTAGTTAAAAACATGTTCTTAAAGATCACTATTTGAATACATTAGCCATCATTTTGGCTGCAGGTGGACGGTGTGCGTGGTGTCTGTCCATGTTATGTGTTATTGCCGGGCTGTGTTTTGCAGGCTGTGCAACAACGCTCACGCCACACCAGCAGCCATAGAACACAAGGAGATCATAGTACTGGTCAATGATGGTCATTCGTGACTAATTACCATCGATCAGCCTCCAAATTCTCCAACACGCCTTATGGCTAAACATTCAAACTAATTTGTATTCTGAGTTTTGTAAAATTGTCTGACTATTTGACTTGGGAGGGTCCACTGTCCACACACACCTTACACCTGGTATTTTCTCTAGTTGAGTTAAATAATTGCTCTGCTCCCTAACAGGAAGAGGTGTCCAAGAAGCGTACGCGTCGCGCTGTCAAATTCCAGAGGGCCATCACTGGTGCCTCCCTGGCTGAGATCATGGCCAAGAGGAACCAGAAACCTGAGGTCCGCAAAGCCCAGAGAGAGCAGGCCATCAGGTAAGAAGTTAGAACTGTTGTAGGTGGGCCTTTTATAAGTAGAATGGAAATTCAGATATTAATTCATTGTCATGGTGATTTATTTTAGACCTGTAACAAATTTTTACTTTTTTAGGGCTGCTAAGGAGGCCAAGAAGGCAAAGCAGGCAGCCAAAAAGCCAGCTGCTCCCAGCAAGGTGAATGCGGTTTGTTTACCTTTAACTATGCATAATATTAATAAGCTTACTGTACTGTTTACATCTGACTAGTAGTGGCATCTAGTGGACAACTGAAGATTAAAATCTGTCGTAGGCTGCAAAGCCCTCAGCACTGTCTTGACATGCTGTATCTTGATATTGTTCAATATTAGGGATGTAACGGTATTATAAATACTGTGGTATTTCGGTTTCAAAGTCTTCGTAATAATACCGTGACGGTATCAAACGAAAACTTGGTGCGTAGTTTTTGCCGGGTGTTTTAGCGTTGCCCGGGTTTGTATATAAACTACATCTCAGAGATTCTTCTGCGCAACGCGGGAACGGCAAGGTGCGGGCCGTGGAACGCTGTAAGCAGGAAAAGAAGTGTGTTCGTACTCGTCTTAGATTAAAGAAATCAGGGTTTTTGGACATTCAATAAGGCCATAACTGTCAATGATGTTGCTTACAAACAAACCCTGGCGAGAACGTAACCTCTTTGGCAGAGGTAAGAAAGTCTGCATTCTGCAAAGCGAAGTCCACCACTTTAGTTTAGTGTTTCAAAGGAGACACCTAGCTAGTTGGTCTTGTCTCGCCGCATGGCAGGAAATCACCCCGAAAAAAATTCACAGTGGAAAATACAAGTGAACTCAAAAGCTACTTAGTTAATGCATCCTCAATCCATCCATTTTTATACCGCTTGTCTCACTCAATGTCGCAGAGGGGCTTGAGCCTATTCCAGCTGCACTCTGGCGTTGGCAGCTCTGGACAAATCGCCACCTCATAAACTGTCACAGCTAAACATCAGTTTGTGAGGTATTTACATTATTAAAACTGATATTGTTAGTTTACTTTCTGAGAAACATTTTCTAGACTGATATAAAAATGAACACCGCAGAGGACACTGATTCCCATAATGTAAAAGTTGAAAGATGCTAAACTGTACATTGTTTTACACTTGTTACACTGGATGTTTACCGGTACATTGTTATTTCAAAGACATCAATTGTATGTTATTCTTTGAAATATTTGCTTGGAACAATAGATGTTCCTGCACAATTATTTGGACTTAGAAATACTTGCTTGTTAAAAAAAAATATGATTAAAACAGTTTAGCATTATTTTTGTGGTCAATTACAGTAAGTATGTTTATCCTAAATATTCCTGACACTTCATTTTTCACAGTCATTTTTACCAATATTTTTTTGTTTTTTTACATAAACCACAATATCGTACTGTGGTCTTGATACTCAGCTACAATCGGGCGAAAGGCGGCGTACACCCTGGACAAGTCGCCACCTCATCGCAGGGCCAACACAGATAGACAGACAACACTCGCATTCACACACTAGCTAAGATAGGCTCCAGCGACCCCAAAAAGGGACAAGCGGTAGAAAATGGATGGATGGGTCTTAATACTGTGATATTGTATCGTGAGATTTTGATACCATTACATCCCTACTAAATATTGTTGGAACTATTCATTGCAGCAGCATACTCCACTTTGCTAAATAATCATGGCTCTGCATTATCTTAATTTTATTTATTTTTTTAATTGAATTTTACTTTTGTTGTATGTAAAAACAACGCCACTGACATGGCAGCTGGTTGCATCAGCTCCATGCTCTTTTGTTGTTTTTCTTTAGTGTTTACCCTCTTGATTTCACCTTATTTTTTGCGGGCTTTTGGAATCTGCACCACCACCACACAATATCCCCATTGTGAAATAAAGTCTATCCTAAACAATGTTCCTTCATTATTCTGTTTCACAGGCTGCCTCCAAGACTGCACAGAAACCCAAGATTGCCAAGCCCATGAAGGTTAACGCACCCCGTGTTGGCGGCAAACGCTAAAGCCTTGGCTCCAATTTTCTGGTTGTGAATAAAACAATTTTGGGTAACACTCATTTTGGCTACTTTACTATCTTGCCCTTTTTCTTTCTTGTTCTAAATTCTAAACATTGAACTAACTGCTGAAGGAAAATATAGTGCATTCACTGTATGGGGGTTTTTAACATCTTAAATGCACTTTCACAGCTCCAGCAGGTTTCATGCTATTTTTTTGAATGTTTTCTTACGTAACCTAATGTGTCCCTGAACCCCTTCATTTGTGTATGACTAGACCAGGGGTCTGCAATCCATGGCTCTTGTGCCTCCTTGTAGTGGTTCCCTCGGATTTCTTTAAAGGCCTACTGAAATGAATTTTTTTTATTTAAACGGGGATAGCAGATCTATTCTATGTGTCATACTTGATCATTTCGCGATATTGCCATATTTTTGCTGAAAGGATTTAGTATAGAACAACGACGATAAAGATTGCAACTTTTGGTATCTGATAAAAAAAAGGCTTGCACCTACCGGAAGTAGCGTGACGTAGTCAGTTGAACATATACGCAAAGTTCCCTATTGTTTACAATGATGGCCGCATGAAGTGAGAGAGATTCGGACCGAGAAAGCGACAATTTCCCCATTAATTTGAGCGAGGATGAAAGATTTGTGGATGAGTAAAGTGCAAGTGAAGGACTAGTGGGGAGTTGAAGCTATTCAGATAGGGAAGATGCTGTGAGAGCCGGGGGTGACCTGATATTCAGCTGGGAATGACTACAACAGTAAATAAACACAAGACATATATATACTCTATTAGCCACAACACAACCAGGCTTATATTTAATATGCCACAAATTAATCCTGCATAAAAACACCTGCGTGTTTGTTATGCTAGCTCCTAGCTCCTCTGCTAGCTCCTAGCTCCATAGAACACGCCAATACAATTCAAACACCTGATCAACACACACAATCACTCAGCCCAAAAGACCGTTTACCTAACCCAAGGTTCATAAAGCTTATATATTTTTTAAAAGTTACGTACGTGACGCGCACATACGGTCAAGTTATCGAATGTTTAGCAGCCAAGGCTGCATACTCACGGTACCTGATATTCAGCTGGGAATGACTACAACAGTAAATAAACACAAGACATATATATACTCTATTAGCCACAACACAACCAGGCTTATATTTAATATGCCACAAATTAATCCTGCATAATAACACCTGCGTGTTTGTTATGCTAGCTCCTAGCTCCTCTGCTAGCTCCTAGCTCCATAGAACACGCCAATACAATTCAAACACCCGATCAACACACACAATCACTCAGCCCAAAAGACCGTTCACCTAACCCAAGGTTCATAAAGCTTATATATTTTAAAAAAGTTACGTACGTGACGCGCACGTACGGTACGGGTTATGCTAGCTCCTAGCTCCTCTGCTAGCTCCTAGCTCCATAGAACACGCCAATACAATTCAAACACATGATCAACACACACAATCACTCAGCCCAAAAGACCGTTCACCTAACCCAAGGTTCATAAAGCTTATATATTTTAAAAAAGTTACGTACGTGACGCGCACGTACGGTACGGTACGTGTTATGCTAGCTCCTAGCTCCTCTGCTAGCTCCTAGCTCCATAGAACACGCCAATACAATTCAAACACATGATCAACACACACAATCACTCAGCCCAAAAGACCGTTCACCTAACCCAAGGTTCATAAAGCTTATATATTTAAAAAAAGTTACGTACATACGCAAAAAAAAGCCAAAGCTGCATACTCACAGTAGCACGTCTGCGTCTTTGTCATCCAAATCAAAGTAATCCTGGTAAGAGTCTGTGTTGTCCCAGTTCTCTACAGGCGTCTGTGTATCCAAATCAAAAGTCCTCCTGGTTAGAGTCTCTGTTATCCGAGTTCTTCCATCTTGACTGCATCTTTCGGGAATGTAAACAAAGAAGCGCCGGCTGTGTACTGTTGTGGCTGACTACGTTCGAAAAATACGTCCATTTCGCACCGACAACTTTCTTCTTTGCTTGCTCGGCTTCCTTCTCCATAATGCAATGAACATGATTGAAACAGATTCACGAACACAGATGTCCAGAATACTGTGGAATTATGAAATGAAAACAGAGCTTTTTCGTATCGGCTTCAATGTGGAAGGCATACCCGTGTTCGTCGGGCTACGTCACACGCATACGTCATCCTCAGAGGCGTTTCGAACCGGAAGTTTAGCGGCAAATTTAAAATGTCACTTTATAAGTTAACCCGGCCGTATTGGCATGTGTTATAATGTTAAGATTTCATCATTGATATATAAACTATCAGACTGCGTGGTCGGTAGTAGTGGGTTTCAGTAGGCCTTTAAACTCGGAGTGAGAAAAGACTGCATTTTTAAATAGTTCCATATTTTCAGACTTTCTGTGAGGCCGTGTATGTGCACCGACTGCGTCCTGAGGGGCAAAGAAGGCAAGCAAAAGACTGGAAACCTTTGTTCAGCTTCTCCAGTGTGCAACCCCTTGGGGAAGCTAACCATGAATATTTGCCAAAAAGGGAAAAAGTTTAATTTCATGTGGACAAATTGGTTTTCCTGTAAAATAAACTACTGAAAGTTTATAAATTGTTAGGTTTTGCAACTATTTTTCTTTAATGGAAAAGGTGGCAAAATGCCTCTCCATTGGTGATGTTCCAAGACCCATGGTAGATTGAAGTATATCGTGTCAAGGCCACACATTAAAAATAAGCTGTTTAGTAGTTGAACAAGTTTATTAACCTTACACAGCCTTAATATTTCCACAGTGCCTCAAAGTGCCAGTTAATCAGTATTTCATTTGATAGTAAAGTGAGAACATTTATTGCCGATCCAGTGAGGGGATTTTAAAATGCATAATTAAGGTGACCACACATCAAAGTATGAACATGCTCAAATAAAGGGTTAAGCTCAAAGACGCATTGGCAGTTCTGTACCAGTGATGGCTAGCATTAAAAAAAACAATAGGACTGAAAGAAAATACAGTGAAGCAAGCAATTTTTTTTTTCTACTTCATTTAAAGCCATTAAAATGAATCTGTCACAAAAAGAAAATATAATTTCATGAGGACACACTTCCATTAAAAGCACGCCTAACCAAGCGTTAAATTTTTGGGAAATGATTGCATGAGGTAATGATTGCTACACCTGATGATGAAAAAAGGTAAAAATTCCCAAAGCTATGTTACATGAAGACAGCAATGTACAATCATTACACTTGTTAAAACAAGTAATATTTGTGCGTTGATGACCATCATTCTTGTGTGGCTTTGTTTTTTTTATGTCAATTATACTTCCTGAGGGAACTTGGTGGAAGTGCACATTTCCAGCAGAGAAAGAGGGGTTAAATATGGTCGGATGAGGTTTGCTGGCATGAATGTTAAAACATGGGAGTCGGTGTGATGATGCACAAATGACACGAGACGGAGATCAGGGGCAGGCAGGTGCCGGGTGTGGCGTTGTCCTTTTAGTCCACTGAAAACACTCAGGACTCAGTTATCTCCTTAGCCTTCTGGTCTGCCTTCTGGTCTTGCTTGTATCTGTTCAAGGACATAAAAAAAATGTTAATGTTCCTTAAAAACTAGTAGCGATAGATACCACAATGATTGGTTCCTAAAACAGAAGAGCTCTCAAAGTATACAAAGGATCTTTGAAGAACAGCCTTTTTGAAATAAGAGTGGCACCTGGGTTTTTCATGAGCCACTTTTCACATGTTTTTTATGGTTTTGAGTTGGGCTGCAAAACAAGGTGCAAGTCCCAGCACTTTGACAAAGAAGGTGAGAAACACTATTCAATTAAAAAATAGAAATTGTAGCAAAGTATAAAGAGGCATCAGTGTGGCTCTACCCTCATCGCCATCTTTGATAGGTTTTTAGTAAAAGTGATGCTAAAAATGTATTGCGTTTCATTTGCCTTTTGTATGTATTTTGCATTGTTTCTGCATTTAAAACTAATTATTGGATGTGTTTCGTGTTACTATTTTAGGTGCCTGAAACAGATTAATTGGATTTACACGGTTTCTTATTAGAAAATTGTTGTCTGTAGGTCCTAAAGAGCTCTTTGTTTAGTTTTAGGAGTCATTTCCGTCCTAACCTCCATATCCTGTAGAGCTGCGAGGCTCCAGCGCTGCCCACAAAGAAGTTGACAGCAAACAGGTTCCAGTTCTTTGGAATGATGACCAGCGAATATCTGGACCAGATGAGCCCTGACGGAACAAGAGCAGAGGTTATGCACACAAGTGAAAGCACACACTGGTATGTTTGACCAAAACACAACAAAAGAGATAACGCTTGTGTAGGAGAAATGTGACGAAACACCTTGGATACCTTCGGCATAAATTGGTAGAAGCTTAACGTCCTTTCAGCCATTAAAAACAATACACAACTTTGATATTCTTTTTGTTACCTGTTGCTGTCAGTACTCCAGACTGGGAGAGACTGAGCTTATCTGCTGGCCGAGTCATATCAGCCAAACCTGCTGCAACCAGACCCTTAAAAACAGAAGGTAATTTATAAGTGTAAGTAAGTATTATTAGACATGTTTACTTCAGTGGCTCCAATGTGGTCCTCAAATGTAAGCTACTGGAATCCCACATGGGTCATGTCTTAAACCCCTGTTATTTTAACATGTACGCAAATATTAAATGTCAGTAATTTGTAAAAATGTTTCCAAATACACAATTTTAGTAGAAAACTGAAGACAAACAGGAAGCAAGCACACACGCTAAACAACAATGGAGGAGGAAAGATGTGGGACAGTCAACTTTTAACTGCTGCCACACTTTCAGCTATGGCTACAGGATTAATTGGCATCGCTCTGACATTGAGGTTTTAATCAGTGCGATAACTAAACTGCAAGAGGCGGACGTCTTTTTTTTCTCCGCTGTCACCGAACATTTGAGTGACAGACATGTTCGCCAATCAGAATTGTTGAGCCGCTCGTCCATTGCCTCCTGGCCAATCCAACATGGTTAAAGTCAGTACGCAAATAGCAAATCGCTCTCAGCACCTGAGCGCGTTTTTTTAAACAGTAAAATTAACTGAACGCAGTGAACCCTCTATTCAGTCATTCACAATCTTGGCCTCAGTGGGCGGAGAAAAAAAACGCACCTTAAAGGGGAACTGCCCTTTTTTTTTTAAAGAATTTTGCCTATCGTTCACAATCATTATGAAAGACATGACAACTCAGGTATATATTTTTTATGCATTCTAAATATTAAATAAACGTAAATAAAAGTCTGGTTACAGCGGAGCCAATGGGAGCTCCACTATTCCGCCCACAAAATCCGATAAATAACCATCCAAAAAGCGCCAACAATACTCCATTTACATTTCATGACTTGAATATCAACCAAGTATTAGTGACATTGTTATTATAAGCGCTAACGCAGACCAACTATTTATAGCTGTGACGTAATCACTTCCGGGTGTCCCTATGTTTACATCATCGAGTGGTCTGCTGCTTCCTCGCTCCCTGTAAGTTTATTCTCGATCATAAATCATGCGTCTGGACACGAAACATCTGAGTAGGTATTCTGACAAGTTGGTACACTTTGACAGCCATTTAGGACCTGGAACTGGTGAGGATGACACGGAAAAGCGCTTGTTCCCTTTTCCTAGTGAGGATTATGAGTTATTCTTCACCTACATGGGAATGTATGAACATTCTAGCAGTCGGCATCCTAATGACAGCAGACATTGTACAGTAAGGGATGTTTTATTATGTTTGTTGGCTTTCATAAAGTCTGCAGTCAGTAACAATCAGTGATGAATGAGGAAAAAAAGCAAATGTGATGCGTTTTTGAAATTAATGCTTCCCGTATGCTTAAAATGATCAAAATACGTAAATATTAAATGTTACTATAAATGTGTCTGTTAATACAATACATATATATTTGCATCATTTATATAAAACCCTAATGGAGCGGTTTGGATGTTTTTTTTATTGGGCTCTATAGGCAGAATTGAACAGCTCCCGTAGGCTCCAATGTAAACTGACTTTTGATCAAATTTTATATTTAGAATGCATAAAAAAAAATTCTTCCGTCGTTATGTTTTTCATAATGATTGTGAACGATAGGCAAAATTCCAAAAAAAAGTGCAGTTCCCCTTTAAGATGTTCAATATGTAAGTTACATTTGCTTACAGAAATTATTATTTTTTGGTTCATTTGTTTAGAATAATACAAGTTATTTTGGTTTCTATTTCCTGTTTCTTTTCTTGTTGGCTTAATAAGACTCTCAACCAGCAGCTTTTTTTAATAAACAAAAAACTTTGATGCTTTACAATTTGTGGTGACTGCACTTACCCATTTGAAAACTGGGGCCCAAAAGAAAACTGTTTTTGGACCTTAAATGAAAACAGAAGAGAAGCGAACCATGAAAAACACACATTTGACTTCATTTTGGTATTAGTTAACAGAGAAAACTAACCTCTGCCTGCTTGGACTTTCTAAAGCATTCCCATTAAAGCAAAGTCCAAGTGCACAAAAACCACAGTCAATGCACAGGTTTTCAATGTTGGTAGGTTGGGGTCTCTTCGAAAGCCTAGAAAACTGATTTTCTGGGGCATATTTTGTGGCGTTTAGTGACCCTTTTTAAAATTGATGTTGTTTGCTCTAGTTTTATACATATAAAGCAAGCAATACATTGAGCTGTAAATGTTTGACTGACCCCTCGCTCAACCTAATGCAAAACTGTCTTTCAACTGAAAAACAAAACTCCTGTGCTCCATAATGTCCAAGCCCTTATCTGACATATGTCAGATAAGGGCATATGTCCTTATCTGACATAAGTTACGTCCAATCTTAATGATGACTGAAGAATTGAACAGCTAATGAAATCGTAAAAACACAGATACAATAAGTGGGCATTTGATGTGAGAGCAAGGAAGTCCTGTATAATGGAGCAAAGGAAAACAGACTGTGCATCAAAGGTTGCGCCTTTGAAGTTATTTGGCTCTTTATTTTACAAACAATCATGACAAAATTAGGGATGTGCTAAGCAATCGGTTGCTGATTATTATCGGTTACTCTTAGTGAAAAAGTATGTGATATTTTAACGCACAAACACCGATCTAGTCTGACTGAGACTATTTATTTTTGGTGACCCTGCTGACAAGCCACTAGCAGCTAATTTTGTGTCTCTTTATTCACCTCCAAAACGGCAAATAAACTGCATTTTCTAGTTTCAAAAGTAAGTATCACTGGAGGACAAGGCTAAACATGTTACACACAGAGAACGAGCCAGGAGCAGGCATGCTAATAGCTAACTGCTTTTAACTTTAATTGAGGGTCCTTGAATGCATCCCAGTTAACTTTCTCTTATACTGCCATAGATCTTAGACATTCTTAATCTGATTTAAGCAACCTTATTATTTGACTTTCATGGGAACATTTATTTCATATTGACATTTATGATGTCGTGTATTGACACAACAATACGACATCCCCACTTAACCGCCCCTGATTATGCAATGTTCAACGGGACTAAAAAAGTAGGACATTTGTTACTGTAAATGATCTCGGAGTGAGGTGCTTTTTGTCACCGCCCCTTCATACCTGCTGACAATGTTGTCCTTGTTGCAATACCCTTGGACAGGAAAGACAGCGTCCTGGAACTTAAACCCCCTCAAGGCATGAATGCAACTCAGCACTTTTAGGACTTTTTTTGGGAAGGTTTTCATGCTCAAACTAGTGGTGCTGTTGAGGCCTGAACACAATGATATATCTTATTTCTTGCACCATTGTCCAAAACACACATCAGGCTTAGCTCAATATAAACTAGGGAATGCATGCAATCATGGAACATACACTTCACATTTGGCTTGCATCACCTGTGTTCTGGCATCTTCTCACTACTAAAAATAAACACAATATCTAGGAAACAGTCCATTTTATGCGTTAAACTATAACCAATTGAGTGTTGCTAAGCAAATGATGAACTCCAGACAACACTTAAAAGTTGCTACTTTAGATACGAGCTACTGTTTTTCAGTAGCTCCCTTTACCTAATGATGTACATTACCTGCAGGGTGGTTGTATAGAGGCCTCAGCTTAGCAGGCAATATGTGCTCGATTCTGTCCAAAATCCTGTGATAGGACACTCTCAGTGCAGCCATGTTGGAGCTTTTTGAAGGAGGGAAGGAGAAGCTAGCTAGCTTAGCAATAGGCAAAGACGGACAAAATAAGTGTTCGAATTAAATATTACACAGCAGTAAAACAAAATTGCGACTTTTCGAACCGTACAAACATGAGTTAAAAATTTGAATATGTTTTTGAGCTTCTTCGGTAATTCTCTTTGCTAGCTGCTGATGCTAGCTGTCATTAGCTTCTCCCTGACCGACCCGACGAGGTGACTTTGTGCCGCACCAGGCAAGAAGGAGGAGCTTGAGAACGGGACACCGTCCTTATTGGTCAGTCTGTTGAGAACTCCTATTTGATTGGTTCGAAAAGAGGGCATGTGTTTCATAAGCTTAGCGTGTCCCAACTGGGTGGAGGCATTTTTTTTTGTACACCAATGTTCTTTCTTTCTTTAGAATTCACATTTTAGGATATTACAATTTTTTATTTCTTTTTAACATTTGATTATTTAATTTGTTTGAAGTATACAGTTGCCAAAAATACAGTCAGGTGAATTTAACATTTCCACCTACACAAGTAACTCTCAAAAAAAAAAAAAATAAATAAATAAATAAATAAACACAAAATAAAATTAAAAAAACATAAGGCAAATAAGTACAGACAAATGGTAACATAAAGCCACAGACAACTGCACACCTGAATGGCCGAAACAAGGTGCAAAAATACCCCAAAACAAACATAACAAAACACCTGCTCAGTGGCTTTGTGGTTAGCGCAGTGGTTCTTAACCTGGGTTTGATCGAACCCTAGGGGTTCGTTGAGTCGGCCTCAGGGGTTCGGCGGAGCCTCCGCCACGGAGGTAAAGACACATCCGACTTATCGTGTAAATAAAAACTTCTCCCTATCGGCGTATTATGGATACCCCCAAACAATGTTCCCTCTAATTTTCCATCTGATTTGCAGGTTGTTTGATTGATCAATTGAAACTTTTACTAGCATATTGCAAAGGACGAGAATACATTATATGAAACAGTACAGTTGGGGTCAGTACACCAGGGGTCACCAACCTTTTTGAAACCAAGGGCTACTTCTTGGGTACTGATTAATGCGAAGGGCTACCAGTTTGACACACACTTAAATAAATTGCCAGAAGTAGCCAATTTGCTCAATTTACCTTTAACTCTGTTATTATGAATAATTAATGATATTTATCTTTGTGGAAACACTGATCATCTTAATGATTTCTCACAATAAATATATATAGAAACAGATAAATATCAATATGCAACACTTTATTTTTATATTTTCTCTAAGTGCACATTTTTCAAATTGAACATTTTCAAATGATCACTTCTAAGACAGTCTTGTGAAATCACAATATCCCATTTTAACTAGCTAGCCACTAACATTTTTTAACAAATCATGAATTACTTTGCAACATGTTTGTACAAATAATAACTCATGTAAAATACAAAAGTAAACTCTCCAATTTTTAAATCATGTCACACTTTGAACTGGACACCAAATCTGTTATCTGTTTCTTTGTCAGTTAGTGGGAAGCCTGGCATTGCATGCTGTTAACTAGTGTGTTGTACTCTGGTGTGTAACTTGACACTGCAACTCTGAGTGAGTCTTGCAGATGTGCATCAGTGAGGCGTGTTCTGTGTTTGAAAGGTTTTGTACAAAGAGTATGAATATGGGGGCCTGAAACTTCTCAACCTTGAAGCTGTGTCTGTCTTTAAAAGCATCAATTGTTCCAAAGATGTATTTAAACATTGAGTGGTACACAAATGTCCTGTTGGACAAAAAACATGTACTGTATCAAAAGAAATTGTATCCTTTTTTACAAGTGATCCCCTCCCAGAGAGTCTGCTGGGAAACATGGCGGGGTTCATAAAGGAAACAATCCACTCATAGTGGTGTTTTCAATTTTATGTGCCAGAAAAAAGAGACGATATTTTGCAGCAGTTAATATGGATGAACTCTAATATTGTAATAGATGGAAAGCCTTTCTTTTGGAAAAATATGTTTGAAAGAGGAATCATTTTTGTCAATGATATTATCAATGAGAATGGTAAAATTATGGTGATGCTTGCTCAAGCTTTTCATTTTATCAACTAACTGGAGTCATTGGGAAAAGATGGAAACAAATAATTAATTATGGAACTACTAAATTATTAGTTTGTAAACCTCTAATAAGAAATTCTAGTTGGCAAAAAGGAACTAAAATAAATAGAAAAATATATAATTTTTATTTAGTAAAGAAATCTTTGAAGGCTGCCTCATACAACACAAATGGAAAATGGGAGGACTTTTTTGACTGCCCGTTGCCATGGGATGCCATATTCAAACTAATCTATAAAACCACTATCGATGTGCAAAATCGCTATTTTCAAATTAAAATTATTTATAACTTCTTACCCACAGGGAAAATGTTAAAATTATGGAATATGACAGAGTCAGATGATTGCTGATTTTGTTGTCAGGAGCCTGAATCCACCCTGCATTTGTTTTGGTATTGTCATATTGTGTCTTTGTTTTGGGTGGAAGTTGAAAAAATGTGTTTAAGGATTGGTTTGTTTATGAAGCTTAATGTGGTTTCTGTTATTTTAGGAGAGTTCATTGACAATCATGATTTAGTCAATTTAATTATAGTACTCTGTAAAATTTTTATTTTTAAGGCCAAAAACAGATATTCACTTAGTATTACTTTCTTTAAAACATTTATTCAGTATTTTCTAACTTTAGAAAGTTACATGGTTGAAAACGATAATGATGCCAAAAAACATTTTAAAAAATGATGAGAAGTCCTCAAAGGCTTATTTTGAAAGTATAATTATGTTTATAGATTATATGATATCTGTTGTTGTGTTCCCTAATTTGAGTGACCTGGACATAATCTGGACTGTACATAAATGCTTAATTTGAAAATGTAATTTTGTTTATAAATTATATGCAATCTGTTGTGTTCCCTAATTTTTTTCTGTGTACATGAATGAAGGTGTGTGTTGCTGAGTCCGACTTGGACATTATCTGGACTGGGCCTGGTTTAAAAAACCCTTTAAACAAATCTAATTTCATTGACAACCTGGTCTGTTGAAGATAAGGCCCTTTTTTAAAAAATAAAATAAAATAAGATAAATAAATAAAAAACATTTTCTTGGATAAAAAAGAAAGTAAAACAATATAAAAATAATTACATAAAAAATAGTAATTAATGAAAATGTTAGTGGACCAGCAGCCTATACAATCATGTGTGCTTCAGGGACTGTGTCCCTTGCAGATGTGTTGTCTATGTTGTGGGAACCAGAATATTGGTAGCAGAAAGAAATAACCCCTTTTGTGTGAGTGGATGAGTGTGCATGGGGGAGGTTGTTTGGGTTGATGCACTGATTGAAAGTGTATCTTGTGTTTTTTTCTATGTAGATTTAATTTTGGGGTAGAAAAAAAAAACATATATATTTATTTTTTTTGAATTTTTTTTTTTTTTTTTTTTTTAGAACAGGCCCGCGGGCGACTCATCTGGTCCTTACGGGCGACCTGGTGCCCGCGGGCACCGTGTTGGTGACCCCTGGTTTACACAGTACAGTACATATTCCGTACAATTGACCACTAAATGGTAACACCCGAATACGTTTTTCAACTTGTTTAAGTCGGGGTCCACATTAATCAATTCATGGTAATGTGTGTTTGGTGTGTAATTTGTTGTGAGTTCATGCACTGTGTTGGTTTTGTTCTTTGAGCAAGGTGATGTGCATGCACGGTTCATTTTGTGCACCAGTAAAAAAACATACAACTTTTTATTGAATTTGAAAAAAAACAACATTTTATTTTTCACTAAAAAAGGGTTCGGTGAATGCACATATGAAACTGGTGGGGTTCGGTACCTCCAACAAGGTTAATAACCACTGGGTTAGCGTGTCAGCCCTGAGATCGGTAGGTCGTGAGTTCAAACCCCGACTAAGTCATAGCACTTGTAGTTGGAACCGTCTCTTAAACTGAATCATATTGGTGCTTTGTTTAATTTCTTTGGTTAATCCATTCCATGATTTAATTCCACATACAAATGTTTTAAATTAGATTTTCCTCTAAGGTTATATTTCTCCTCTTTTGTAGAGAATAAGTGTTGTACAGTCTTGGGTAGTAGGTTATATGTCATTTTAGTTGTTTGCAAATGCACCAAATCGTTGAATTTCAATCATTGTGATTTAATAAATAAAGGGGTTTGTATATTCTCTATGTCCAACCTTATGTATTATTTTAATTGATCTTTTTTGTAACACCGTTAGTGAATGAAGTGCACATTTGTAGTTATATCCCCATTTTTCTACACAACAACTCAGATATGGTAACACTAGTGAGCAGTAAAGAATATGAAGTGATTTTTGGTCTAGAACAGTGCTCTTCAACCACTGTGCCGCGGGTGCCGTGAGAGACAGTCTGGTGTGCCGTGGGAGATTATGCAGTTTCACCTATTTGGGTTAAAAATATTTTTTGCGAACCAGTAATTATAGTCTGCAAATAATGTGCTGCTGTTGAGTGTCGGTGCTGTCTAGAGCTCGGCAGAGTCATGTTATACCAAACCATATCAGTAGGTGGAAGCCGGTAGCTAATTGCTTTGTAGATGTCGGGAACGATGACGATAGTTTGTCGTGATCACAATATGCAGATGACAGCGGGAGGTAGCGTGCAGGTAAAAAGGTATCTAATGCTTAAACCAAAAATAGACAAAAGGTGAGTGCCCCTAAGAAAATGCATTAAAGCTTAGGGATGGCTATGTAAAACGAAACTAAACCTGAACTGGCTACAAAGTAAACAAAAACAGAATGCTGGATGACAGCAAAAACTTACAGCGTGTGTAGCAGAGACGGCGTCCACAAAGTACATCCGTACATGACATGACAATCAACAATGTCCACACAAAAAAAGATAGCAACAACAGAAATATTCTTGATTGCTAAAACTAAGCAAGTGCGGGGAAGAGCGGTCAAAGGAAGACATGAAACTGTAGCAGGAAAAGCCACCAAAATAGGAGCTCAAGACAAGAACTAAAACACTACACGCGGGAAAACAGCAAAAAACTCAAAATAAGTCACGGCCTAATGTGAAAGGTCGTGACAGTACACCTATTTTGAGACAAGAGCTATACTGATGCATGGTTGGTTATGGTTTAAATCCATATCCAACAATTGCGACAACAACTTCTTATTGTCTACTGAGTTTCATTTTTTAATGTTTTCTGCTGCTGCTGGGCCTCTGGATTTTTTTCAATGAAAAAAATGCGCCTCGCCTCAAAAAAGGTTGAAAAACACTGGTCTAGAACAAGTTTTGCTTTATTCATTATTGACGTGTTTCTTGCTACTTTATGTTGTATATTTTTTACATGAGATTTCCAGTTCATTTGATCCTCTGTTATTACTATTGTTGAGTTAGGTGTGGTTTACAAGCAATGCTGTTGTCTTATCCCAATACATTTCACATTTATACTTAACATCAAGTTTTTCCAATTTGTGTTTCTCTTATTTGCATTTGAATCATTTTATGAATTTTATAAACTTACATGAATTGTTTCCTCGTTTGTTTGATATGATCGTCAACATTTAAGGGAACAAAGTTAAAGTTAAAGTACCAATGATTGTCACACACACACTAGGTGTGGCGAAATTATTCTCTGCATTTGACCCATCCCCCTTGTTCACCCCCTGGGAGGTGAGGGGAGCAGTGGGCAGCAGCGGTGGCCGTGCCCCGGAATAATTTTTGGTGATTTAACCCCCAATTCCAACCCTTGATGCTGAGTGCCAAGCAGGGAGGTAATGGGTCCCATTTTTATAGTCCTTGGTATGACTCGGCTACATGAGGGGGGAGTATTATGATGATAGTATATATTTGTACCATGAATTGATTTACGTGGACCCCGACTTAAACAAGTTGAAAAACTTATTCGGGTGTTACCATTTAGTGGTCAATTGTACGGAATATGTACTGAACTGTGCAATCTACTAATACAAGTTTTAATCAATCAATCAATCAATCAATGAATTGATTAACGTGGACCCGACTTAAACAAGTTGAAAAACTTATTCGGGTGTTACCATTTAGTGGTCAATTGTACGGAATATATACTGCACTGTGCAATATACTAATAAAAGTTTCAATCAACCAATCAATACACAGTACGGACATGAATTACCATGAATTGATTAACGTGGACCCCGACTTAAACAAGTTGAAAAAGTTATTCGGGTGTTACCATTTAGTGGTCAATTGTACGGAATATGTACTGTACTGTGCAATCTACTAATACAAGTTTCAATCAATCAATCAAAAAACTCTTCCGAGGTGAACAAATCGAGCGCACCCATGCTCAAGCCTCGTCGTTTATCGCGATGTTTGGCCACAGCTGATCGTCCCCAGCTAGACAAAATAAAGCAGGCCAGGCTAGCAGGACTCCCTCACAAGTTATCACCCCCGGGGAGCGTGAGAGCTGCCAGGTGACAAGCCAGCGAGGCCGCGGTGACAAGAACCAGGAGCTCCTCTTTTCTTCCTTCACCATGGACGCCTTGACAGTAGCGGCTTGCTAACGTTAGCAAATATCCCGCTTTGACATGGCGCGATGGCAACAACAACAGAAAGCAGCTTAAATGTCAACGTTGTCGTTTATTAAAAGCTGCCCGTCACCATGTCCTGCTCCGGAAACCTGGTTTGGGATGTAAATAAACGCCTCATTGGATACAGCGAGCCCAACAGCATCAGGACGAACTATTTAGGTAAGAAAGCTAGCGTGTTGTAGCATGTAGCCTGGCTGTTGCCCACTAGCACAGATGTCAAAATCTTTACACCCGCCTCAATTTACGTCCGTTTAAAATAAAAAGTCCGACAATTCCTACTGCAATTGCATCTTTTTATGCAACAAGCTCGTGGTTTTTTTTTAAATCCGTAAAGCCTATAAAAAAATCATTAACTGTACTATACTATATTCTGTGCGTGATTTTAAAACAAGTTATGCGCCAATTGTATGGACTAGTAATAGGGGTGTGACTCTTTGGGTACCTAACGATCGCATCCGATTCCGATTCCCATGGTGCAGAGTCGATTCAGAAATCGATTCAGGCCAATTCTCGCATAATACCGTATTTTTCGGACTATAAATCGCAGTTTTTTTCATAGTTTGGCCGGGGGTGCGACTTATACTCAGGAGCGACTTATGTGTGAAATTATTAACACATGACCGTAAAATATCAATTAATATTATTTAGCTCATTCACGTAAGAGACTAGACGTATAAGATTTCATCGGATTTAGCGATTAGGAGTGACAGATTGTTTGGTAAACATTAGGGGTGTGGGAAAAAATCGATTCGAATCGCGATTCTCACGTTGTACGATTCAGAATCGATTGTCATTTAAAAAAAAATCGTTTTTGTTTTTTTTTAAATTTATTATTTTTGTAATTTATTTATTTATTTATTATTATATATTTTTTAAATGAATCAATCCAACAAAACAATACACAGCAATACCATAACAATGCAATCCAATTCCAAAACCAAACCCGACCCAGCAACACTCAGAACTGCAATAAACAGAGCAATTGTGAGGAGACACAAACACGACACAGAACAAACCATAAATAGTGAAACAAAAATGAATATTATCAACAACAGTATCAATATTAGTTACAATTTCAACATAGCAGTGATTAAAAATCCCTCATTGACATTATCTTTAGACATCTATAAAAAAATAAATAAATTAACAATAGTGTCGCAGTGGCTTACACTGGCATCGCATCTTATAAGCTTGACAACACACTGTCCAATATTTTCACAAAGATAAAATAAGTCATATTTTTGGTTCATTTGTTGAAACAAATGTACATTATTGCAATCAGTTGATAAAACATTGTCCTTTACAATTATAAAAGCTTTTTACAAAAATCTACTACTCTGCTTGCATGTCAGCAGACTGGGGTAGATCCTGCTGAAATCCTATGTATTGAATGAATAGAGAATCCTTTTGAATCGGGAAAAAAAATCGTTTTTGAATCGAGAATCGTGTTGAATTGGGAAAAAAAAAAAATCGATTTTGAATCGAATCGTGACCCCAAGAATCGAAAATGAATCGAATCGTGGGGCACCTAAAGATTCACAGCTCTAGTAAACATAAAGTATGTTCTATATGTTATAGTTATTTGAATGAATCTTACCATAATATGTTACGTTAACATACCAGGCACGTTCTCAGTTGGTTATTTATGCGTCATATAACGTACACTTATTCAGCCTGTTGTTCACTATTCTTTATTTATTTTAAATTGCCTTTCAAATGTCTATTCTTGGTGTTGGGTTTCATCAAATAAATTTCCCAAAAAAATGCGACTTATACTCCAGTGCGACTTATATATGTTTTTTCCCTTCTTTATTGTGCATTTTCGGCCGGTGCGACTTATACTCCGGGGCGACTTATACTCCGAAAAATACGGTACTTCTAATGAAACTTATTCAAAACATGTTACAAGTAAAAAAAAAAAAGAAAGAAGTTTACTCTGATTGCATTGAGATGACTTAAAAACATATTTTTAAAAATGTTTTCTTATAAATTAAATTTTGAAAATAATGAATTTGGTTGTTTTTTTTTACCTACCTTTATCGTGTCGATATAACTTATTTTGTGATGTTCTTTAGAAGCAGTGCATTATTCAGATTTGATGTTTTTTCCTGGTTTGTGGTTAGGCTGAATCTTGAATGGGTGGGGCAGGTGCCTGTGAGCTTTAGTCACTGCTGTATTTAGCTTGACAGAGATACACTTCAAGCTCTCATAGTGTGTGTGTGTACGCGTGCATATGTGTGTGCGTGTGTGTCCGAGCACTTCCAGGGTATATTTATCCTGGAAAAGTGGGTAGTCAGGGGACAACAAGTGGGCTTTATGCTCAAACCACAAACAATTCAGATGATTGATGACAGGAGGCTCAAATGTATTAAGTATTATTATTATTCCCATTAAGGCTATAAATTAGTAACCTGACTCTCGCCAGATCCTTGTAGTTCGCTGAGCTCCACACAAGGATCTGGGACTTCTCAATAGGAGATGTATTTCAGAAGGCGGGGCCTTGTAAAAAAAAATTAAAAATCATTGTATGTGATTGGATAAACCACTTGTCCGTTATCTTGAATGACGTGCTACTTCAACCACTCACATCGATATCAACCCGTGACGCTGATGAGAGCGACGCTGGGAAATCCAAACCCGGTCGGAAGAAGAGCCAAAACATCCTTGTCACTAATAAATGCCTTCAAAACCGTTCTCTGTTCATCTTTTAAAGAATTAATATTCGATAGATTCGACAAAACAGTTGCAATAGCAGAATCAATGTCAGCACACGACACACAAACAGTCGCTTCGGCGCTACGTCACATCTATGAAATCCCGCCCGGCGATCCTGATTGGTTCATTATTTTTTGCTATCTGGAAGGAGTTTGCAATGACTTCGAGCCCAGATCCTTGTTTGGAGCTCAGCGAACTACAAGGATCTGACGAGAGTCAGGTTAATAGCTGTCCAAAGTCGGGACCCAGGGTGGACCACTCATCTGTGCATCAGTTGGGGACGTCTCTGCGCTGCTGACCTGTCTCCACTCAAGATGATCTCCTGCTGGCTCCACTATGGACTGGACTCTCACACTGTTATGTTAGATCCACTATGGACTGGACTCTCACAATATTATGCTAGATCCACTCGACGTCCATTGCACCAGGGGGGGCATCCCCACATCTGCGGTCCCCTCCAAGGTTTCTCATTGTCATCCCATTGGGTTGAGTTTTTTCTTGCCTTGATGTGGGATCTGAGCCGAGGATGTCGTTGTGGCTTGTGCAGCCCTTTGAGACACGTGATTTAGGGCTATATAAGTAAAGATTGATTGATTGATAATAAATTAGGGTGGAGGCACCGGTTACAATCGTGGTTTTTGTGATGCAATTGATGGCTTATTAATTGCATCTTGACGCAATCAAGGCAAAATCAAGTGCACTACTTGGCTTTAACCAGCGGAGGTGCTGCTGATTCAACCGCAATGCATCTGCCCTCTAAAGCAGTGGTCCCCAACCACCGGACGAGGAACCGGTACCGGTCCGTGACGCATTTGCTACCGGGCCACAGAGAAACATGAATTCATTTATAAACGACTGCATTTTCTCCGACTTAACTTTCGCCTGTCCCACGAGACACACCAGTAAGCTTGTTAATAGGAATTTTCAATTTGTTACATTTTTTATAGCTTTGTGACATGATACAATGCACATTAATGAACATATACAATATAAATGTGACCGACCAAAGGCTGATTTCCATCTGCATCTCATTGCAAAGAAACAAGTCCAGGGCTAATTCAGCGAAATAGTGAGTTGCATTTGTCATGCACTTATTTAAAGTTAAAGTACCAATGATTGTCACACACACACTAGGTGTGGTGAAATGTGTCCTCTGCATTTGACCCATCCCCTTGTTCACCCCCTGGGAGGTGAGGGGAGCTGTGAGCAGTAGCGGTGGCCACGCCCGGGAATCATTTTGGTGATTTAACCCCCAATTCCAACCCTTGATGCTGAGTGCCAAGCAGGGAGGTAATGGGTCCCATTTTTATAGTCTTTGGTATGACTCGGCCGGGGTTTGGATTTCACGACCTACCAATCTCAGGGTGGACACTCTAACCACAAGGCCACTGAGATTTTTGCTGCATTTATCTGGCACAAGTGGAAAGACGGTCCCTGAAAATAATGCCTACATTAAACCGGTCCGTGGTGCAAAAAAGCTTGGGGACCACTGCTCTAAAGAATCAATCAATCAATCAAAGTGTATTTATATAGCCCTTAATCACAAGTGTTTCAAAGGGCTGCACAAGCCACAACGACATCCTCGGCTCAGATCCCAAGAAAAAACTCAACACAATGGGAAACAATGACAAACCTTGGAGGGGACCGCAGATGTGGGGGCTATTTTTGTTCAGTTTTAGTCAAAAGTTGTAGTCAATAAGTACCTTAATTTTCTTTATCCTCATTATGTGTGGCAGACTGGCAAGTTCGTCCGCTGTTGCCATTTCTAAAAAAAATAACGTATAGTTCTAACTTACATCTGTTAGTATATGGAAGCGCTAAAAACTAAAACATGTCTAGCATGGTGGGGAAGGGGAGCATGGTCTAAAGGAGGGCTTTGGCACGTAATCAAGAAAAAAACAGCGCATGGTTTGCTTGAAGATGGTTTGCAAAACATAATCTCTGCAAAATTTTGACCAAGGAACCACCATTACATGTTATGTAGGCCACAATGAAGTGTTTTTTTAAAAAAAAAAAAGACCCCTCTAAGTTAAGTTCATGACGTAATAGGTTGAATGATGCAGACACGCTTGCTACTGGATACTTTCGTATATGCCACTGCCTTGGCATGCCTTTTAGACTGCATTATTGTTCAATGAAGGACACTTATTACGTAAGACAAGCTTATGTGCTCTTGTGTGCTTAGCTGTTGTGTAGCTGCTAGCTCCTAGTAGCCTAAAGCCTACCATGTTCTTTTCTAAAGAACGTCACTAAAATACAAGACAACATCAACCTTGTGTGCTTATTGGAGGACATTTAGATGTTAATTGGCTTTACACAAGTAAACACGCTGCAGGACTACTTGTATCTGAGATTTTAGATGTAAGACGATATAAACCACAGGTGTCAAACTCAAGGCCCGGGGGCCAAATCTGGCCGCGACAATGAGATGTGTCAATAAAGTACTTAATATTTTCTCACTAAATGTAATTGATTTTTTCATTTTGACAGAAAAAATATATGTACTGCTTAAGGCTGCAGCTAACGATTATTTTTCTATCGATTAATCTATAGATTATTTTTTCGATTAATCGGTTAATCTATAGATTATTTTTTCGATTCATCTATAGATTATTTTTCCTTTTACCGATTATTTTTTATTTTATTTAAAATGAAGATGAACAAATAAAAGTAGGCCAGTTTTTTCAAAAGGCATGGCTTTTATTTACAAAAAAAAAAGTATGGCCACTCAGTCAACATTGACAACAACATGACAAAATATTCTGTAACAATGTAAACATTTAAAACTTTTAACATTTAACAAAATTAAAAGTAGCTTATTTGCTTTTTAATGTGCAAATATAAAAGTAAACATCCAGTGCAAATCTTAATATTCTGCAATAGTATAAGCATTTCAAAAGTAAAAGTATTGCTTATTTTGCTTTAAAATGTGCAAAAATAAAGATACACATCCAATACAAAAAAGTGCAAAACGAAATATTCTGTAACAAAAGTGTAAACATTTCAACAAAAGTGAAAGTATTGCTTATTTGCTAAAATGTGCAAAAATAAAGATAAACATCAATACAAAAAAGTGCCAATCTAAATATTCTGGAGGACTGTAAACATTAAGTATTGCTTTTAAAATGTGCAAAATAAACATCCAGTCCAACACAGTACACAATAACCAATTCTACTCATTCCAGTGAGTGACTAACAGTTGTAATGAAGAAAGGTTAGCATGTCTACTTGCTTTGCTTCTTTTCTTGTTTACAATATTCCCAGCAGCTGAAAATAGGCGCTCAGAAGGGGTCGATGTGGCTGGAACTGAGAGCTAATTAGCCTTCACCTCAAGCCAGGACTGCGAGTGAGCTGAGCTGCTGTTTATATTTCTAGAAGGTCAACGGGCTCATAGTGATGTTACTAGTAGTTGACTGGGAGGTGTTTATTATCATTTGGGGAGAGTCCGCTGCCTGATGCTCACCTGCTAAACACCTATCTGCTCCACGCTGAAGCGCTGACTACATGCGCTCTGAATACGCACTGCTGATTGGCTGACAATGCTTCGTGTGTACCAATCAGATGGTTGTGTGGGTGGGACAATGCTGCGTGTGTACCAATCAGATGGTTGTGTGGGTGGGACAATGCTGCGTGTGTACCAATCAAATGGTTGTGTGGGTGGGACAATGCTGCGTGCTGAGACAGAGGCAGCCGCAGAAGGAGTAAAGCAACTTGTTAAGACTTTAGCAGCTAAAGTTAGCTTTAGCTTAGAAACTCGTTCGGTACAACCCCGTACCGAACCGAAAGCCCCGTACCGAAACGGTTCAATACAAAACACATAACGTTACACCCCTAGCAGATACAAATGACACATTCATGTTTTTGTGTAATGATGACAACGTATGCTAACGCGGACGATTGACTAGTTGATGGTTGATGGTTTTCTTTTCAAATGTTCGTTCATAGCCGTTGTGCTGCTATGACAGGCCATTTACGCTCGACACTGTGCATACAACAACATTATTAGGCTGTGTATTGAAATACTCCCACACTTTTGACGACTTTTGGCGTGCGTTTTTCCCCTCGCTTGCACAGTCTGCTTTGCGCTCCGCCATGACGGTAGTGTGACGTAATTATGCGACGCGTCGACGCACAAAAACGGCGTCGACGTATTTACATAACCGATGACGTCGACTACGTCGACGCGTCGTTTCAGCCTTAATTTCAAGCAGTAGTACTGCTTGAAATGGCATACCTTTACCTTTTAATGGTATCCAAAATTGCAACAAATATTACAGTATATTATCATACTTTCCAAACATGTTTTTGTCTAAATAAAAATACTTAACTTTACAGCAAACTCCCCATCAAATTAATAACAATTACAATACATTTTATGTTGTTCTTTACAGCATATTACTGTAAATTGAAAAAAAAACTACTGCCGTTTTTTGTGTCAAGATTCTGTTGACTGAGCTGCCAGTTTTTGACTGTAAAATCTGCGGTTGTTGTTTTTAACGGTGTATTACTGTAAATGGAAAGACAGTACATTTCAAAAACACACCTATTTCTGACTGCTTACTCATTGTAATCATCTTTTCTTCTCTATCTTTGTTGTTGTTGTTATTGTTGTTTTTATCCAATTTGATTTTATTGTTTCGATCTTGTACGGTGTCCTTGAGTGCCCAGAGAGGCGCCTTGTAAATAAAATGTATTATTATTATTATTTTGTTTTTATGGTAGAAAAACTGGCAGCTAGGTTGCCAGAATAAAAAAATAACTTGTACTGTTTTGCCATTAACGATATAATGTTGTAAAAACCAATGTAAATTTAACACAAAAAGTCTGACAACTAAGCTGCCAGATTTTCCGTAACCCCCCCCCCCCCAAAAAAAAACCCAGTGGCACTGTTTTTCCGTTTACTGTAAAATGTTGTAAAAATTAAAAAAACACTATTTTACTGTAAAATTTTGTAAATGTAAAGTTTTTACTGTAAAATCAAGTCTTCTTAAAACAATTTATGTAATTAAAAATGAAATCCAGCAAATTCATACATTATTCGCTGTTACAAGCAGCCCTCTGATGGCAGCCATAACTGCAATTTGGTCCTCAATGAAAACGAGTTTGACATCCCTGATATAAACCGATGCTTTTTTTCTCGCTGATAACGGACCAATATCAATATCAGATTGGGACACCCCAAGTTTTTAACAAAAGTGTCTTTACTGGAATTCTTTGCTAACCTGAATGAATGATGGATAAGTGTTTTTACTTCCGTAATATTTTTATGAATTTTTATTGTTTAGCCATTAAATTCAGGCACTTTACCTCATGGCTTCCCTTCTTCCACAGGTAGAAGAGAGTTCGTTCAGAGGCTTAAACTTGAAGCAACGCTGAACATACACGATGGCTGTGTGAGTACCTTCCCTTGTTGACATTTCAGTCCTCTGAGTGAGATTAGCAGGAACAGCAACATCATTGAAAGTAGATCTTTGACTTCAAGCCCAAACAGAGAAACCTGACCTGATACAACAGTCATTCAGCCCTGACAGCCCTGCTGGACTCCAAAAACTTGCCCTAAGTCAGGCCTGGGCAATTATTTTGACTCGGGGGCCACATTTAGAGAAAAAAATGTGTCTGGGGGCCGGTATATCTATTTTTATGAACACTAATACAAAACCTCACAATAATGTCTGATTGAATGCTAAAAACGTTATGACACATCGCCTTAAAAAACGAAATGGAATTTTACATTTTTCTATGAACGGTAAAACACTGAATATTGACAAAATATGAACGTCACACCCCCTTTCGAACGACACATTCTACAATCAAGTGAAACGCAACAAAAATGCAACAAACAATGAAATATGTACGCGAAGGGTACAAAATAAACCCACCTACAATCTGATATATCTGATACATCACTAAGTTTTAGAACTTTGTTGTGAAAATCTCCTTCTGCGTCTGTGGAAACGCTTCCCGCCCAACACTGCTTGGTGCCTCGTCTGAGCTGCTTTGACGTAGATGACCATACTAACTAATTAGATGACCATAGTAACTAATTAGATTACCATAGTAACTAGTACATCATGCAAAAGCGCAGATTACAAGCATTGAAATAATTTGTATAGTTCAAGACTTACGGTCATTTGAAAACATCACTGCACATCATAATGGCAGCTACACTTTCCATCTTAAAGATCTAAAAAAAATATTTGGGAATGTCCGGCGGGCCAGATTGAAAAGCTTAACGGGCCGCATGTGGCCCCCGGGCCTTAAATTGCCCAGGTCTGCCCTAAGTCATGTCATGCCGTTAGCTCTGCAACTTGTATTTTAATTTTACTTGTATTATTTTTGTCACATTTCCCCCTATTGAACCGCAGCACTCTTGCACCAGCTGCTCGTTAAGTAGACAGAGGCACACTTTTTTATAAGTTTCCAAAAATGTCCAAAAACATTAAAAAAATTGCTTTGAAAAAAACAACATTATAAAGGGGCCTGAATATTTGCTAACTATAACGACAAAGTCTCTAAATTGGCAACACTAATCCCTCTATGTTATGTCTTTGGTATTCTCTGGCAGACTCGGGGTAATAGCTATAAAACTGTGTATAATTCTGACTATAACCCCAAAACAGTAGTAGTGTTTGTATTTTTATAGATCACATTGGACTGGGCGATATGGCTGAAAACTGTATCACCATATAAGTGTTGTATATCAGTTGATATCAAGCTTTATTTTATTTATAAAGCGCTTTTCATACATACAAAATGCAATGCAAAGAGCTTTACAAAGTTAAAAAGTAACCCCTATCCCCCATTATCACATACGTACGCACGGACACAGATACCAAACACAAACACACACACACACACACAACATACACACATATGCAACTATACGGACCGATGATTGCATGGCTGAGTACAGAGGAGACATGTGAGTAAACACTATCACAGGAGCCATCTGCACCAGGAGGTCATCAGACCATGGCCACCAGGACGCTGACACAAATGCTTCCCCACAAGCATGGCTGATAACCCCTGAGGCAGATGGCTCATCTGAGGAACGTTGGAAAATAAAAATAATAAAACTTGTAAAATAGTAAGAACCATGAGTAGAGATAAAGAATAAAATACAAGTAAGACATATGAAGATTAATGTTAAAAAAATAAAATAAAATAAAAAAATAATATATATATATATATATATATATATATACACAGTAAATAAATAAATATATCTACAGTAAATAAATAAATATATCTAAATAAACTATTTCATAACTAATAGGATAAAAAGTAAAATACAAATGACTTCAATAAAATAATCAATATCATGTAAAAGCCAAATCAAAAAGGTGGGTCTTAAGCTTGCTCTTAAAAACATGAGCATTCTCCGCAGCCCTGAGGTCCTCCAGCAAGCTGTTCCATAATGGTGGAAAGATGTCATCCCGTGACTGTGTGCCCTGACTTTGGGAATAATTAAGAGATGAGTTCCGGAGGATCATAGGGTAAAAGCAGATCTGAAAGACAAGAAGGCCCAATACCATAAAAACATTTATAAACCATAAGAAGAACCTTAAAATTGATCCTGAAACACACGGGGAGCCAATGCAGAGATTTTAAAACTGGTGTAATGTAAGCCCGCCTTCTGGTCTTCGTCAGGACACATATAGATAATTATTGATATTTTTATGACCCATCGAAAATAAGGACCAGGAAAAAAATATTTCAAATGTAAACTTTATTTAAAATGAAACCGTCTTCTGATTATAATTCCTTCAGCTATCAAGGCAGAAATGAAGGGAAGTGTTAACACAACCATGGAAAACAGTCAAACAATGTAAACAAAATGATAAAATCACAATAAACACTTAACACTAACGTCTTAAATTTAAGGCGCAAAAATAAGGAATATGTAACAAATGCTTTATAAAGTGTAACGATATAGTGCAAAGTGTGAAAATGTAAACTTACAGAAACCGGAAAATAACTATTTTCTGCAGGTTTAGTGCCGGCTGTGCTCAAGAGTGAGCGCGGCTAAGGTGATGTGGTATTACTGATTGTGAGTGCCTTGGTCTGACTATGGTCCGTTTTTAAATAAAAAAAAAAAACTGTCACACTGTCGAGGTGATTTTTCCTGTTTTATCGACAATTTCTTTGCTCTCTGCCGCACTCATTTTTAGTTTATTTTCCCACTCCATGTTGAAAGTTGATAGTATTATCTGATTGGCTGTTAGTGTTTCACTCCCGCTGATCAGTGATCACTTGCTGCGTTGGTTGCTTGCTTACCAGTGAGCGAGTGCTTTTGTTCATGCAACCAACTTTGCTTTGCAACTTCCGACGAAGAAAAAATTATAAATATCGAACGTTTTATCAAACACATTTTTTATTGATTAAGTGTCTTTCGCAATATATACATATTGTTTTATCGCCTAGCCCTAGGACCACGTACTTCGCGTGGAAAGCATTGTACGCAACTTTTTAGTCAGTTTTTTTTGCATACGCAACCTGTACAGATGAAGACACAGATGCGTAAGAAGTGTGTTAAAGAATCCTTACCGCTCTTAACTTACTACTGTAAGGAGTTGGAACGAGAAGCTACATTCACAGGCAGTCCCATCATAATGTGTTCATTAGCGAACAAGTAGCGCCAAATGTGTATGTGACAGGCTGTAGTTATTGTTTTACTCGTCTTGTGATGTCAGCTATTTGGTCATTATTGGCTGTGAGTGAATAATATGTGTATACTGCTACACAAGCTGTACACGGACTACTCTAATGTACAGTTTTTGTATCCCTCCAGGTCAACACAATATCATGGAACGACACAGGTGAATACATCCTGTCAGGGTCAGATGACACCTTCCTGTCCATCACCAACCCGTACAATAAAAAGGTTGGTTGGGATAAATGTTCAGAACTCCGATTAAAGTCTAATTTGTTTGGAGACAAAATATATCGTAGGAAATCACATTAGAATTAAATGTTCCAGAGTCAAACTGTGGCCATTGTAAAACCTTATTGTTTATTGCACCAATGTTTTAAGTAACATTTTAGTGTAAAGCAGTCCTTCTCAAAAAGTGGGGGAGGGGGTGCGGTGCGATTCGATTCCAGGGGGAGCACGTATGACCTCGGGGAACATGCTTTTTTTCTGTACCAGAATATGACGAAGCATATGTCGCACTCGGCTTCACTGTAACCATGGTGGGAGACGAGGAAAGACAGGTGTGTTGTTAAAAGGCTTACAATGTTATGCAGAGGTATCGATACAATTTTAGAGACAAATTATACTATTTATAGTAAAGGTGGGGGGGGGGGGGGGGGGGGGGTGTAAAGTATGTTCTTCTTCCTAGGGGGGGCGCAACAGAAATTAGTTGAGAAGCACTGGTGTAAAGTGTAAAATGAAATGCCTCTGCGACTTTAAATTCCTGTCAACTTTGTTGTTTTTCCAAGAATCTCCCGTATTTTGTCCTTTTTCCCCAGCATTGTTTTCCCCCTATTCTAACGTAAATGAATAAATTGTAAGACAATCTCTGGTACTGCAGCAGCTCAGCTTCCTGTCTGCTCGGCAACACATCCTCTAGCCCTGTAAAGTCAGGCCTTTAAAATAAAGGCACGCCAGTTAAAACAAAGTTTCGCCACAGTAGTCAGTAGGGGTCTTTTCACCAGCACACTGCACAGTTGAGTAATGTTATTTTGTACTAGTTTTAAGTTGTACTCTAATTTGTTTGTATTGCTTCCTTCTATTGTGAAATGACTTCCTGTCAGACAATGCTGCTGATAACTTATTTTTTTTAATGCAACGGTCCTACAAGTGTAAAAACAAGCGATGTGTATGGCGTCTTACTGTTTAAAGCAGGGGTGTCAAACGTACAGCCCAAGGGCTGCAAAGAGGTTTAACAGGCCTGCGGGATGAGTTTGCCAAGTATAAAAATTAACCTGAAATTTTTGAATGAAAGAAACTGCTGTTCTAAATGTGTCCACTGGATGTCACAATAGCAATTATTTGTATCTTTTTAGATGATGCTACATATGTACAAAATAAACCACATGATGTTAGTGCATCAGTCGAGGAAAATTATTAAACTACATAAACATAGGGGCTACATAGGGGCGGCATGGCGTAGTGGGTAGAGCAGCCGTGCCAGAAACCTGAGGGTTGCAGGTTCGCTCCCCGCCTCTTGACATCCTAATCGCTGCCGTTGTGTCCTTGGCACCCTTGTCCCCAGTGCCGCTCACACTGGTGAATGAATGATGAATGATAGGTCAGTGTTTCCCATAAACTGCCAAGATACCTGTGGCGGTGGGGGCGTGGCTATGGGCGTGGTCACCATGACATCATCGAGTAATTTGCATAATTCACTACAGTGATATGATTTTCTCTAAAAAGGCTAAAAAAATGTATACTTACTAATTAATAATAACAGTTTTGTTTTAAACGTCCATCCATCCATCCATCCAACAATATAATTACAACACTTTATGTACATATTTATATACAGTTTTGAACAATAAGTTATTCACTGAAATATATTTATTAATTGTGGTTCTTACAAAAAATATATCTTTTAAAAATATAAAAGGTAAAATGTCTCTTAAAGCTCTGCCCCTTTAATTAGTGCATACTAAATAATTTATCTTTAGCCTACTACTACAACCATATTATTTACCAGCAACATAAAGTGAATCAGAGGCAGAGGTGTCCTGCCACAGTCAGTAACAAATAAACAGAAAACAGTAGTGGTGGTAGATAGACACAAAGCTTCATCAAACATCTGATCCACTGAACAAAGAGCTCCAAAAATCTTGATCCTACACTTCTCTTTTGTAAAGTAAATCTGAACAGCCGATATGGGCATCTACATCAACTATATGATTTGCCTGAGAAGCTTAACAGGACACAAAAAAAAAAAAAAAAAAATATTTTTTTGTTTTTTTGTGGCGGCCTTAATTATTTCGTGGCGGGCCGCCACAAATAAATGAATGTGTGGGAAACACTGTAGGTGGTGGTCGGAGGGGCCGTAGGCGCAAACTGGCAGCCAGGCTTCCGTCAGTCTACCCCAGGGCAGGTGTGGCTATGAAAGTAGCTTACCACCACCAGGTGTGAATGAATGATGGGTTCCCACTTCTCTGTGAAGCGCTTTGAGTGTCTAGAAAAGCGCTATATAAATCTAATCCATTAAAAATAACATCCTGTTTTTGATTTTGATATTATTTTTTTATATTGATAGATTGAAAATGAACACCAATGAGTTGACTGATGAACATTATCGCATAATTTAATCAGAAAGTGTAAACAATGACAAATAAAGACAGAATACTATTAAGTGTAAAAAAAAAACCCAAAACATTATGATTTGTACATTTTCAGAATGTGCTTGTTTTATTTTTAAAACCTATGGTTTTTATATCGTCTTACATCTGAAGTTGTCTTTATTTTTAAGTTATCGTGCCGTGATTTTACCAGTTTGGCCCACTTGGGAGTAGATTTTTTTCCATGTGGCCCCCGATCTAAAATGAGTTTGACATCCCTGGTTTAAAGCTTACTTCACGTGACTTCCTGTGTATATTTTTCAGTCTTTCGTGTTACTTTTGGAATAAGTTTTGCTGTTAAGGCGCCATCTTTGCTACTGCGTCTCTACCCTCAGGTCAAAAAGTCAATACGGTCCGGTCACCGCGCCAACATCTTCAGCGCAAAGTTCATGCCCCACACCAACGACCAGGAGATCATCTCCTGCTCCGGGGACGGAATCATCTACTACACCCACACGGAGAAGAGCGCAGAGTTCAACCGACAGTGTCAGTTCACCTGCCATTACGGCACTGCCTATGAGGTAACCAAAAATGCCCAGTCGCTAGAGTACCTCTTTGATCCTGTCCTGTTTTTAACCTCATCCATGGCCGTGTTCCCAGATTATGACGGTACCAAATGACCCCTACACTTTCCTGTCATGCGGGGAGGACGGCACGGTGCGATGGTTCGACCTCCGCACAAAAACCAGCTGCACTAAAGAAGACTGCAAAGATGTATGGTGACATCTCTTCCTGTTTAGTATAATATTGCACAGCAAAGAATGTACAGTGCAACCATAGGGAAATAACCGCTTTATAAGAAAACCAGAATAAAATAAAACAACTAAACAGACACGTAAAGAACAATGCTACCAGCTACAGTGTATTGCTAGAATTCAGATTGTACTGAGCAGCCACACCCTGGTTCTATGGTCACACTTTTCCTCCTTTGTTGTTAATTGAGCTCTTTTGTGTTTGCATCACAAAAACACAAGGAAAAAAAAATACTTTAAAATATTTATTGACAGCGTTTGGACACTGACGTTTGGACATTTTGATTGAACCTGAAACTGTAGCGTTTGACTCTTGAGACGAGAGTCTACTGCACAAGTGTCAAACTTCCAGCCCGCGGACTAGATCTGGTCTGAGGAGGTATTTTTTACAGCCCATCTTAAAATCATTGTGCATCCGGCCCGCATGGCGATTTTCAGCTAATAAGAACCTTAACTAACTTCAGCAACTAGAATATAGATGTGTACAGCTCCACTAATGGACATTGGAGTGTTACTTTCAAAGGTGTACAGCTCCACTAATGGACATTGGAGTGTTACTTTCAAAGGCAAAATTAAAGTATTGCTAGAAACATAATTTTACATGGGACTTCATTGTATTATATGTATAGTACATGTTCCAAAAAGAAAAAAAGCATAAAACACCACCAGAATTAGAGATATTACAAGTCAAAGTGATTACCCTATAAGATGAAGGCAATTGCATTTTATTGATATCTGAAATGTATTCAATGTTTATAAATGAATATTTAAATATACTAAATGTAAAAAAGGGAATAAATATTCAAAATAAAGATCATTAAATTAAATCTAGTTTGGTTACGCCATCATGAGCGCAACACAAGGTTGTATAAGTTCCAACTACAATTCTAAATAAGATGTCAAAAGCAAACTGAAATCAAATACACACAGCTTAAAGATTGATCAATACCTATTTAAATTTAGTAATACATAAATATGATGATTTATCAAAATTTTAAAGAAATATACCTGAACAGAACGCTCATGATGGTTACACCAAAAAGTAACGCTATAAATCGCGTTTTTCCAAGTTTTTGGGGCATTTTTATGCTATTTCCAAGCATCTCCTTTTTATTATCGTTGATTTTAAATGGTCAAACTAATGCATATTATATATGCATGCCCTAGTAGACAAAAAAAAGTCATATTTATTTTGATTGTTACATTTTGAAGTACATTTGTGCAGGTGGGTGCGAATTTACCCATTACCAGAGCTGTACACAGATATTTTCAAAAAATCTCTTTTCCTCCACACCAGTGTTTAAAACAAAAATAAGTCCATCAACACAAGTGGGAAAAAATAAAAAAAGGAACCACAGATGACTGGCACATACTGTAACACTTCTGTATCATATGATGATTTTAATCTAAATTTAAAACACTTCCTTGTGGTCCAGATATTATGTATTAGATATGCTTTGGTGTAAATTTTGCACCACAGTCAATCTCTAACCCATTTTTCGAGTCCATCTGCAAGATGTTCAATTCTGGAGGCATTCCACCACGCCCCACCCTCATAATTCATATTTTGAAAAAGTTCACTGTTTAATTATATATCTTGAAGTCATCACCGCTATTTTTTTCCAGACACTGTCGAAAATAAACTTTATAAACTTATAGATTCATCCGGTCCCAACAATAGGTACACCTGCACACTTGGCAATCAATTCAGAAAGAGGATAAAAAACTGCTTTAGAAGCATTTATGTCACTGTATATCACAGGTCAGTGTTGTATATGAAAATAATACTTTATTCCACATTTTTTGGTGTTTTCTCTCAGCCTGATGCAGAGAGGGAGTAGCTCCACCCCCTCCGGCTGAGAGTTTTACTTATTGTCCAAATAAGTACGTCCACCTCACTGTGATATCACAAAATAGCCAGACTGCAATTCCTGTGAACAGAGGCAGTCAAAACCGTATTTAAGCTTGCGCCAAAATGCATGAACCTTATGATTTGACGCTTGAGCATTGTTTAGTATGCAGCATTGTAACACCATTTATAAGTCAGATTCATCATAAGTTCACTTTGAATATTTATTGACATACTGTTTAAAGCTGCTAAGTTTCAATTGACTTTTGAACATTTTGGCTGAACATGAGATTGTAGTGTTTGACTCTTGAAAGTCTACTGTAAATCAAAGTAATCATCTACTGTAAACCAAAATCAAACTGTCAAAACTGTCAAACTGTGGCCATTGTAAACCCTTAATGACAGTATGATGTTCTAATTGACATATTACTATTGTAAACTGTCCCACAAGTGTGAAAATAAGTTAACCACGACTGAATGAGGTTGTGCCCTATACGTCATGTGACCTCACGCATGACGACAGCTCAAATTCTGACATTTTAAAGCAGCATTTGTTGTTCAAATGCAGAACTGTAAGACCTCGGTGTCCTCTAGATG